>NC_137101.1:21503364-21585864 GCF_949357685.1 Gobio gobio | reverse complement strand
TCTTCCAGTAGGTTTCTCTGACCATAGTTTGGTTTTGTGTCGAATGATTATCAGTTCTGTTAAGTTAAATAGTTCTTATTGGCATTTTAATGTGACATTGTTGTCAGATTTACATTTTAAAGATGTTTTTAAGTTTTATTGGGAGTCTTTTAGAGAACAAAAAGACCAATTTTCTTCTTTACAAGAATGGTGGGACATTGGGAAAGTAAATATTAGGCAATTATGTCAACAATATACTCTAAATGTCACAAGAATTTTAACTCAGTCTATTAAGAAATTAGAAGTTGAAATTTTAGGAATCCAAGTTTTAATTCAAGAAACAGGAAATCAAGACCATTTAGAATCTCTTTTTATGAAAAAATCAGCTTTGTCTGATTTTTATAAAAGAAAGGCACAAGGGGCATTGGTCAGATCACGTTTCCAGAATGTGGAGCAGATGGATGTTCCATCAAAGTTTTTTTTTGGATTAGAAAAAAAGAATGGACAAAGACGGTATATACAGAATTTACGCTCTGAAGCTGGGGTTCTGTTATCAGACCCAGTTGAAATGAGAAAAAGAGCAGTAACATTCTATAAAAATCTTTATAGCTCTGATCATAGGACAGATCAAGATGTCGATAGTTTCTTCTTTGAAGATCTGCCAAAAATCTCTGAAAGTGCCAATGAAAAACTCAGTAAAGCTATTACTTTGATAGAACTGTATGAAGCTCTCCAGAGTATGCAAAATGGGAAAGTTCCAGGTATAGATGGGATCCCTTTTGAATTCTATAAAGCATACTGGGGTATTATAGGTGAAGACTTGCTTGCAGTTCTTAGTGATAGTTTAGTTTGTGGTTTTTTACCACTGAGTAGTCGGAGAGCAGTTCTTACTCTCATCCCAAAGAAAGGAGATTTGAGTGATATTAAAAACTGGAGACCAGTGTCATTATTGTGCTCCGATTATAAAATTCTGTCCAAGGTATTGGCGATTAGGCTAGGGAAAGTTTTAGATGACATAATTAGTCCTGACCAATCCTACTGTGTGCCTGGAAGATCTATATTTGATAATATTTTTTTAATTAGAGATTTGATGGATTTTTCAAAGATCTGCGGTGTAAATTTTGGCTTGATTTCCATTGATCAAGAAAAGGCTTTTGACCGCGTAGAGCATGATTATTTATGGAAGACTCTAGATGCCTTTGGTTTTAATTCGGTTTTTAAAGGCTATATTAAATTATTATATAATGACATTGAGAGTATGTTGAAAATTAATGGTGGTTTGTGTGTTCCTTTTAAAGTTCAGCGTGGAGTAAGGCAAGGTTGTTCTTTATCAGGTATCCTCTACACATTGGCAATAGAACCACTATTGCACAGATTAAGAAGGGTCTTAAAAGGACTCACATTGATGAACTGTGAAAGTACTTTTGTTTTATCAGCTTATGCTGATGATGTTATTGTAATTGTAAAAGAGGAAAATGATGTGAATATTTTAATGGAAACTTTGGAAGATTTTGAAATGATATCAGCTGCAAAAGTGAATTGGTTAAAAAGTGAAGCTGTTTGGATGGGAGACTGGACAACAGTGACTCCCAAACTCCCTGATGGTCTGTTATGGAAAAAAGATGGTTTAAAGTATTTGGGAGTTTATTTGGGAGATGAGACATTTCAATTTAAGAATTGGGAAGGGATGATTGAGAAAATAAAGGGCCGCTTGGATAAATGGAAGTGGATAAAGAAAATATTGTCCTATAGGGGTCGAGCCCTTATTGTCAATAACCTTGTTGCTTCATCTCTTTGGCATCGGCTGACTTGTGTTGACCCGCCACTACTCTTTCTTGCTAAGATCCAATCGATGTTGATAGACTTCTTCTGGGATAAAATGCACTGGGTGGTCCATAACATCTTGTATTTACCAAAGGAAGAAGGTGGACAAGGACTTGTGCATTTACAAAGCAGGACAGCAACTTTTCGAGTACAGTTTATACAACGGTTCTTGACAGGCCCAGAGTCTGTAAGTTGGAGGCCAGTGGCAAGTGCTATCTTAAAAACTGCTGCAGATCTAAGTCTGGACAAATCCTTATTTTTAGTGGATCCAAAGTTTTTAAATGTGGTGAAACTTCCACCTTTTTATCGGAATCTTTTTAAAGTTTGGAGTCTTTTTAAACTCCAAAGGACAATTAATTCCACATCCTTGTATTGGCTTCTGGAAGAGCCATTAATTTATGGTGCAAGACTGGACATAACTAATGCATCACTTTCATTGACTGAAGCCTTTATAAAGGCTAAAGTGGTGACTCTTCATGAACTAATAAGTCTGGCAGGACCAGATTTTATTGAGGGGGATGCGGTGTCAACACAATTGGGGTTTAGATCCACTCGTACGGTTGAAAAATTATTACAAAAGTTACACACTCTTCTTACAGTCGACGAGATCGATCTACTCAGAAAATATTGTGAAGGAGAAATAATTCCCAATGTTAAAGATCCTTTTCCAAAGTTGATGGTTTCACCTAATTTAGAGGAGGTTGGTGGAATTTTTCTGGAATCAGAAAAATTAATGGACATGGACTTTAAAGAAGTTAATGGCAAGAAATTGTACAAGTCATGTGTGAAATGTTTTAATAAAATGGCACTAAATGGGAAAACTGATACACCTTGGCGAAATGTTTTAGGTTTGAATGAAATTTTTAAGCCAAATTGGAGAACATTTTACAAGCCACCATTAGTTAAAAAAATTGGAGATTTGCAGTGGAGGATTTTACATTGTATTGTTGCTGTAAATGCCTTCATATCTGTGTTGGATCCTAATGTAAGTCAAGAATGCCCTTTTTGCTCACAAAGGGAAACTGTTTTTCATGTTTTTATGCATTGTAATAGACTTAAACCTTTATTTGAGGTTTTACAAACATTCTTTAAGTCTTTTAATGAAGAATTTTCAATGCAAATTTTTATTTGTGGTGTTAAGTATACAAGGACAAGAGAGAGAGAGTGTAAGATGTTAAATTTTGTCTTGGGAAAAAGTAAAATGGCAATCTACATGAGTAGGAAAGATAAAATTGAAAAAAATCAGGAATTTAATCTTGTGTCCATTTTCTGTGCCATGGTCAAATCAAGACTGCTGATTGATTTTAGTTTTTATAAAGCTACTTCATGTGTTGCAATGTTTGAGGATGTTTGGTGTTATGGAGGAGCGTTATGCTTTGTTGTAGATGACAACCTTTATTTTACTCAATTTATGTAATATTCTTTTTTTCTCTTTTTTAAATAGATGTTTTTAATATTTTTGTGTGGAACTTGTGTGGAACCTTTATAAATTGTAATAAAGGTGTTTTCAAATTCAAAATTCTCTCTCTCCCTCTCCCCTCTCTCCCTCTCTCCCTCTCTCCCTCTCTCCCAACTCTAGTTTTGTTTGTCTTTGGAATTAATCTTGAGAATCTTAAACCTAATCACAAAACTAATATTGTTTCATGTTGGCTAATCACAAACTTAATGTTGTTGCTAAGCATAAAAATGTGTGTTAGAAAGAGTGACCACAGGCTTAGCAGTGTGCTTACTGCACAATGAGTATATTGCAAGAATAAGAAATGAATAGGAAATGAAATGCCTGATGTGGATTTGATAAGAGTCAAAATGTTGATATTCATTAGCAGCAAATAAGTAGCCTTTAAAGAGGGGGGTTATTAGTCAGATAAACATCTATAGTATCACTAAACCTGAGCAACTGCATTTACCCACAATCATCTCAACCACTGGCCTTGGAGGCACCAGCATGTGACACTTTCAACATGATATGGGTGCAACCAGGGAGAGCTATTGATTCCCTGGGAAAATAATGTTCCAGTACCTAATCTCCGAGCCTTGCACTCTCCAAGTACTTTTCCCTGTCCAATCAAACCTGAAATCCCAGCAAAGCACCAACCCGGGGAGAGCGATTTCTTTATTGGCAGATTTGAAATTCTTTCTCCATCCCCCATATCATCAGGAGGCACCTAACGTGACATATGACACTCATGAGAGCTCACCCCCAGTCATCACCTCTGCGTGTTGCACTTGGCAGTAATTTGCCCATCAATCTATGCTACGGTGTCACTGCATAAATCAGTGGTTACAGTAGATTGGCAGCAGACATCAGCAAGTCATCCATGTTGTCGCCATGGCAATCAGCCTAGACCCTCAGCACTACCCCATCCCCCAAGTGGAGACTCCTCATTGTGATTTATTGCAAGATGTATGTTGCATCCCACTTCCTTATTCATACTGTTAGGTCAGGCAGAGGTGTCTGACCCCGAGGTCCAGTAGAAGGGTGTTTGGAATCGCTCCACCCAATACTAAAGTGATTAAAGTGTGCAAAAATGAATTTGATCGTGTAGTGTTGTCCTTTCAACCATGACCTTTGTCTAGGCTGACAGACTGCATTCATTCTGAAGCCATTGACTCTTGGAGTAACTCAAAAAGGTCTCACCAATTTCATCCTGACATTTATTGCAGCAAGGTGCAGCTTTCAAGATTGGCTTAATGGTTCGGGTAACAAAGGCCAAAGCTTTTTCAAAAGAGTTTCAATATAAGCTCTGTTGTAGTCAGGGACAAAAACAGAGATTTGGTTGGTGAACCAAAAGGGTAAAGGCGAGGACTCCATATGTTTTTGCGTTTGGGTAACAGTCTTTCAACTACTTCAACAGGCAAGGGGAAAAAAACCTTGTGATTTGTGCCACAGGAAAATTAGGGTCCTCAATATGCCCTGTCACTCCGTGGCAGCCAAATCTTGCCTATATGGTTGACTGGGTTTTTTTAATGAATCGTGAGCAACAGGGCCTTTTCAATGCAGCGATCCCTCCAAAAATCTAAACCAAGATAAACTAGTGCTGCAAATTCATGGAGCACAGGGAAAAAAAGGAGGGGGGGTTAAAGACAAATAATGGCTTTGAAAAGAAATTATAGGAGCATGAGGCATTGAGGCATTGTAATATAGATTCCCTTCTATAACAATTGTCCTAATTCAACATCCAAAAGGTTTCATACTGAACAAAAAGAAAATTGTGTCATTAAGGACAAAAGCCCAGGAGAGGCCAAAACATGAGACATTGAATGTATGTCAGGTCCACAAATAGGAATCAGAAGTCGCCAGAGGCGTCTATTGGTGAGACATGTCTGGTGTTGCGGAAGATGGGGGTACATCAAAAAGTAAACCCCCTCCAATGCTCGTTTACAGCTTGTTTCTACACTCAAGGGACTTTGCTCTCCATTGACATGTTAGGCAGTAAGTGCATCATGCTGAGCTGACTGTTCATGCCATTCTCTTAGGGGTAAATACAACCCTATACATCTGGATATGGTTCTGAATTATAAGTGTGGGATGAGATAGTGGAGGTAAGAATCATCGTAAACCGAGAGAAAAAGAGACATGAGATGCAAATTCGGTGGTGAGTGTAGGACAAATTGCCGCCTTTTATCAGAGGATCTTGTGTCTTTGCAACCGCAGACTGTGTGAAGCTATACGAGACCTCAAAAGAAATAACAGAGACACATTACACAATGTCTATACAGCTAACATGGCTAAGACAAGGGGGAATGAAAGCTTCCACTGAAAGCATTAAAAACATTGGAGCCACCATGTTTGACGAGCATAATTTATGCAATGCCCCAAGAAAACAGTCCAATCAGAGAAGACAGATTCTATGTTTCTATTGTAACATCTGAGCATTCCTTTTTTTCTCCAACAACATCGGCTTCTGTCGGCTGGGTGTCACAGGGGGAGACATTAGCCATACATTATTGTTGTTCAGGCATCAAAGAGTCTGAACTGCCAGAACACAAGGCTTGATGGAAAGCGGCGGGCATAAAGGAGAGGAAACCCTTAACCACATGGATTTCTGAGAGCCGCAAGAACACCAGCAGTGATTAACTGACGTCTGGTGGTGAAAATCCCTTAAAGAGGTGTTTAGAGCAGCTGGACGCAGCTAATGGAAGACGCGATACGCATTGCAGCTTAAGGTGTCCATACCTCCTCTCTGCTTGCGTGCATAGACTACTAACATTCTGAGCCTGATTGCAATGTGTCTAATAATGGGCCAGGTGACACGTAAAACCATTCAAAAAAGACCAATCAAATAGAATTAGCTAACATTTGGAATTTGCTCTCTTTTCAAATTACATTTTCGATTGGATTGATCATGACCCATATGAAGTTATAATAATAATTTGAATTGGAAAGACCGGAAGATGAATTTACTGAAAAGCAATTAAAAGATTTTCAATAAATCATTAAATAATACATTTTGAGTATTTATTGGCAGGTATTAATATATTTGGCAATATATTTAATTGTTTTTATAATACTGGACAAATATTTGTAATCTGAAATATATTTATACTAGAAGTCGCCCGAAAGTGGATTTTACCGATAACAATAACAGCCCACGCTGGCCGAGAACAAATTAATCAACCGATAGTTTTAAAATGGATACTGAATGAAAACAAAGATAACATAAAATAGTGCTGAACTTTATTACAAAAATTGAAAAACAGTACTGAACCATACTTTAAATATAATCAAATATTAACATATTAATTATACTTTGATCATTGTTTATGTTAGTAAGCTAATGTTAATAGATTATAGCTATAAAATATAAAAATATATTAGTAAATGTTGAATTAATAATGAAGAATACTTTTTATTAACCATAGTAAATGTTACCAGTGGAATCTTATTGTAAAGTGACACCACTTCATATAAATCAAAAAAGTCATGATTGCCATCTTTAAATATCTACACAAAGGCCATAGCATTAAAATTAGACACATATGTATATTGTATGTATACTATCACACTTTATTTGCTTCTATTTTAGAACACTTGATGATAATCTAATCAAAATATGTATTACAGTGACGATAAAAATGAACTGAAATCGAATGCGTTTCTGATTTGTTTATGTTTCTGTCGGCTGCATGAACATATCAGTTTGCTTTCTCATGTCACTAGCTTTATATGCAACTTTGCTGCATAACAAATGCATAAAAGCAACCAGCTGGATATAAACTAATGAAAATAGATTTTGCAATTCGGTCGACCTCTAATTTATATACATAAATATATTACAGACATTTGGGTAAATTGTGCAAGTATTTTGCCACCATGGTCCACAAAACAAAAATAATTCATGAAATTAAATTAAATACAAATTACTACTGGTGTCATTTTTACTACTGGTGTAATATTAATATTATCTAATATTCAAGAAGTACCCCATAAGGTTTACAGGTACACTTACAGTACTGTGAATTTCTTTACAATTATTTTTCATTCCATTTTATTTCTACTTCCATAACTTCAAATAACATCCGAATCAGGAATTTAAAAAATAATAATAATAATGTAATAATCTCTAAAAGAATTTTACTTTTTGTTAATAACAGTTCATATTAAATTTACTTTCCATGCTGTTAAATAATTAGAAGAGTAACAGTGAAATTAATCCAATCAATGCTTTGCTTTTGAATTCCCTTTATATAATCTTGCCAAAAGACTCCATGACTAGCTCTGAACATTAGAGAGAAAATACAGGCTCTCTCTGCAGTGAAATTCAACACACCTCTCACCCCACTATGGCTGGGATGCTTTAGATGTTTTGTTTCATGTTATCTGTGGTGCTCTGTGAGCATCTCTCTGGGGGGGCACCTTGATACCATTGGCCTACATTCCCCATGACAGAATCAAAGGCGTTCAGACCTAAACTTTAAAGCGAGGGCAGTGTGCGAGTTTATTCGTGCTGGGGTGAATCAACGAGGGCCTTCTTTTTTAGGGGCTTGAGGTGAATAAAAGCATCACAGACTATGAGGATCTTAACGGAGTGGTGACGTATCTACTTGTGCAACACAACCGGAGGATTCAAGGAGACACCACTGAATGAGGAGGATGAGCCAGTCTGTAGGTGATGTAATTGACTGGAACGAATATGACATCAGAGCAACAGATTCACAGAGCCTCTCAAGGTCTTACATCAGAGACCGGCAAATCATATATTACGGTTACGGAATGATGACAAGACCAAAGCGAATCTGCAGGCTTATGCCCCGTAGTCAGGTCATCCTTGGGGAGTCATTGTAATGCAATGGGCTGCAGATGTTGTATAAAAGAAAAGCAGAGGAGAGAGAGAGATGACATGGGCAGGAGATAAATGGAAGCACACCAGAAGATAATAACACACCATGTGGCTTTGGCTTTACTGACGTCCCTTTTTCCGAGTCCTGACATGGGACTGTTTTTATGCCACTCTGAAGCAGCGGTAACAGGATTGATGGTCAAAGAAAATGTTATTCATTGGAAACTCACAGAAAGGCATGACCACTTCCCATTTTGATAACTTTACAGAAGATTGCTCTCTTTAAACAGAGTGAGAAAACATATGGCTTGAGGTCTAAAGGAGACATGTGCATTATTAACATATATGTGCACAATTTTAAATATCTGGCTGGCATATTTTTTCATTTAAACTTGATGTTACCAAATAAAGTAAATTTAGGTTACCTGACACAGTATACTCATGTAGTATTCGAGAAATATGTAATAACTTTTGTAGGGCTGATATAAATTAAATTATTCCATTTTAGATTTCACCTGAAGTCATGCACAAAAAAGTTTAGATCACAGCAAGCTGAATACACAAGAGTTATTCAAATCACTGTAGCTGCTATTAATATTTTAATTTAAAAATCATAATTTCCTCCTACTATTATAACACAGTTTGCAGTCGAACCCACTGTATCCTGCCATACAAGCTGACACATTAACATTAAGAACTGTGTGTTATTTAGCATAGATGGTGTCAAAATCAGGAATGTCTTGATGAATGTCTTCACATTGTTGCATGCACAGGGTTGGGCAAAATGCAGAATTTTAGAAGCGACTCATGAGTTTGGATTTGAAGTGAATTGGAATTAAAATTGTAATGCCATGAAGAGGAATTTAATGAATGACTCAGTTCCAAACAATTCAGCAGAGTGAGACCGAGATTTTCATTAAACAAATATAACAGAACAGATTTACTTTTTAAACACGCTTCATTTTGAAAAGCAACTGAGCAAATAAAGTGTTTGTAGGTAGGTAGGTAGGTAGGTAGGTAAATACAACAGGACTAGTTTATTTTTTAAACTGGCTTCGGTAGATAGGTAGAGCGGGTGGGTGGGTAGGTAGGGTTGGTAGGTGGGGTTGGTAGGTAGGTAGGGTGGTTGTATTAGATTAGAAGATTAGATAGATAGATAGACAGACAGACAGACAGACAGACAGACAGACAGACAGACAGACAGACAGACAGACAGACAGACAGACAGACAGACAGACAGACGAGATAACTTACTCTTAATATGTTTTTTGGTTTGCCTTTTAGTGATCGCTATAACCCCTTAATCTTGTCACATTTGTAAAATATTAGTTACTTGGACTATGGTGTTATGTAGGGAGCTGTTTATGAAAACTGTGTTTGTTTTTTTGGGGATGGAAGGGGTGACTTTGCCATCGAAGGCGTAGAGCTAGATAACAATTAGACATTCAACCTGAAGCACGTTTTTTTCCGTTACTTCAATATGGAAGGCGGTCTGGCAGAAGCTGAATATTTTACTTTATAAAAAGTTTTAAACATGGATATTTTTCTTACAAAAACCCATTTATTCGTTTCAGAAGGCCTCAATGAACACATACAGAACATTTACTGATATTTCACACACTTACAGATGCACAAGCTACTCTAATGATCTCAAACCCCAGGGCAAGAATAACCGCCCATTTTCCAGTACTGAGAGAGGATGGGTCCATGGAAATGAGGCGAATTACTCTTGTTCCCTATCAATGTACCACAATGGCCTGAAACCCACACATAAACACACATCCAAATGACAACGGGCGCCTTGCAGCCACCATAAAACGCATCCCATCCCAGATCCCATTGTGGTGAGGGCCTGCCACCACACCGCCAACAGCAACTGCGGCTGGGCAAACATGACAGAGGTTGGGACAAATTGCTTGGCTGTTTTTCGCTGCCAGATGAAGGCTATGGATCCCTCACACACACTATCGGGGAGTGAAAACAGGGCGAGGGAAAGAGTGACAGGCAGCAGAAAAGGATTTTCCTAGTCATCACTGCCTTCCTGCAGCAGGCAAATTGGGCACAGAGGAAAACTCTGCCATTCCCGGAACAAGCTCATTAGAGAAGTGTTAGAAGATGCATGACTTAAGCGTCTTCCTGTTTCGGGCAGAATTTCCAGGTTTACAAAGCTGATACCCACTGTCTAATTGTAAACCATGATCCAAATCATTCCCACTGTGACATTCAAACACGTAGAGTAGGGTTCAAAAGCAGAGTCCATATTGAAAAGCTGGGATTTAAAATCTAATTTAAAGATATTTAAAACAAAGCAATTCTATAATGTTCTATATTCTATAATATTTTAGATTTCTAGGTCACTAATCAAATAAGCACATTTGTGACATTGATCATGCAACTCTCGTCAGATGTCAGATGTTCTTGGTTTCCTGAAGCACAAAATGATCATCTGATTTTGCACGAATTTGTGTTGTGCAACAGTGCTGCTGCCATTACAGCAAGAGTGGCACAGACCAATACTAACAAACTGTCAAATTGTGCATGAACAGTATGTACATTTTACATTTAAAAAATGGGGGAAGGGGGACAAATAATAAAATGCCAAAAGATTTTTACAAGTAGTTTCAGATTTTTTGAATATTTTTAGCTGTATCCACCTTTTTCCTGAGCAAACTATGAGTGCCGCCATGATTCTATCTTCCGTTTATATGCTGTCCTGTTCCTTTCTCCATAGGAACCCATTGTTAAAACAGGGTAAAAAGAGTCACTGAATTAATTCCACTGAAACTTGCTTAACATTACTAAAAATGATGATGAGCGCAGAGTTAAGCTGTGCTGTTGTTGGCTGCCAGAAATTCCTGGAAAGTACGTGTTTTGAGCACCAGCAAATCTGAAAAGAATATGCCTTGCATTTTGTCAAAGACTGACAAGAGAAAATGAGCATGGCTTGCAGCACTTAAGTTAAAAATACTCCCCCATAAAAAAGGTATATGTGCACTATTATCATTTTGAGGACAAAACCCCCCGAACTTCATTTTATCGAGAGTTGCTTGTAGGATATGAGCGCCCATCTGTTTTCAATATAGCAAACTTCGGGCAGCGTCATGTCATCTACGCAATTATAACACAGAAACGCAGAAATAATGATACATTGTTGTTTGTGATGCTCTTTCATACCGATACATGACAAATGCTCTCTCTGGATCAGTGACAGCACCAAAGCAGATCAGAATATTCGCTGTGATCGTATTTGTCAAAGGTTTAAAGACATAGTCGAATCACTATCATTTAGGAATAAGATCATGTGGGTGTTTGAATTGAGATCCCAATCTAGTGGATCTTATTAAAATGACTGGATTTCATGTCGGTACAGATGGCCTCGTGGTTAGCGCGGTGACATATAACTAGGGCTGCCACTAACGACTATTTTTATATCGATTAATCTATCGACTAATTTATCGATTAATCGATGAATCTATCAACTAATTTATCACAATTTTACTTAAAAACATTTAATTTAACTTGCAATGTTGGCCTTCAGTAGTGTACTATAAAAAAGTATAAATGTAAACAAGCCCTTGACAAAATGTAAAACTAAAAGAGTAAAAATGTAAAAAGGTACAAATTTGTAAACCAACATAAAAAAGAGAATATCAGCAAATACTTTTTATATAGAATAGTGTTGTCACAATACCAAAATTATGACTTCTATACGATACCAGACTAAAACACCTCAATACCGATACTGAAACGATACCATGGCAAAAAACTGTAAAAGTAATTGATTAATATGACAGAACTTACTATTCATTGTCTTATCATTGTTTTAGGGTTAAAAACCCCTACAAACTCAATTGGCCGGCATGTTCCTGCCCTGCCCTGCTTCACACAGAATACGAGGTCCGGCCCTTTAAGAGCTGCACGGACCAAATTCATTGTAACACCCGATTTCTCATTCAACTCTGTATACGTTCACTAAAGACATATCCGACTGCGTTTACCCGAATACTCGCCAGGATGTGCATTTTTACCAATTTTTTACCATTCAAACCCAATAATCCGCGAAATTGGCGCCGCAATCTGTCTGAGTGAAAGGAGTGTGCGCTGCACGAGCACGTCCCGGCCGTGCCGCACTTTTCTGTTGCGTTCTTTTTCCTGAGCTGCACGTATATATTAGACTGTTCTGCTTCCATTGTTTAGTGAACGGTCACACACACGTCCTCACTCCTGCTGTCACACATCGACACAAATTAAGAAATGCTGCTTTTATAGAGCGCTGTCATTTTTAAAGTACCGGTACTAATACAATTTCATATCGTACCCAACTTACCCAGTCGACTAAAAATATTGACATCGACTAATTAACAGCGTCGACGCAGTCGATTGTATCGACCAACATACAACCCAACTGCGCTTCCGGCAACCCGAGTTTGATTCCCAGCACGAGGTCCTTTGCCGATCCCGTTTTCCTCTCTCTCCACCCCACGCTTTCCTGTCAAAATCTACTGTCCTATCCATAGACTGTGTTCAAATATGGCGCTGATATCTTGGGTCTCGAGTCTGCGCAGTAGCAATTTAGAGTCCGAGTGAGCGCGAAGATGAGCCGCGATATCAAGGTCCTGCCTAATCAACAACTTTTTGTGAAATAAACAGCTATGGAAATGTAGAGATTAAAGTTAAAGCTCCAATCTCCTCCAGAAGTTTCCGATAAATAGCCATTAGTGCCTCAGTGACTACTTCGCTCAGAGAAGCTGTCAGTCTCAGTTGTCAATCATAATGTCACACCCCCTTTTTTTAGCATCAAATAACTAACTAAAACCAAACTTATTTAAAGAACGAACACTTGAACTAACATCAGCGTGATTAAAAAACAGCCTAAAATGATCTTTGGAAAAAATGTATTTGAAGTGTAATTAGATTGTTTAGTTTGTCTACGTCCCATTATATTTAATGGAGGGGGCGGGCTTTATGACCTATACTGCTTCCAGTCACCTGGGGGCGATCGAGACACTTTGGCTTCAGTTTTCAGGACTCGTGTGGCAGGCTTGGTCCTATTCAATAAAGGAAAAAAACGGCATCTTTAAAAAGAACTGGATTTCGCCCGTGAACATTTGCTGAACAAGGGTAAATGTGAGCGCACATTTATGCATTCCTCTTAGCATGTGACAACCACAATATCTCAAATATGACAGCTTCTGGCAGGACAATGTCCCTGAAACCACATATCGACCTAAACACACTGTAGACCAACCTAACAGACATACACCAACTCAAACCTCTTCGTAGGGAATAACCCAGAGGTCACCATAAAAGTGAAAGCATTAACCCCTTTAAAGTCGGGGCTTACTCAAAGGTTGAACTTTATCCAACTGTCATGTGCTCCAAGAGCTTTAGGTATGCGACAGGATGTTTGCCTACCTCCTTCCCTTCGGTAAATTCACACTCTCACCTTTTCTCCCCACCTCCTGCAATAATCCGCACGCCTGCCATGCTGGCATAAATAAATGCCCTCTCATGAATTCTGCATGCCTGCAGCTCACAGAAAGCTAATGACATTCATTACACCACACTTGGTTTGACAGGATGCGTGTGTGCAAGTGTGTAGGAGGATGATGTAAAATGTTTTCAGATTCACATCGAATTGAGAGTTAAATACTAAAAGGAGGCAGGCGATGTATTCCACCGCTAAGTGAACCATGAAGCCAATGAGCTGACCGTTCGTGCATATTCCAGCCAGCTCTCTCCATCCAGTGGGTGAATCTCCTGCGTTTCACACAAAAAAGGGAAAAAATTCTGCAGAGCATCAAAATTGTGGTGAGGAAACTGTAATGGAAAGCATTGCTTTTTTAACCACCCAGTTTAAGTAAGAAACATGTAGGCATGTCAGTCCCCAACCATGACAGGAGGAACCACGGGGCAAGCAGATCAGACTGACTGCGAGAACGAGCATTGCGTGAGCTGGGAGGCCCGAGAGAATGGGAGGGAATGATGAAGAGACATGAAAGAAAGCAAAAGATGAGAGCGGAACATCACTAAACAGGGGAGGTCCTCCATTATTGTTTATTAGTGTAATTGGCCAATAAATGCTCCAGCAAGTTGTAGCTTTGAGGCTTCTGAAGGGCTGGCATGCAACCATCATCCCACTAAGCTGGAAAAAGAGAGAGATGTTGCGCCTGTTGTGGTTTGTGCAAAGTTTCCCTTGTGTTTTGAAAGCAAATAGTTTGTAATGACTTAATAAGGTCTCGTTAAAGGTCATTATGGCAGATAAATCGATACTGTGTGTTTACAGCAGAGACACCAGAGTTTGCATACTTCTTTGGCGGTCAAATAGACCCGAGAACACATTTTTAAACAAGCTTTACAAAGTTTAGATAAGCACGAGAAAGAAACTAGTGCAGGTGAAAAGTCTTTCACTGAATCTAGAACTTGTTCACTAGTTTGTGGTAAGTGAGATTTTTTTGTTGTTTTTGAAATAAGTGTCTTACGCTCACCAAGGATGCATTTATTTGTTCAGAAATACAGTACAACTATAATATTGTGAAATATTATTACTATTCAAAATAGCTGTTTCAGAAAGTTAAAGAAGGACAGCATTTTTTTAAATATGCAAGTCTTTTTAATGCTTCCTTTCTTAAAATAAGTATTAATTCCTTGTGAAAATAAATTTGCAGTATTAATAAAACAGTAAGCAAAAAGTACCCAGTTGACTTAGTTGCACATCCAATGGACACTTTACTGACCAATGAGGCCAAAGAAGGGAAGTTAAGTGACACTAACCGCGTTTCCATTACAGATTAGCGCAAAACTTTTGCGATATTTTCTAAATGTCAATAAAAAACTATTGCGAAATGACGGCGTTTCCATTAAACGATGTTATGCGACTAAAACGTATTTTTTTCCTCTCGCGATAAGTCATTCCAAAAATTATGTCACGGATGTTGGTATGTTTATGTATATCCCAGTCACCGCACTAGCCATTATTTTTAATCAGAGACGAAGGCGTGTTAATCCAAGAATTAATGGCAAGGAAAACACCTTACACTTGTGAGCGTCACAAATGAGGTGTGTGTTTTTCCCTTATATCTGCTTCAAGGTCTTCATGATCATTTGTGGCATTTATTTGTTGTTTAGAATCCAGTATTATTGTAATTCTATTGTCTATGAGTTTAATAAAGAACTCGGTCTCGTCTTCTGTCCTTCTGTCCGCATCATCTGTAAATAATGATTGTCTTTTACGTGCATCAAATGACCGGTAAATGCGGAGAAACTGTTTCCATTTCAGTTGTGCGAAAATGTCCTTTTTCGAATTGCCTGAAAAACCACCTCATGTGAGCATAAAAACTTTTTTGAAATATATGGGAGTTTTTGGGAAATTGACGCATTTCCATTGGGCGTATTTTCAATTCGCAATTTCAATTTGCGCAATTTGAAGGGTAATGGAAACGTGGCTACTGAAGCAACACAACCAAAGTTGTAGGTCACAGCATGATGAATGTAATGAATGTAATAGGAACATGATGAATGTAATATGTTGCATTTATACTACACACATTTGTACAATTTACAACATACCTTTATAATGGTTGTGAAGTCTAAGCAAATGTTGTATGCAATTTCAGACGAAGCCTTTGTAATTATTTAGTATTTATTGTAATAATATCTAAGATGTATAATAGGAGCATTGTTAAAGACTTGATATCTTCGATTTCCCTTCAGAAGGCGACTGAAAAAGCAACGTTTCATCCCCCACCATAATAAAGTGGTAAATTGCAAATTGCTCCTCAGATCTTTACTAATTGAGGTGAGTTTTCTAGGAAGATTTTTCTAGGAAGAGATGATCTGCCCTACAGTGAGTTTGATTAAGAAGGGCTCGGTATTACTGTTGTCAGCGTATTTAAACTGTTAACATTAATGACAAACAAATGGGCACTTTGTCATTCAAATTATTTTGTCCATTTAAAACCATACAATGGCATGGCGTATCTCTTGGTTTGTGATGCTTTAATTTAATATGAAAACCTCACACTAAGCTCCATTGATGGAGCATTACTGAATATGACAGATAATGACTCATTTTCCAAACTCTTTTCTGAATATAGGCCTGTTTTCTCAATGATCTTGTTTAATAAACCAATAAACTGCGGGTTACCCTGTGTTCAACATGAGCAGAAAAGAATATAGTTGTGATATTAAAGACATTAGGATGGTAGACAGAAACAAATCAAATGAGCAAATGTAGACAGAGAGAGGAGGGAGTCAGAGGGAAACAGATGCTCTTTTTGGCCTGCTGGGATAATCCTCTGCTAAAATCCATTCACTGATTTATGTTTGATAAAAACCCACAACTTCAACTGCCATCGCCACTGAATGCAGGATAATTTGAAATGAATTACGTTTATCCCTTTGAACAAATGATCCAAAACCCTCTTTGAGGAATCTAACTTCACTGCTGCTATGACAACAACACATAAGCTAGTTAAAAATTCATTGCTGGTTTTAAGGCAGAAAAGGTACGAGTCTCATTGTAAATAGAGTGTTTAACCCACCAAGTAAATGAACCCAGTGACAGAGAAACCCACAAAACAGCCATTTCACAAAATATGGCTCTTTTGTATGCAGAATTTTATGATACAATGGATGCCGCAAATGATTGGTAGGGAAGGAAAGAAATTCTTCTTCTTCAGCATTTCTTGGACTCCATCCGCACCAATTCCTATTCACTCACACACACACACACACAAGCAGAAATAACAATCAGTGCGGGTCCCTAGACTCAGCACTGTGAGGTGGAAAAAGCCCAAGTCTAATTCTCTCTTAATAGCACACAAAGAAAAACATATACGAGTAACAATCTTGGTACCACAAGCACACACACACACCCTCAAACTGACACCTAAATGGAAAAGATTGGATTCTGGCTGCACCTCTACGATAAAGAAAGACAGGCTGATTGTCTAGGTTATTTGGCATTAGTTAATTAATGCCTTTTTAGCGTCAAAGCTAACAGGATATCAAGCTCTAATTGAAATTAAACTGGCTGTAGAAACTCTTTGATGATAAACATAAAAACCTCAGGAACTTATGACTGACATATTTAATTAAAAGTGTACGAGGGGGCATTGGGAGTCTAGGCTATAGGCAAAGTTTCAATTAACAAACGCTTATGTCAGCACTGAGGCTAACGTCAGCGCTTTGGATTTACAGGCAAGACTTCTTTTACAGTTGTTTGAAGACAACATCCGTGGTGAGGCTGTTAAACATTTATTGAATTTGAAAATGATGCCTAACTGTCGTGTCTCTCCATTCCCATTGTGTCTGCTTCAGTCGTAGCCTGATAAGTTCATTAAAACAGAGGGAAATCTTATGACGTCAAACCATGTTTAGTCTCCATTTTCTTGCTGACAGAAATGAAGGAGTGTTGAGGGATCAGACTGTGAGCATCTTCCTAATGTTCTTCCCAGTCTTTTTGCTGCGACTTTACATTCAGATGGGAGTAGAGAATGAGAATATATGGCATTGTAGTTTAACATTCTGCTCTATTTGCTGTCATAACTGTAGCACTTTGTTATTAGTCTGAAGCTCTACGGTGTCCTTTGCCTTCCACACTCATGACCTGCTGGAATTTATGACCACTACACCTACAGTAAAGAGAGCAAATATGGATATATTGTGGTTAAAGTTGCCAAGTAAGTATATATATACCACTGACAGGTGAAGTGAATAACACTGATTATCTCTTCGTCACGGCACCTGTTAGTGGATGGGATATATTAGGCAGCAAGTGAACATTTTGTCCTCAAAGTGGATGTGTTAGAAGCAGGAAAAATAGTCAAGCGTAAGGATTTGAGCGAGTTTGACAAGGGCCAAATTGTGATGGTTAGACGACTGGGTCAGAGCATCTCCAAAACTGCAGCTCTTGTGGGCTGTTCCCGGTCTGCAGTGGTCAGTATCTATCAAAAGTGGTCCAAGGAAGGAACAGTGGTGAACCGGCGACAGGGTCATGGGCGGCCAAGGCCGTGTGGTCCGATCAAACAGGCGAGCTACTGTAGCTCAAATTGCTCAAGAAGTTAATGCTGGTTCTAATAGAAAGGTGTCAGGGACACAGTTTGTTGCGTATGGAGCTGAATAGCCGCAGACCAGTCAGGGTGCCCATGCTGACCCCTGTCCACTGCCCGAAAAGCGCCAACAGTGGGCATGTGAGCATCAGAACTGGACCACGGAGCAATGGAAGAAGGTGGCCTGGTCTGATGAATCACGTTTTCTTTTACATCACGTGGATGGCAGGGTGCGTGTGCGTCGCTTACCAGGGGAACATATGGCACCAGGATGCACTATGGGAAGAAGGCAAGCCGGCGGAGGCAGTGATGCTTTGGGCAATGTTCTACTGGGAAACCTTGGGTCCTGCCATCCATGTGGATGTTACTTTGACACGTACCACCTACCTAAGCATTGTTGCAGACCATGTACACCCTTTCATGGAAACAGTATTCCCTGGTATTCACTGCCACAAAGCAAAAATGGTTCAGGAATGGTTTGAGGAGCACAACGAATTTGAGGTGTTGACTTGGCCTCCAAATTCCCCAGATCTCAACCCAGTCGAGCATCTGTGGGATGTGCTGAACAAACAAGTCCCGATCCATGGAGGTCCCACCTTGCAACTTACAGGACTTAAAGGATCTGCTGCTAACATCTTGGTGCCAGATACCACAACACACCTTCAGGTGTCACCTTAGGTGCTTATAACGCTAGTATACAGGGCACAGAATACGTAAAATTAAATCGCTAGTTAATACCACTAACAAGGCTCAAAATAGCCTCACACTAACGCGGTAGCATAATGAGGGTCCCTACATGCAAACCGAAGCATTGAGAACTTTGTAAGTGTACAAACAGTTTAATAAGAAGATACTTTATAAAGTCAGTACCAGGGTTTTTCCTGGGTCAAAAATGGTCTTCGGTGGTGGCTGACAGACATGGTCATCCATACACACACACACACACACACACGCACAGTAAAAAAGTACTCTACCCACGTGATCTGCAAGCGCAATACTGACAATAAATCTTAAATAAATTCAAAGAAAGTTTATCTTATTTTGATACCTTATTTTTATTCAATATTAAACAGTAGTATTAAAAAAATTTACAAATAGCCTAATTTTCTGCCATAGGCCTATACAATTTCATAAAATTATCAGCTAGCTAATAATAACTTTTGTTCTGGGTTCACCTCACTCCAGTCTAAACTAAATGATTTATAGGCTATTTGTTTTACTACACATTGTGAACATAAAGAAGCTGAAAGAATGTGGATAATTAAAACTAACTCTTATACCCACTCTTGCTAAATTGTGTAAGCACACTTGTGTTCTCCTTTCAGATGTGTTCAGAGTAAATGATTAAACTGATTTGTGAGTTCAGTGTTGGACAGATCAGTTGTTCTAACCAGTCGTTAAAATGATTCGGTTCAAAGGAGTCATTAGGTCGTGAATCGGACATAAGCAGACGCGAATCCCGTGTGTGCGAATCCTGTCTGTTAGAACATCGCGAAAGATTTGTCAGCACACAGAAAACCCTTCATAACCGGATAGGATTTGTTTCCCGTTTATTGAAAGTATGGTTTATGTCAGCTGGTCAGAGAAGAGTCAACATTTTGAGAGCAATTCACACCCAGCGGTAATTAAAGGAAAACATCGTCTGATAGCGCCACGTGCAACATGGATTCGGTCTTCCAACCTTTTGATTTTGATTAACATAATATGTGAAATATTAGAAAAGCTAAGAATGCTTATTTTGAAGACAGAGAGAGTGCGAGCGGGGGAGGAGCTCTGATCGTTCTCTCTGTCACTCACTTAACGTAAACGTAGCAGTCATCTATTCTACATCACTCATAAATCACAATAACTGATCAAATAAGGCTTTGGCGGGACAAAAATTTGTTTTGGCGGCCGCCAAAAAAATTTCAATGTAGGAAAAACCCGGAGTACATTACACGTATACAGACAGGAGCCATCTTGGAAAACAGTCTCGACAAGTCGAGCCACGAACGCTGTGCTAAGCTGTGATAATTCCTATTGACCAGCTCACTTAGCACAGCGTTCGTGGCTCAACTTGTCGAGACTGTTTTCCAAGATGCCTCCTGTCTGTATACGGATAAGCTAATCTGTTTTAAGAGATAAAACTCTTTACATTCGATTTTCATAAAAAAGCATCCCAGAGAACGATCTACTCGGTAACCAGAGTTGTCCTTTAAGCCTTTGACAATATCGCAACGGAACCTCAATTCTGCGCTGCTGCTGACCCAGAGAGAGCAGTTATAATGTATAGCAAACATCTTCACTAATAGCTTGTTTTCACCGGTATGGTACAGTACAGTATGCAATTATATCCGTTTTGATTCGAAACGCAAGCCAGATCAGAGTTTACCATCCCGAATCGTACCGTACTGTACTGTACTGCTCGGTGGAAATGAGCCAAAAGTCTTTTTAACCACACAGTACAGTTATTTCTTCGTTACAAATATTTTTGCATTCCTGTGAGTGTGTGCGAGCCGTCAGCAGCCGCTCACGCAATGTTGTCATGACAACCGGTACACAACATTCACTTCAGGAGGTACTTTATTAGTAGTATTATTGTATTATTTCTTATCTTAAACACGAAAATACGAGAGTCGCATTTTGTTTCTATTGAGCCTGAAAATACGAGAGTCGCATTTTGTTTCTATTGAGCCTGATTTCTCAAAATGGTGCGTGTGTGTGCTTATCCTGGGTACCATGACAACAGAGCGAGTTATAGTAAGCATGAGCGGCTGCTGACAGCAAGCACGCACTCACAGGAACGCGCATAGAGTTAAAGGCCTTTGCACACTGAGTCTGAAATTTTCGCATGCGTTTTTTCGTATTCGTGATGCGAAAAATGTCACGCACAGAGACCTTGCACACTGAGTCTGATGCGTATTAATGAATGCGTTAAGAAAAAAAAAACGCAAAACAATACAAAATGCCGTCTTCAAGTTGTGAGGATGATTTTTTTTGTCCTCTCTCTTCTTAAAAAGAGAAAAAGAAAGAGGAAATAATGGGTCCATCCACTCCAGCGATCGCGTAGAGAAGAAAGTGAGTTCCACCTCCTTATCAAGGAGCTGCGGGATTATCCAGACCGATTCAAAGTTTACTTTAGAATGTCAGTGGCTCAGTTTGATGCTTTGCTAGCGATACTGGAGCCACATATTAAAAAGAAGACCACCAATTTCCGTGAATCAATTGATCCTGAACAGAGACTGGCAGTATGTCTAAGGGATCCGCGCGGGCACGCACACACACACACGGTTTACAGGGACTTGGTGTGCTATAATTATAGCTGTGATATAATAATATAAGTAGTATTTTTGATACAATAATATTTGTATATATAATTGTAGGTATCTGAGCACTGGCGATTCATTCACCACCATTGCCAGCAGTTTTAGGTTGGGCATCAGCATTGTAGATGGGAAAAACGGATGTGAAAACCGCAGAAAATCGAACCTGTTTCGAATTTTTTTTGACGGACGAAAGTTTCGGAGGCAGTGTGCAAGCTTGATTGACATAATGTGAGGTCGAATTTATTTTTTGACGTGCGAAAATTTTGCATGCGAATTTCGGACTCAAAGGCCAAGCTCAGTATTTTGACTGAATAATACGGGTTCTTTCTCGCAAAACCTTATAATATTTGTATTTAAATGTACTTAAATGTATTTGCCACTGAATCATTCAGTCGAGATTTGTTCAAAAAAGCTGATTCATCTAGTAATGAAACAAGGGAAGTATTTATGAGCGAGTCATTGAATCATTAATTCAAACAGATATTTTTTAATAATTCATTAAAATCAATTCATCATTTTAAAGAGACTAGAACCTCTAGTGAGTAACTCTAGTGAGTAACATGTTATTTTGTTTAGTTGTCTGCTCAGAATCGTGGAAGAATCGTGAAACAAATCGTGTTTGAAACCAAACAAAAAATTGTGATTCTCAATTTATCCAGAATCATGCAGCTCTAATGGATAAGGTATCTATAATATTTTAGAATTTACAGATATATTGAGACAATTTTCAACACTCAGGTTTAAAACACTTCAAAAAGGTTAATGATTATATGATTATATACTACTGGAGAGTCTCCAGAAATCCCATGATGTCTAAAAACCACACTAACAACCCAAAATACCGCAGTTGTACAGATGGATTGGGACTGCAGAGGAAAGATAAAAAGAAAGGAAGTAGTTACCGACACCTTTTTTTCCATTATTTCCTCTATTTCCTTCACTCAGAGACAGTGTTGGCTACAGTCACAGAAAAGTGCAGGAAAGAATGCCTATTTGTCATGACAACCTAATTCACAGGCATTTGAGAGTCGCTTCACAAGCCATCAGTGTCAGAACGCGCTCTGCCTTTACAGATCCAAGTGACAAATCAACTTGGCCTTTTCTTGTTTTCTCTCCTCGTCCCTTTCTCCTTCTCTCCATCTCACAGTCTCTCATTCTATATCTCCCTCCTTAACTTCCGTCACAACACCCGAGAAGCATTTCCCAAGCACCTATGTAGCATTGTTTGTCTCCTGCTGTTTTTCCAAACTGCCCTGGAAAATTTGCTTCTAAGAAACAATGAAAAAGAAACCGAAAGGATACACACATTTAAAACATACATACTTTCTCTTTTGCAAAAATATTGATGACTCGTGTTGTACTACACAGATTTTTGTCCAATCAAATGCTTTGAACTGACTTGGAAATAAAAATGTACTTCTATAAAGTGTGAACGTATAATTGGCTGTAAACAGAAACACAGCAGATGTCACATGACGTCCAGTAGCATGTCCAGATACACATTCATACTTATAACACATGCTTTTTAACTGTCAAAAAGCAAGTGTATCAAATGTCAAAAGGAACCATATAAAGATGAATCAGTTTCTCATTTTATTATCAAATGCAGTAAACATTCACATGTATTCGATTACAACTACGTAACTAAAGCCCATTGGTAATAGCCTCACCACAAAATCATCAGAAATTGTGTAGTTTACCTTTAAAATGAGCCGAGGTAAAACATGTAAAATGAAACATAAAGAATAGCCATAAGGAGGAGTGAAAAAAAGAGTGTCTGCAGATGGAGATGGGAGGAGAAAGGCTTGAGGAGATTGAGGGATGATCTGTGAGTAGAGAAGAGGAGAAAAGCGGAGTCCTTCAGGGTCCACTGCACCGCTAGTGAAAGTGGCCACCGGTTCAAATTAGAAACCATGTGGTGACAAATGTGAGAAAATCTCATTAACTCTCCATCCGCCCAGAGAACTGATTCATCTGTCTTTACATGGTTCCATTCGGCAAGCCTGGATTACAACGATTCTCCCGTTTGCCATTCAGCACTCGAGTTCATTTACTGTAGGATGCTTTGGGAAGACAAACTGGATTGGGACCAAACATGTGTGTGAATAACATAATCATGCAGCGCAACATCAAATGTCTTGTCTTTCATGACCGTGAAATCAGGAGACGATTAAGAAATGAGCAAAAGGCAATTAGTTGAAATGCGTGTAATTCAACAACATTGACTGCATGGATGATATCTGTCAAAAATAAGCCCCTTAATCATAATCCATTCATAAACGACAGACAGATCCCTCACTATAATGCCTAAAACTATCAAACGTGCCACAAACATACAGGATTTGGTCACACTTTACAGTGTTCATTTGTATTGCTTTGTGTTTGCTTATAGGTGACATGACATGTCAAGCAATGTGCTGTGATATACTCATTTAAAATGATTTCAAAACAACATCTATAATCCTTGTATTGTTAGAAGAATGTTTTTGAGACTTTACATAAACTGAGATTTATGTATCATATTCCAGGTATACTTCAGTGAAACAAACGCAATTATTCTTGATACAAAATGTTTGGTGCTGAAAAACGCTTCAATGAACAGCAAAACATGTGTTTACTATACTAAAGAAGCGCTTAAAAGAAAGGAAAATCATACAATTATGCATTTAACTAAATGTTAGCATACAATCTTACATGCAGTGAGCTTGGTGTTGAAAACACTTCTACACGTGGATTTGTAACGCAAAGTGTTGCTCAGGGGATTACTGACAAAAGAAAAGCGTGTGTCGAGTGCTAAATGAGCGTTTGTTTCTTGCTTGTATTTGATATTAGCACGTTAGATCAGCTCTAAATGATGAGACTACATTTTTTTTTTTTCTTCATGTTCCACTGCCTGGAGCATCAGAGCATGTTTTGTTGCATCCCTCAGCATCCCTCATGCGTGTGAGCAACAACCACTAACACTTTATCAACAGTCAGAGAGCAATTTAACAAAAAAAGGACATTGTGAGTTCCCTAACATTTAACACTTTTAAAAGCAAGTCTATTCCACCTATTGATGACGGCTCGTGCACTGGCAACAGTTGAAATGCGACGTTCACGTTAAAGTATCCATTTACTTCAGTGCACTTTATTTTAAAAGATACGTTTATAGGATAAAAAGAAGCATTACGTACCTTTCCAGGGATTTACAATCTCTCCGCAAGTCTGCGAGTCCCGTTATTTCGCATCGTCACCTTTTTAGACAGGCAGTGAATTCCACAAAAGCCGCCTCACCTGCTTCACCAGCAGCTCTGTAGGCAACGGAGGATGAATTAAAAAGGGAGATGCTGTAAAGGTCAGATGCTGTGAAATGGCCAGTAACTCTCTCCGGCAGGTGTTAGTCCGTCCAGAGATACGAGAGTGGCTGTCACTCCTGCCCGTCCCTCTCGCGGACCTGTCAGCGCGAGCCACCCGCTCTCACCGAGCCAAACCCCGGAGAAACAAACGCGCCTCGCCGCTGTAACTTTTCCCTTAACCACCGCGCGGCGCTGTTGTCTCCATAACAACGCGGGTTTGTATAAGGGGAACTCTTTCATAGTTGTCACGTCTCGAGACATCTTTCACTTGATTTGTTGTTTGAAATAACGGACGTCATATGTAAAATATACATCCATATAGCCTATCTATCTATGTTGTTCACTAAAACGTACGGAATAATAGTATTTACGTGCAAAATAAAGAGTTAAGCTGCTTTGGGGGCCACAGAATCGCCAGGTGACTTTCCGCAAACGCTGAAATGTCTCACGGGGGTCTCAAAAACGTCTGCCAAAAGACTGTTTATAAATGACGTCCACACACTTTTGAAGTTCCCCGCGCAAAAAAACTGACGTCATCGCAGCACTTCCGCTGCAAAATTGTTTTACTGTTTATTTATTTTACTCTTTTTGTATTTTTTTTTTGTTTTATTTGTCTTAGTGTTGTTTGTTTATATTAAAAACAAAACACTGTCCCTCCGATGCTTGCTTTCAAGCCTTGAGTCCTCAGATATTTTTGTTAATAAATAGGCTGTGTAAAATAATTTGTCGTATAGGCTACCCTTTTCTTATTATATTTAAACTTACAAACATTAAAGTTTGATTATTTTGCCTTTTTTAAATGCATTTCTATTGTGTTTTTTTAATGTCTTGACTACACTTAATCTTTAATAATAATCTTTTTATCTAATCTTTTTGAAGGGGGTGCACATTATCACTTTCGCCTAATAAATGTAACACTGCTAAAATTAGTAATTGTGTTATATCGTTGTTGTCGGAATGATGTATTCACAAATGCATATGCATTACTACACAAATGTTCAAAATAAATTATAATTTTACCCTTCTACCTTGCTAGAAATTACATTTTTCTAGAGTTTGATCTGTGTGTGAGTGGCCACATACAGTCTGATATGAATCTATACGAATATTGTGTGGCACCACAAGGCTGTGCTGTTCTCCTGTTTAATTCATCCAGCCAGCGTTGCTGCATTGCCATGGTGATTTTGGTTGCTGACTGTGTACTAGTCTGCAAATTATTTATTGTTACCATTTCCTTGTGCACATGTGACTTGTGACTTCTGTTTATGCATTGGAAAGCTTAAGATGTTAAAAATATCCTACTTTAGCTGGTTTGTTTTGTTCAATGCTGTCAGGCATCTCTCTAGTCTAGTATACACACAAACACATCTGCATCAGTGGTGTGCTCAATTGCCATTTAAACACAATTTTCCAGTCCCATGAAATCCACACAGGCATATGAAACTTTACTCATACAGATCCCAGACTAATTTAAATTGATCCGTATAAACCCAGTGTCGTTTCCAACACTCCACGTCGTAAGCAAATACATGCACAGGTTATGACATATAGTCTTTATAATGAGCTGCCCCAGTAGTGAGCCCTAATTAGAGCCTCTGCAAACACAGAGTTTCTTCAAGTAATTAGCAACTTCCCACCTTCAGGGTGTGTGTGTGTGTGTGTGTGTGTGTGTGTGTGTGTGTGTGTGTGTGTGTGTGTGTGTGTGTGTGTGTGTGTGTGTGTGTGTGTGTGTGTGTGTGTGTGTGTGTGTGTGTGTGTGTGTGTGTGTGTGTGTGTGTGTGTGTGTGTGTGTGTGTGTGTGTGTGTGTGTGTGTGTGTGTGTGTGTGTGTGTGTGTGTGTGTGTGTGTGTGTGTGTGTGTGTGTGTGTGTGTGTGTGTGTGTGTGTGTGTGTGTGTGTGTGTGTGTGTGTGTGTGTGTGTGTGTGTGTGTGTGTGTGTGTGTGTGTGTGTGTGTGTGTGTGTGTGTGCGTCTCCGGCGCGTTGACTCCGATTGTTCGAATATTACAATTAAATAATACTTAAATCGATATGTCATCCTCAATAAACCCGTCTCCAGCGTGTTGCATCCGATCATTCGAATAATGCACTTTAATAATTATTTAATCAACATCATCCTCAATAAACCCGTCTCCAGCATGTTGCCTCCGGTCCCTCGAATATTCCGATCAATTATGACCTCTGACCTGTAAAGCTGCCAGAATAATAATAATAATAATCATACGCTGTTTGTTAATTGGCCAAAGGAGAACTGGCACCCCAACTGAGCCTGGTTTCTCCCAAGGTTTATTTTTCTCCATTAGGTCACCTAATGGGGTTTTGGTTTCCTTGCCACTGTTGCCTCTGGCTTGGCGTGCTCAGTTGGGGACACTCAATTTTTCAACTAAACATCGAAATAAATTAAAGGGTTAGTTCACCCAAAAATGAAAATTCTGTCATTAATTACTCACCCTCATGTCGTTGGACACCCATAAGACCTCCGTTCATATTCGGAACACAAATGAAGATATTTTAGTTGAAAGCTGATGGCTGAGAAAGGCTTCAGACAGGCCTCCATTGGCATTCAGTACATTGACACTTCCAAGATCCATGAAAGGCACTTAAAACGTCGTTACAAAGTCTATCTCACCACAGTGGCTCTACAATAACTTTACGATGCGACGACAATAGTTTTTGTGCGCAAAAAAAAATCAAAATAACACCTTTAACCAACTTGTTCTCGACTTCCGTGTATGCCTCCACGACGCATGCGCGAGAATATGACGTAGCGCCGGCGTTCGGACATATGACCCAGAAGCGATTTGTTTACGAGCAGAGGAAGACGCGCGTGTCTAAGCTGTTGGATTCAACATTGATCGTGCTTTAGGTCTCGGCGTAGTTCTCAAAATGGGGTTAAAGTGTGTATTTCATGGATTCCCGAACGCCGGCGCTACGTCATATTCTCGCGCATGCGTCGTGGAGGCATACACGGAAGTCGAGAACAAGTTGGTTAAAGGTGTTATTTTGATTTTTTTTTGCGCACAAAAACTATTGTCGTCGCATCGTAAAATGTTATTGTAGAGCCACTGTGGTGAGATAGACTTTGTAACGACGTTTTAAGTGCCTTTCATGGATCTTGGAAGTGTCAATGTACTGAATGCCAATGGAGGCCTGTCTGAAGCCTTTCTCAGCCATCAGCTTTCAACTAAAATATCTTCATTTGTGTTCCGAATATGAACAGAGGTCTCACGGGTGTCCAACGACATGAGGGTGAGTAATTAATGACAGAATTTTCATTTTTGGGTGAACTAACCCTTTAAAGCAGCACTAGGTAGTTTTTGCTCTCAGGGTCCCCCTACAGTTGGGAAACAGTATTGTCCTCTACTACTGTCGTAAACTGTCATTCTACATCAGTGGATGCATCGCACGTGCATTTGTTGACATGACAACTATGATAGCCCTGAACACTGCCGGAGTTCACATGCAGGTGTTCTGCTTGCGTCGCGTGTGAAATGTCTTCATCCCAGGTACAGTGGCATATGTTTCAGCATGTCATATGAATATAATTTCATGGGTTTTATTTTTTTCAAACGCCAAATGATCGCGATGCTCACGTTTACAAGCCAGCGTCATTATAGTAGCCTAGTCTATTGGTTCCCGTTTTACAGAATCTACGATACTTCAATTCAATGTTTGAGTGTAGGTAATAACCATATATCGTCAATATTATAATATCAAGCTACCCTAGATGAATCTGCAAATTTGAAAAATCGATTTGCATTATAGCTTGAGGCAAGACAAATAAACAAATATCCTAGACATGTTAGGTATCCTAAAATATGATTTTATTCGTCTTATGTATTTACTTGCAAGAATGTAGCCCCTCCTCCTTCAGCTCACGCCCGCGAGTAAACGCTGGCCCAATGTTGATCCTCGTCCTGCCTTTAATCCGATCACTTTCTCGTTTCCTCTTTTTGCTTTCCTCCGACAAAACCTTTGCTTTCTTATTTTTCTGTGCTGCTTCGGCCATGACTATAACATTCGGCAAACAAATGATAGTTTTTCTCGCACGTCCGAATTTAAGGAAGTGGTGGAAGGATGTATATGCCGTAAAGCAGTCAAATTTTGTAGTTCTTTTTTTTCTCGGGTTACTACCCGAAACCCGAAGTTTAAAAGTACGATTAAAAACGATACAGACCCCGTCAGGCTATGGCAGACGTGTCATTCAACCTATTGTAAGTCGATGTATCATCACAAGAGGTTTGAAAATATATTATAAAGGTTGAAAAGTTACCTAGTGATGCTTCAATAAACTAAATTAACCATATAAACTAAATTACTGATCTAATTATTGATCTAAAGCCCACACTGTCACTGTATGATAATTGAAATGAACTGATGACATCAGTGTTTTCTCAGCTGAATAAAATTATGCTGCATTATTTTCCTGTTTAACACTGTAAAGCTGCTTTGAAACAATCTACATTGTTAAAAGCGCTATATAAATAAAGTTGACTTGACTTGACTTGTGTGTGATTGATTGATTGATTGATTGATTGATTGATTGATTGATTGATTGATTGATTGATTGATTGATTGATTGATTGATTGATTGATTGATTGATTGATTGATTGTCTGGCAGTCATCTCCAGCTGCATCACTCATCATCCAATCACAATGGGCACAAAGTGTTTAAAGGGATGGTTCACCCAAAAATGAAAATTGTCTCATCATTTGCTCACCCTCAAGTTATTTCAAACCTGTATGAATTTCTTCTGCTGAACACAAAAGAAGATATTTTGAAAAATGTCAGTAACCAAACAGTTGATGGGCCCCATTGACTTCCATAGTATTTTTTTTCCTTCATAATATGGAAGTCAATGCTACCATCAACTGTTTAGCAATCCATATTCTTCAAAATTTAATTATTTTGTGTTCAGCAGAAGAAAGAAATTCATACAGGTTTGAAACAACTTGAGGGCGAGTAAATGATGGCACAATTTTCATTTTGGGGGGAACCATCCCTTTAAGAATGGTTAACTGGATTTTTTTTTTTAACTTAAATATGGGACATAAATACTCTTTACTACTATAAATAATAAACAATCAGTAATGCATCTCCAGAAGTTCCACATAATCCACATATAAATGTAGTCCCTATTCAAAAGGAACAACTTAGTCAACTTAATTTAGACAACTTTTGTAGGTTAACATTGTAAGTGTTTTATTGCAAACAGTTTTTAATTGTTTCTGACAAACTCTCCATGATACATGTCAATCGTTTTTAAAAATGTATTTATTCCAGTGTTCAGTTGATTATGAAGAAAAGTTGATTATGAAGCAGTCCAACTCATTTGTGCAATTTCATTTCAACTTTATTGACACAAAATAACAATGAAAAACAATAAGCATAAAAACAAAACTCAAATTTCATTTGCTAAACAGCAAAGAAAAGAAGCAGAAAGAAAAGTAAGTAAAACAAGCGTTATTTTCAGATTTCAGTGATTAATGTTCAGATGGACATTTAAGTACATCTTCTGATGGATCCATCACTACAGATGACCCACAGCCTCCCCAAATCGAAGGTCACATGTTTGTGGCCAAAGGGACAGGCGATAACCCTTTGCCATCCTGTGCCAGCGGGATTTGATGGAGAGACACTGAGTCTAAAAAAGATAAGAATGTCAGTTTCTAATAACTGAAAATTATTATTGAATTTTAGTGCTTTCAGTGCTATTTCCAGCTCACCTTTGCAACAAAGACCCCTGAGAGTCGACACCATAGACGCTGCCATCAGTTGCTACTTCGACCATAGACAAAGTTCCATTTACAATTTCCGAAAAAGCTGACCCTCCACAGGAGGAAGAACCTGTCACATTCTGAGAAACACAAGATACAAACAACTCACTTGACTAAAACTGTATACTTTTTTCTTTTTGTTCAAGTCCTTCCTTCACTCTGGATTTTACTCTTACCTTTCTGAGGAAGACATTCTCTGTAAAGTTCACTCCCCAACAGCTGTACGGGCCACAGCTGTAGTACTTCAGCCTTCCTGTGAGTTGTGTCCAAGGGGCATTTGCAGATGGCCCATTGCTATTAGTATCTTTACTAATGCAGAAGACGTCATCTATCGGATTAACACCTACAACAATCTCACTTCCGGCATCCATTTGTTTGAAACCTCCTGACAATGAAATAAAGAGATTGAAGAAAAAAGTCAGACAAATTTGAAGAAAATCTGCATTCAGCATCTTGAGATTATTTGTATTTTCTTTATTTCTTCTTCTTTTTTTTTTACCTTGAATCTGCCTGAAGCTTCCACTCTGAAACTTGAAGGCGATGTTCGCTGGACTCACTCCGAACTGTCCAGCAGGTCCAACAGTAAAGTGCTTCAGTAATGCATTTATTCTTGTAAAACCGTTTCCCAGAAATAGGAAGACTTCATTGTCATTGTTTACTCCACCCACTAAGCCTAATCCAGCGTCAATCTGCTTCAGGTTACCAGGAATCACTTCACACTCTAAAGCTATGGAAACATTTGGGTTGGGTTCCTTTGAATTATTCTGCAGATGTTAGTATCATGATATGATATTGAATCTCCAAGCACATATAGATAGTTTACCTAGAGTATAAAGAAACTGGCAGCTGAAGAGTAGCAGGATGCACTGAGAACCTTTCATTGTGCTGCAACACAGAGTATTTGTCTCGTCCTACACATAAACAGAAATCAAATGTTCATGATGTAAAGTCTTATTAAATTCTACATAACATAAAGGAAGAAATAAACCAGCACAATTATTTTGTTATGAAAACAACCTTTTCTTGATAGATGTGTCCGTTGTTTCAGCAGTCCTCTTCGCACAGCTACAATGTTTGGAGATGCTGGTGGATGACTGCTATAGGTTTGCTTTTATAGTTGTAGTTTGTTTCCTGATCAGGCAAGGGGAAAACCCTGATGTAGAGAATTATGCATTGGATCGTGATCTACTGCTGGGAGGAGCAGAATTTGGGCAGAACACTTATGTCACTGGTTCTTAAGAACTTGCAATGTTCATTGACTGAATAACTTTTGTCTCCACACGTGCACACATTATGTCCTCATGCCATTGTCACATTCCTATGATGCAACCTGGTACAAGGTTGTTTAATATAAATGGAATGTAAACCTCATTGAAACCCAAAAAGAAAAGAAAAACCTTGCCTTTGAGGTAAAGTCATTCTGAAATAGTAATGCAATTGAACAAACCAAGGATTTTTAAAGAGTATTGTCATTGTGGATCCCCCTTCACTGTAAGAGAGGAGGATCTCAACCACCCAGCATCCGCACCTGACTTAGCTCACGACCCAGAGCCCATCCAGTCTGAGCAGGTGCAAGAGCTGGCAATAACTTCCGTCCCAGAGGGTGTTTTAGTGGGGTTTGAGGAAAGGATTGGAGCCCCACCCACACCCCTGTCGTTGCTATGATTTACGTGCTATGAGTTGGGTCCCTTATGAATGGTTATTGGATGATCAAGACAATGTAATGTTTCAAGATCTCCAGACCCTGCCGATCCCATCCTGTCTCCTTTGTTGCCACTGGTCCCACTCAGCTCCAAGTCTGTTTTGTCGCCCAGTGCCAAGTCTGTTTTGTCGCCCTGCTCCAAGTCTGTTTTGTCGACCTGTTTCCTTTGTTGCTGATGGTCCCGCCTAGCCTCCCACTCCCTTCTCCTCTATCGACTCCAAACAGATCCTCTGCCTCATCTCCACTGGCTCCCTTAGCCCTTCAGCTACCCCTTCAAAGGCTTCTATCTAATCCACTTTGGGCTTCCCGGTCACCAAGTCCGCTTTGGTGTGTGGATCATCTGGCTCCACCTTAGGCCTCCGAACCTATTACTCCACCTCGGCCCATAGCTCCACCATGTCTCCTTACTCCCTCTGCTCCACTTAGTACAGTGGTCAGTCTGGCTCCACAGGGCTCCCTTGACCCTCTGGCTGCGTCGCTCTGCCTCTACTATGAACTTCCGGGCCTTTGGCTGAGCCTCGTCCCTCCACCCCTTCAGCTTTGGACGAGTCCTCCTTTCCCCTGGCTCCTCTTCAGTCCTCACTAACACCGGCTCCTCCTCAGTCCTCTAGCACCTTGGTTCCACCTCAGCCGCTCTTCACCCTGGCACCACCTTGGCTTCCTGGTCCTCTGGTGTCGCACGGTCTCTCCATTCATTGCAGTGTTAATTTTGTTGACGAATAATTTTTGTCATAATTTTCGTCAACGGCCTTTCTTCACTGACAAAAACGAAACGATAAATGAAAGCTCTAGCGTAAATTCTACCAGGAAGATTCAAAGTTATGTCACTTATCACATTCAGACCTAACCAATCATGTCCTAATTCTCAGAGTATAAAAGATGGTCACTTACACATGTCTGAGTTTGCAGATGCTGACGCCAACATTTACCTCCATCCTCCCCACCACCACCTGGATGGTCCCCGCCTCTACCTCCCAGGGGGTCGGCTGCGCCCCTGCCTTCATCTTCAGGCAGGAAATGCAGAGTCCCTTACCCTCGAGATGAGAGCTAAGGACGGGGCCTACGCCAAAGAACCTCAAATTATAATTCTTGCTGGTCTGTTAATAAACTTGTTACTTTATTGTACTTCATCTGGCCTCCCGAGTCTTTCTGGTAGAACTAAATAAAAAACAACTTTGGATGACAAAAAATATGAGGAAAATCTACTGTCATTGTCATCAACGGATAAAAACGAGACAAAAATGTTAGGGAGGGACGATTATGGAAGAGATCCAGTCAGAACTGATATCTTGTAGATGCACAATTGTAATGTGCGGATCTAACCGCGGGAAAACACGCCGCTGTTGAGCTTCTACAGGCTCACGCGATAGCGCATCAGAGCGGCTCAATCAATGAATAACACACATTTATGCCAGGTTATTGTTTATGAACTAATGCTGAGGAATAATGACAATGTTTACATTACAATGTTTATATGGTAATATGTTTTAGACGGTTGTAACAATGCATATTTTATCTCCCTCATCTGAACTTGAATGAACAGCTGCAACTGCAATAGTAAGGCATTTCAAAATAACAGTCATGTATATTTCGAGCTTGCTTATAATTAAAAGTCACGCATTACATATACGTTTTTGGTTACACAATAAACTTGATTTAATTTCATTTCCATTTAATTCATAGTCATGAGGAAAGACTAAGAACAGTATTTGGCATATTATTCAATAAAGTATCAGAGTTATAATAGGTAACTAAAACCATTAAAACATATTCATTACTTGAAATTAAATAAATGTTAACTGAAATTAAAAAATAAATAAACTTAAACTTATTTGAAGCTTTAGCTTAACCTGATATACTAACTAAAACAGAAGTACAAAATTATAAAAACTATATAGATGTTTAAAAGAAAAGATGTGAATGGAGCTCTCTTTCGTGTATTTTTGCGCTTGAGCAGTCAAAAACACAATTATGTCAAAATGTCAGTTTTGACATGTATTCAGTCGGTTATGTAATGCTTAAATGCTCAATTAATGTATTTCAATTTAACTAAACTCATTCTATTTTTAGTCGACTAAAACTAGACTAAAACTAAAAACAATTCAGATGACTAAAAACTGAATGGCATTTTAAACTTTAAACTAAATAAAAATTTGCTGTCAAAATTAACACTGGTTCATTGGAATCTGCCTGGGTCTCCTCCTCTCCCGACATCACCTCAGTTGGTCGGGCTCACCCTGGTTTCTCATTGTGGATTGTGGATAAATTATCGGTTTCACCTTGGGTCACAATCCTCCTGGCTGTCTTTAGGGTTGCTATTTGCTCCTGTCCTCTTTGCTCCCCCATGGTCACTTACTCCCTCTTAGTCCTAGGACTAAGATTAAGGACTAAAACTAGACTAGATTGGGTGAAAGTGAAAGGAATACAGTAAGTACTTGATGACTTCAGACTGTGAAAGCATACAATTACTTATCAAATTACATTAAAAAAAAACAAAAACAGGTTTTCTTTGGAAACAACAATTACAGAGAACATGTTTCCTTGTAGATAACACTAAACATGCTTCTGATCTGGTCTGTTCAGGTTGGAATTTTTTCTGGTACTCACCTGTTCATTCTGACTTTCAACTCTTTCTTTTCCTCTTTTTCTTAACTAAATCAATTATTTTATTCAGCAAGCATTAAATTGATCAAAAGTGACACTTTTACATTGTAACATGTATCATGGTTTCAACAAAAATATTGAACACCACAAATGTTTCATAATTCATAATAAATTCATAATAAGAATACTTACATAAGAATATGATTTTAATGGTGTACAGTGATTCGTGTAGGCTATAGCATTTGCTCAACACAGATTAAAGATTTGTTTTCCAAACGTCTCTGGTTACGTATGTAACCTATGTTCCCTGAGAACAGGGAACGAGACGCTGCGTCAGCTGACGCTACGGGGAACGCCTCCAGCGTGACAGGTGCCTGAAATCACAATCACAAAACGTCAATCCTATTGACCGGCCTATAACGTCATCAAGGTGCAACCAGGAAGTATATAAGGGCGCCTTGCCAACATGACAGTATCTAAACGTCTGAAGGGACTGTTTGGCAGGCAAGCCTTGAGGCATGGCAAAGCGACGCAGCGTCTCGTTCCCTGTTCTCAGGGAACATAGGTTACATACGTAACCAGAGACGTAACAAAGGGAACTCGCGCTGCGTCAGCTGACGCACCGGGGAACGATATACCAACGCCCCCATGCCGAAAGGAGTGCATGCCCACTGGCAGTGACCACTGTCAGGACAAGCAAATTCAACTGAAATGCCTGAACCACTCCCCTTCTGGTCACATTAGGCTGTCAGTGACAGCGCTCCCTACGGTCAAAGCCCAAGCTATAAACCTGAGAAGGAACCTTCGCATACCATATGAAGTCCTACCCTGGCCGCTCGAAGGCCTGGAACCAGCCCATTCGACAGAAGGGGTTCCTTTAAGGGAACGTGGCAAGGGGACCCGAGGGAACCCGTGCCAGTCACTATTCGGGAAGAATTCACCGAATGCCACCAGGGAGGCCTGACCTAGCGACCTCTGTGTGGGACACGTCAGTTCGGCCAACCCCTGTCTGTTGAAGTACAGAGCCTCTGGTACTTGCCTCCGGAGAGACATCCTGCTAGGGTACTGCAAAAAGGCAGTGTCCTCCACCAGCAGGACCTCAGAGACGGGTTATCCTGGAGAGCAGCGCTCAGCGAAGTGCTTTCTAACCCTTGTTAGCGAGGAGAGTTTGCCGCTCGATCCTAGGATCTATCAAGCACTTATTTTAAAACGTGCTCAGGAGGCCAAACAGGCCTACAGGCTGATCCTAGCTGGGAGGCCTCGAGGGGCCTACAACCGATGGATCAGTGCCAAGCGGCTATAAGCTCACAGAAGACTCTCACTTGAGAGTAGCTCCCAAGCCTGCCTGGTAGGTAACCATGCTGTAGGCGATCTATGAGAGTCCCTTCCTGTAGGGACCGCATAGTAACAGCGTTGTCTCGTCATGCTAGGGTATGAACACCGCCTTCAGGTGCTACCGGCCGAAAAACCGGCGCCTGATAGCAGGTGACCACCAGCTGTCAGCGTAAAGCCAGTTATGTGTTCCCTCCTAGGGAACTCGTCCCCCAGGGAGGCCAAAAGGGGCCTCCACCTGGTAACCTGTGCTGACTGCTCGCGTGTCCAAACCGCGGAGCTCGCCCTCAGGGAGGCCTAGCAGGCCTACCACCTGACCGCAGTCGAGCTAGCCCTCGAGGTAGCAGGGAGAACAGGGACTCGCTCCGTCAGGGAGGCCAAGTGAGGCCTACCACCTGTTAAGTCGTTGGGCGTTCCTCCAGGGAGGCTTAGTTAGGCCTACCACCTGACAATAGGTGCGCTAGAGATAGCTTTTTCACAGTGACTAGACTCATCTAGTGACTGCGAAACCGGAACATGCCCTTAGAGGAGGCCAGGTGAGGCCTACAATCCATTAGCGAATCCCCCAGGGAAGCCTGTGCCGCTCGCTACCTGTTAGCAACCCCTGCTACCACGTGTCACCGAAACTGGGGACCGGGGAACGATCTCAGGGAGGCCCGGTGCCTACGACCTGATGGCAGAATGTGCTAGCCTCCAGGGACCTCGGCCACCTGGAGCCCGGGAACACCTCCTCAGAGGAGGTCAAGTGAGCCTGCTTATCCCACAGCAGGCCCTTAGGGAGGCCTGGTAACGCCTTCCACCTACAAGCAGCTCGTGCCAGCCGTCGAGGGACTGACGCCTCGGGCACGCCCCCTCGGGGGAGACTGAGTGTGGCCCGCTATTCACAGCAAGCTCTCAGGGGGGCCTGGAGGGGCCTACCACCTGAGCCAAGGTGACCCAAAAACAGGAGCCTACCCCTCAGGGAGGCCTGGCAGGGCCTACCTCCAAATAGGAGGTATGCAGGTTCTATGAACCCTGCCGTGGACAGAAGACTGGCTGCTGCACCCAGGCTGACGGTAGCTGTCTGCTGCTGAAGAAGAACTGGACATCCAGATATCACCTGGGGACTCATCCCCAAGGAGGCCAAAGAGGCCTACTAGTTGACAAGATTGTCGCTGAAGTTTGACGTTGATGGATAGTCGCAACGCCGAGACTCCCTCCTGGAGTCTGCTGCCCAGACTGCCCAAGCTGGCTACTCACAACCAGCTGGCCTTCACACGCCCGCACCTGGGGCTGGCTCCATCCCAGAGGCTAAAGGGCCTCCGCGATAGCGCAGTCTCACAGGGCAGTGCCTACAGACATGAACGTAATCACATTGCCAACAGCAGTGCACTCAGCAAACAAATGCTTAGGAACCCTCTAAAGCGAGGGGAGTACAACTTACGTCACCTGCTTCAGGGCGGCCGCCTTACTTTCTCATACAGCGGTCTGCCATTCGTGCAAGGAAGTCAGCCATTGGTAATGCTCGGGCCTCAGGGGAGCATTCGATCAAACTGCCATGCAGAAGGTTGCGATGTTCAGCTCGACCCGAGCCCTAAAGAAGGTGGAGCAGAGGACATAGAGCAGAGGGTAAAAAACATCATACAAATATGTAACCCACCGGCCGTACCATCCTCCATCCTCCTTAGCAAAGCCTAGGCCAAGTGGTGCGGTGCTAAACCTGCACTAGATCTACCCAGGGCTCAGGAAAGAAATATTATCACCCCTACAAAACAACGGGGCCCCGAAACCCATCTAAAAGATCTCACAGATCTCACTACAGCTCACGCATTAGTGCTTAACCCGGTCGTAATGCTACTTTATACTTAAAGCTAGGAAAACAAACAACTTGCCCCCGCGCGCCACAAGCCCGCGAGCAAGAGCGGCAAATACAAACACTCATGTAAGTGAGAGAGATAACACGGAGAGGCGGTAGATCTCTACTAGCTAAAGTATAGCATTATGCACAAACATATAATGTTGCAAAGAAGATCGTTATTAGCTTACTCACGGGGAGCTGCAGGCCCTGCGATGTCCAGCGATGTTCCATAATCCCCCGAGCCCTCTCAGGAGAGCGAAAAATGGAGTCCTGAAAACATAGTAACAAATGTTTCACCCTTCTCGAGGGGGACTCACCACTCGCTCCTCTCGGCGCTTCAAACCAGCCATCAAGCTAGTATACGACCACCATCCTGAGGGGGGCGCTTTCACCAAACAAACCAGGCGGGCCGTCAGAATCGTAAATTTTCTGCTCATCATTGGCCCACCGGCCTGATGTGAAGCGCCCAGGGGAAAGCACAGGAGGAAGGGAAAAAAGGCAGCGCTCATCTACGCGCTCTAGGAGGCGGAGTCCGCTGCCTGCGTTGGTTCCGGTTACCAGCACCGGCTTCCTTCCTCTTTTTGTTGCGGGTGTCCCGCCTTCTCTGCGCACCAGTCCTCCACGGAGGGGGCGCTCGAGAGGCGACGCTGGTTCACTGGTCCCGTCTCCAGTCCTCAGACCGTGACGGGCACCCGACTGCCTGGGCGCGGTCCCGGACCTCAGCGGGATGCACGTTCTAAATGCAGCCGAGCACGCCTTCGCATAAGGCTTCTTCCATCCCTTCGAGATCTGCTGATGGAGATCTGGAAGAAATGGAAGACTCCCGGGAGCTGGGCGGTCATGAGCGGAGAGAAACCGGTCATCCAAACGATTCGGACGCACGACCTCTCTCCTCGCGCGCTGCCACGGCAGCTGCAGTCTACCTGCAGCGTGCTCCATGACTTCCACCAGCTCCCCGTACATGGGACAGGATGGATGCGAGGTTTCAGCCTCAGCTGACTCACCAACCTCTTCATCCATCCTTTGCTCGGTAGGAAGAGCCGCAGACGAGGAGGAGGAGCCCAGATCCCGCTCCTCCTCCGATGTCTGCCCCTCGTGATCTGGATCGTCATCTGCGAGCACTACACCAGTCTCCAGACGACGAGCCAGATCCATCTGGGAACCCCAGGACTTCAGACACCGCTCAGCCTCAGCTCGAGCGGGGCCGTCCCCAGATGCTGAACTCTCTCCCCTCGAGAAGAGAGCCAGACGAGAGCGGAGCGTTTTCAGGGGAAAACGCTCGCAGTTTGCACAGGAAGCTCCCTCGAGAACTTCCCGTGCATGCTCCTCACCCAGACAGTAGACACAGAGTGTGTGTGTATCCTCAGGTGTAAGATACCTGGTACACGGGTCCACACATCTGCGGAAGTGGCGTTGCTTCTGAGCACACTTCATTCTCTCGGTTGCAAAACACTTTCTTTGACGCTTCACGTGAGATAGGCAAAACAGTCCCTGAAGACGAAAAGATACTGTCATGTTGGCAAGGCGCCCTTATATACTTCCTGGTTGCACCTTGATGACGTCATAGGCTGTCGCCGGTCAATAGGATTGACGTTTTGTGATTGTGATTTCAGGCACCTGTCACGCTGGATGCGTTCCCCGTAGCGTCAGCTGACGCAGTGCGAGTTCCCTTTCGAAAGGGAACTCAATGTTTTGCAACATACTAGCAAAATCAATAGCATGGAGAATTGTCATTTGAGTGAGATATTTGTTATTTACAGTACAAAATCTTAATGTGTAACTGATCAGATGCTCAACCAACATGTTTTAAAATGAAAATTTCTTATTCAATCTTTTTGACATGAAATGTTATTTTGTCCATATCTGACGTCTATACACTGTAAAAAAAAAATCAGGTCTCCAATTGAAAATTTTCTAGTGACTGATCACATCTAAATTTTTCAGTTGGCCAAATTGAATTTCTGGAAAAAATTCAATTGAATTGAAATTCAATTTGGCCAACTAAAAAATTTAGATGTGATCAGTCACTAGAAAATTTTCAATTGGAGACCTGATTTTTTTTTTTTTACAGTGTATCTGATTCAACAAAAAAAAAAAAAGACTATTTGTCAGCTAAACTATTTGTCAGCTAAACTTTGTAACAAGACTCCAACATACTGCCATCAGTATTTACTTCCTGTAAACTGTTCAGCTATGTCTGCCACCTCAACAGCCATTGCCTGGCACACTCTGCAAAAAACAATATGAAAACGTGTGAAGTAAACACGTGAAAAACAAAATGTAATTACGTAATCATCAAACTGTCCATGTTTCTTCAAGACTCTTGAATATGACACCAAACAAGCTAAGTGGCATTTGTGTGTCAGGACTGGTTCTCGTAAAATCATGTTTATTTCTTGTACTGTACTGTAACACAAAAAGTATCTGTCAACAGTTTGTTTGTTTGTTTTTTGTTTTGTTTTTAATGCAGAATCAATATTGATCATCTGGTCTAAACCTTTAACTGTAAAGTGTTTGTATTTGAGAACAGAATTGTTCGGCACAATTTTCATTTTAAGTGTAATGACAGATTTTCAACCAGCTTTGTATTGCTACATTGTACAATGTTTAGTTCTCCCTACCTGGACTGCGAAATTCATGTTTATTTGTCAGCAAAAGTCAGCCGGATGATGCTAAATGCCCCCAAAGTTTGCTAAGATATATTTACTACTAAAGCAAGGTGGTATGACTCTGGTTAAGCATATCCATTATTGGTGTTGAACTTTTCGTACCTATTTGGCAAAAGGGAAGGAAACAGCCTCTTTGTTTCTCTCTAGCCAGGTTGCACCAATTTAAAAAAAAACTTAATCGGTCAATATGCCTTTTGTGTAGTCAGTCTGCTGAAGTTTCAGAAGCATGCTTTTCTTTTCTGAAAACATGTCCATGCTAAAATAATCTCATTCATGAACCTCACAGATAGAAAAATCAATAAGTTCTACAGAACTGACAGAACATGCCTCAAACATTGCCCCAAAAAATATTTGTACACCTTTTTCACACAAATTAAATTAATAAAATTAAAGTAAATGCTATACAGTATAAAATCTGCAACGCAGAAAGAGTGATTTATTGATGCCATTTCCTCATACACAAGTAGGCTGCATGGTAGATATACATATATATATATATATATATATATTAATGTAATAATTTCACAGTTAATCTCCAAATGAATGTAGAAACAACATAAAGACAGAATATTTTAAATACATATATTTAAATACTTTTAATGGCATCTTTTTATGAATGAAGGCATCACCGATACTGATGTCTCTATGAAATAACATTTGATTAGGATTCAAAATAACAACTTTTAATTTAAGTGAACTTAAAAACAACCCTCACATAAACCATTATAAATGTACCTGTGCCCTTCCTACCTGTATAACAAGTAGGAAATATACAGAAATTTCATAAAGTAATCGAACAGTTTGCACTGCATAAATTATATATAGATTAATCTTTATTAAAGCTACAAAAAAGTGAAAGGAATACAGTAAGTACTTGATGACTGCAGATTGTGAAAGCATACAATTAATTATTAAATTACATAAATATTATGAAAACAAAACCGGTTTAGAAGATTCTTTGGAAACAACAATGTTTCCTTGTGTTTTTAATTAACACTAAACATGCGTCTGATCTGGTCTGTTCAGGTTGGATTTTTTTCTGGTACTCACCTGCTCATTCCAACTGCCTTAGACTGTCAACTATTTATTTTTCTCTTTTTCTTAAGGAACTCAATTATTTTATTTAGCAAGCATTAAATTGATCAAAAGTGACACTTTTACATTCTAACATGTATCATGGTTTCAACAAAAATATTGAACACCACAACTGTTTTCTAAATTCATAATATGAATATTTACACAAGAATATGATTTTAATGGTGTACAGTCATTCATGTATAGCATTTGCAAACCACAGATTAAAGATTTGTTTTCCAAACTCAATGTTTTGCAATATGCTAGCAAAATCAATAGCAGTTCGAGTGAGATATGTTTATTTACAGTACAAAACGTACTCGGTTACTAACGTAACCTCGGTTCGCTTAGATACGGAACAAGTACTGCGTAGTTTGTCTTATTAATATAAATAGATATAATATAATATAATATAAAAGACGTTAGGGAAAACTCGATTCTCGATTCTTCTCCGATTCTGAAGCCTTACAATCACGCAGTGAAACTGCACATTGGTTCATAAAGTTAAAGAAAACGAACCAATGACGGTGTGGTGTGAGCGAGCCCACTCGAGCCCGCCGAAAGGGGTGAAGACTCGGGCTATAAAAGTGGCTTTTTCACCATGGCAAATCGATTGGTTTCAACTCAAGCGACGCAAGAGGCGTCTTCGCGCATAGCATGGCAAATTACGCAGTACTCGTTCTGTATTTAAGGGAACCGAGGTTACGTTAGTAACCGAGTATACGTTCCCTTGCGATACTACACAAGTACTGTGTCGTTCGTCTTATTAATATAAAAAAGACAAGCCGCTACGGGTATAATACAATCACTCCGTGCTAGGTAAGATGATGACTAAATAAAGTGAGAAGCACTTAACAAAGGGCTCCAAGACTCTCAAGTACAAGTCATCCACCAGAACCCCATTACTAGGGCCTCCAGGGGCCTAGTTTATGTATATACAGTATATGAGGCAGACAGTAGTTACTCCCAGACTAAGCCGGGGATATAACAAAAAAGCATGTGAGTGCAGTAGGTTTAAGCAGAAGGGACCTGCAATTGAAGCGCAGGGACTCTAGATTATAAAATCTAACAAATGTGGACGGTGAGGCCCAGCCGGCCGCCACACAGAAGTCATCAATGGAAACACCAGATAACCACATCCACGAGGAGGCCATGTGCTCTGACTCCCAAGGGACATTGAAGGCCCAAGGAGGAGTTTGCGAGAGCTATGGCATCTACTATCCATCTAGATAGTCTAGGCTTTGTGACCAGAAGACCTTTCGTGCGGCCACCAAAGCAGACAAAGAGTTGCTCCGCCTGACGAAAAGAGGCGGAGTGATCAATGTACGTCCTCAGGGCTCTGACAGGACAGAGAAGGTTCAACTCCTGTTAGGGATGTGTTGACAGGTATGCATAGAACACATGACAAGGGAGCACATGGCAGGATCACATGACTAGAACAAGGGAATCACATGACAACAGGAACCATGGCAGTGAACATAAAATAAGAACCTGAAACAAAACTATACATTATAGACCCCCGTGGATGCGTGTGTGGCCCAAACACACATAATAGCTGTGGCCATAATGGTCAGTGCTGCACACTCTGGTGTGGCAGCCATCTTGAGACTCTAGCGTGGTGGCCATCTTGGCTGGAGACTCTGGCGTGGTGGCCATCTTGGCTGGAGACTCAGCCAAGGCATGAGGTAAACAGTCTCTGGCTTTGTAGGCATGACGTGAACAGGTTCTGGATTGGAGGGTACACTGAAAAAAGTCTAACATTGCTGTTGTTCGTTTAATGTGTATTTTCTCATTGAAATAGCTTAAAATTATTAGTTTTTTTCATTTAAAGTAAACGTTTTAGTTTATATATATGGTTAAATCCATTTTTTTTACATTGATGCAATATAAATTGGCAGCGGGACATTAAACTGAATTTATTAATTTGATCAGAGCATTTTTATTAGATTAAGCATGATTTGCACATGCACATTGTTTGAGGTGGAAATCCCGCTCTCTGACCTGACCTGTTTAAATAAAGGATTTAAAAAAAAACGTCCATCACAGTTGAACTGTCTGAAGAACGCACACACAATCTGTTGAGTGGCGGCCGTGAAGTACACTTCAACAGACCCCTCCAGCCAGGCTGACAGAAGAACTACGAGCAACATTGATACTGGTAAGGTAAACTTTGTCTACCATTAAAGTTTTTTTTCCAAGTATACCTGACTGGCCCTGACTCATTTACATTAGCCGCCCTTTGGTCGTGGGCGAGTAGACGTTGATGCTATCACAGGTCGCTCGCTAGTTAACTGGCTAATAAATGCAAACTATCATTTCTAAATGCATTTTGCGGGGGCATTGACGTTAGCTAAAGTTACCACGTGTAAGTGTAGTTAACGTTACAGCTAATGGTATGTTCGTGAATTCAAATGCATTTGTTCTGCTGAATGTTTTTAATAGTTAACAGTGGCGCGAAGAACCTACAGAATGTTTTTGTCGAGATTACTGTCTTTTAAGAGCTCTGTGGGTCTATTTTAAATCTAGTAAGTGAATATATCAGTATCATATGAAACTAAACGACATTAGGCATCAATTAGTAACAACCATGACATGTTGGCTAGATTTTTTGACACTTGAAATGTGGTAACGTTAACCCCCAGGTTCAAGAGGCAAACATGACTGATGTTTAGGGTAAACGTCTATTAAGCACACTACTATCTTTGAGGTCAGATTATATATATATATATATATATATATATATATATATATATATATATATATATATATATATATATATATATATATATATATATATATATATATATATAAATATTATATATCATCCTAATTGATGTCTTAACCAATTGATGTGTTTGTTACTATATGCCTCTTGTAATTTCAAGCTAATCACACCATTGCACACTGAGATATGGGTATCCATGTGTTCACAGTCGGGCGGCCATTTTGAAAGCTGTCTGAAAACTTTCACCAAAAGAGTAGCCCCTTAAATGTTCTTTTTTTTAAAGGGGGGGGGGAACACTCAGTTTCAGTCAGTCTCATGTCAATCTTGAGTACCTATAGAGTAGCACTGCATCCTGCATATCTCCGAAAAGTCTTTTTTTTATTATAATTATAAAAGAAAGATGCGCTGTTCCGAGTCTTTCCAGAAAAAGCCGTGCGGCTGGGGGCGTATTGTGTGGGCGGAGCTAAAGAATGTCGAGCGCGCGCCGCTGTTAGTGTTGAGTGCGTCTGAAAGCTGCGTCATCCCTAAAAGCGGGGAAAAACTTTATTCAACATAAAAAATGGCTTTTAATCAGATACAGCCATACATCTATGATCCGGAATCAGACCCAGAGGCTGAAGTTGAACAGGAGCAGCAGCAAAAACGACTAGAGCAGGACGTCGACTATGTGGTATAAGTTACACTAACTATATAATATGTTTAGCGGCTTGTGTTATTTAGAACACCATGTCAAGCGCGAGTGTTACAATGTGTGTGTGTGTGTGTGTGTGTGTGTATGTGTGTGTGTGTTTACGCGTGGTTTGTGAAGACATGATTTGTAGTAAGCGGACTGGTTTTGCGCGTCAGGCTAGTGTTTACATAGAAAGACATGGAATAGTAGCGCATTTGAATGAAGAACCGCGCTTATTTAGTTCAACATATTTCCCCATTCTTTGTGTATTGTTGTTTGGAGTGCTTTTACAATACACAAACATACACATATAGTGGCCAGCTAAACAAATGTACACACACTATACATCGCATGCTCCATTGATCAATACGTGATCATGTTTGGGCTAACGTTACTTGATGGGCATAGGCAAAAACAGACATTTGAAGCAGTCAAACCTGCGGTTCCAACGTTGGGACCTTTATCGTTGGGACCGCTCCATCCTTCAGTATTAGGCGATCTGAAAATCCGGCGTCGAACTGGGCCTTGTTTATAAAACAATCGGCACCGAAATGCAGGGAACAGACATAAATATTTGCGCAACTCAGTTGTTGATCCGGAAAAGCAAATTCCATCTGTACGAGCCAGCGCTCTGATGGGCGTTGCCTATTGCTTTCACGCTCTCTCTCTCTCTCGCGCGCGCTCTTCCGGTAGAATTGTCCGTACGGCCCATACAAGGAAATTCCGCCCTGTTGACGTCAAGCGGACCCATGATCGAAAAAAACTTTCCGAAACTTATGACTAACAGGAAGTACTAATTTTGGCAAAGAAATACTCCCATTAAACGTCCACCTTAGCTTATGAAACGGTGTCCATGTTTAGCATGGGAATCCAAGTCTTTAACAGTGCCAAAAGATCAGTATGCATGAAACAGCATTTCACCCCCCCTTTAATATATAGATGTTTAACGATGATGTTCTGTGGTTTTACACGGTTGTAATTTTAAAGAACTATTGTAAGGTGAGCTTAAAGGGTTAGTTCACCCAAACATGAAAATTCTGTCATTAATTACTTACCCTCATGTTGTTCGACACCCGTAAGACCTCCGTTCATCTTCAGAACACAAATGAAGATATTTTTGTTGAAATCCGATGGCTCAGAAAGGCCTCCATTGGCCTCAATGTACTTTGCACTCTCAAGACCCATAAAAGGCACTAAAGATGTCGTTACAAAGTCCATCTCACTACAGTGGTTCTACAATAACTTTATGAAGCGACGAGAATAGTTTTTGTGTGCAAAAAAAACTAAATAATGACTTTTATAGTGATGACCGATTTCAAAACACTGCATCATGAAGCTTCGAAGCGTTATGAATCAGCGAGTTGATTCAGCAGTTCGGATCGCGCGTCAAATCGCCAAACTGCTGAAATCACGTGACTTTGGCGATCCGAACCGCTGATTCGATATACTGGATCATGAAGCTCCGGAGCGTGTCGAATCAGTGTTTTGAAATCGGTCCTCACTATGTAAGTTATTTAGTTTTTTTTGCGCACAAAAACTATTCTCGTCACTTCATAACATTTTTTGCAGAACCACTGTAGTGAGATGGACTTTGTAACGACGTCTTTAGTAGCTTTTATGGGTCTTGTGTGTGCAAAGTACGTTGAGGCCAATGGAGGCTTTTCTGAGACCTCGGATTTCAACAAAAATATCTTCATTCGTATTCCGAAGATGAACGAAGGTTTTACAGGTGTCGAACAACATGAGGGTAAGTAATTAATGACAGAGTTTTCATTTTTGGGTGAACTAACCCTTTAAAGGGTGCAATACTATGAAAATCACAGCTTCATTGTGACATCAATAAGAAAGTATATTTTCAATAATAGCGGTCTATATTAAAATATGTATGAACTTAATAAATGACCTAGATTATTTATTGAGCAAAATTGTCCTTTTAAATTGAATTTATTAATAATTATTAATTTAAAAAAGGTTTGCTGTTCCACTAAAGCTCAGTGTGCTCCCTTTAAGCTCACCCACATTGAATGTCTATATAAATACTTCATAAACAGACTTTAAATATTAACTGACGGTTGTCACTTCAAGTTTACCTTTATAAAAAAAAAATTAAATGTTGTTTAAAATAAGCAAGAATTTTCCCAACATATTGTGAGCTTAATGGCAACAGGGGTGTAAAGAGTACAAACATGTACCCATTAAAGGTGAACTATGTAGGATTTTTGCAGTAAAATATCCAGAAACCACTAGGCCAGTGTTATATATTTTGTTCAGTTGAGTACTTAGAATATCCCAAATGTTTCCAACTATTTGTAAATCGTGAGAAAATTGCTATTTTAACCAAGGAACCGGGACGTGTGAGCTATGCGTGTGAGGGAGTCGCCTGTCGATTGCGTCATATCTGCGTCACCCTCGGTTTCCGGTTTTATTCAGTGAAACACTTTACTCTCACTGCATTGTGAACAAGTGTCATAGCAGCCGCCGAGCGAACGTCATAACTTCCTTTTCAACACACTCAGATATATCTAATACGATAAACAGAGTTGCGTTACCTCAAACTCATGAGTGGAAAAGAGGAAGTGGCGCCGGCAACCGTGTCATAATAAAAGTCCCGCCAGCGACTATGCCATAATAACAGTCCCGCTCTTCAATCGCTCCTGCGGCCTTGCTCAGCTCCACAACACTCGGTCCTGCTCTGCTTCAGACTACAGTAATGTTAATAATCGCATCCATGAACGTGATTTCTGCCCGAGTCCTATCCTGACTGTTTCCCACCGGCTGTGAGGTGAAGACCACATGTCCCAAGATTCTGCGCTCAAACGTGCCGTCAACAAACTACGCCTTTGTTTTGAACAGGCGACATCTAGTGGACGGAAACGTTACATAGTGCAGCTTTAAGCACAGCCAGACCTTTTGCATTTAATGATGTATATCTTAATTTAAATGCTTTTGTCATTTAAAATAAAATAAAATATTATTGTGTGAGAGAGAAATCTTTTTTTATCATAACTTCTTGTACTCAAACCAAATGTACTCACCCCTGTGCACTAAAATGTCTCAATGTAGATTTCGGTGAGCTTAATAGGTACGTTTACCCTTCTGCTATCAATAGTACGGACGTGGTGGAGGAATTATTTTAGAATGGTAGAATTATATTTTATTTTTATTTTTCAAATATTTTGCGTTCCCTCGCAAAACTTTTGCAAAGTTATTTGCGTTCTCCCAAAATTCTCCCATCCTAAAAAAATTTCCACCACTACGTCCCTTTAGGGGCTCTGTACAATAGCATAAGGTAATATGTGATCTTTTATTTACACTCTTAATTATCTTGTTCAGTATTTATCAGCCATAATATTACAAGGCTCAGCTATTTCTAGCTGTTAATGTTAGTTTTCTACACTGTTAACAGCATTTACATGTGGTAGAAATGTACCAAAATGTTAGCCAGCTTTCCTAAAATCATAAAGTATATATCTATTTATGTTAAATGTTGGGTATTCTTAATTTGTGCATGATGCTAGTAGTTAACACACTTTGATGGCTAACAGCTAAAACTTAATCATGTTTTCTCTTCCAACTTCAGGGAAGCAGCCACCAATCAGTTGTGTTCCTGCTGTGCAACTTATTTGGAAGCTCCTGCCAGTGATCATTTATTGTGGTAAGTTCTATTTACAATGTCATGAGGGCATTTGTGAAAATTAGGCATCCTAAAGTGTAGAATTCTCTCATCACACACACACACACACACACACACACACACACACACACACACACACACACACACACACACACACACACACACACACACACACACACACACACACACACACACAACAAAACGTAAATAAAACACAACGTAAAATCCAGGCCTGGTCCTCTCTCGTCCTTCACTGTCGTCGCTCCTCCTTTTATGCTCCCGTCACTCATCCGTGAGAGATCCGAGATCTCACGTTGCTCTCGCTCGTCACATGCATTGTCAAGTTTTGAAAGTTTAGGGTGCATAAGTGCTTGGCACATTATGATCTAACATGAAATTCTGAAACTATAACGTACTTATTTTCTCTTTATTTTTTATGCAGGAAATTGAGTTTGAAGAACTGGAGCAGACAACCATGGCAATCTTTATCACTGGGAAAGAGGATCCTCTCCATCCACCCAAAGACATTAAAATTGTCATCGAAGGAACAGAGGTCCTGAAATAGTTGCCCTCGGTAGCAACCGCTTTTGCCATGGTCTTTGGGCTCATATACAGACTAAACCTAAAATATCCGAAAAGGCTGCAGTCCACCTTTGAATTTGTGCAAAAGTTCCTGATGGAGCTTGATGGAAAAAAGATGACCCCAAAAGTCACTAGACTGACCACCCAGCTGTACAGCACAGAGTATAGGCAGAGCTGAATTGCACAGACTTGCTTGATTTTATTTTCTATTTGTGGTTCAATTTTATAGTGTTTTTACAGCCAAGACTTTGGATCCTTTTTATTAAAGGTTGCACTTACAAGGCTGCATTTTTACAGCAGCATTTACAAATGTGGCTGCACAAGTTCGATGGCTACCAGCCTCAAAGGCTGAAGTAGGCAGAGTGTCTCCACTGTTCACTGTCTGAGGAGCAGTTCCAGGATTTGTGTCTGGTGTTCAGCTGAAAGAGACTGTTGTTCATCATTTACATTTGTATATAAACCGGTATACAATACTGTCATAACGTTTAATTGTATTTTAGGATGTTTTATGGTGAAATGTGTCCTGTCAGGACAAACCATCCTAATTTAATATTACTGTGGTGTCATCAAGTGATGATTTGATCATTTTGTGACATTTGTGGGCTCAAAGTATTTGTGATGCAGACTGTTGATCTTCATACATTTGAAACAGATTTTCAATGTTGTCAGTTTATTGAACAATAAATATGAATGTGTTCTAAAGGAAAGTGTTCTGATAGTCATTGATCAAAATGTATTCAAAGTTTTTTTTTAATTACATTTTTTTTTTTTTTTTTTTGTCAAAATGACAATTTTTGAATTGAGACAACCTAAAATAATTAATTTACTGACCTATAAATATTAGTCTATTTTAACTAAAAATAATTAGTTTGGTCCAACCTAAAATAATTAATTTACTTTAACCTATACATTTTAGTTTTGGTCGTTTGTTGTAATTTAAAATAATTATTTTGAATTTGTTTGTTCCAACCTAAAATAAATCGTTTGATCAACCTTTAAAAAGTGGTTGCATGGATTTAAACTTTTCAGGTTAAACTAAATTAAATGATTTACTTTGAGTCAATGGCAAATATTTCGTGTGATCGATTACTTCATTTTTTTTTACGTTGATCCAAGGTTTTTATTTTTTCAGTGTATTGTAGGATTGTGGGCTCCAAGTCCGCAAAGCCCAAAGTATGTGGTCCGCAAAGCCCAAAGTTTGTGGGCCGCACAACAAAAGTGTATGATCGATATATTGGCCCAATGACCAGAGGATTTTCCCTCCAGGAAGCCTTGAGCAGGTAGGTTAATTTACACCCGAAAAAAAATGTCTTTCAAAGCAACATCGTTGAAGTTCACATGGTTGGAAAGTTCAAGAAATGTATCAACATAGTCCTCTATAGACCTATTACCTTGAAGCAGACAAAGAAGAGCAACTTCTGGGTTTATGCTGGCGGTCTAGTATTCTGTAATGAGTCCATTGCAGGCAAGTTGATAGAACCCAAGTGCAGAGCAAACATAAAACAAACAAAGACTTGGCTTGGCTAACATGGCTTGAGAAACTTGGACTTGCCAACAATGGTTACAAGGACAATACTAGACCAAGATGAGTACTTATGCTGCGTTCCAGGCAGGTTTTTGAGCCCGTAAGTTACGACTTCAAACCACGACTCATGACTTTAGCGTACGGGGCTTATGCTCATTTACAATCGTTTCTATCGCCAAAGGTGCTTACTCCTTGCTCATCTGAGGGAAACGGAGGAGAAAAAAGCGGCGCATATGGCAAAAGAAAATGTTATACCTTTTATTTTACGTTATTTGTATATTTGTTTCATAAACTCCGCATCTGTAGGGGCTGCCATTGTTGTTTCACGGTTACCAGCACCGGCTTCCTTCCTCTTTTTGTTGCGGGTGTCCCGCCTTCTCTGCGCACCAGTCCTCCACGGAGGGTGCGCTCGAGAGGCGACGCTGGTTCACTGGTCCCGTCTCCAGTCCTCAGACCGTGACGGGCACCCGACTGCCTGGGCGCGGTCCCGGACCTCAGCGGGATGCACGTTCTAAATGCAGCCGAGCACGCCTTCGCATAAGGCTTCTTCCATCCCTTCGAGATCTGCTGATGGAGATCTGGAAGAAATGGAAGACTCCCGGGAGCTGGGCGGTCATGAGCGGAGAGAAACCGGTCATCCAAACGATTCGGACGCACGACCTCTCTCCTCGCGCGCTGCCACGGCAGCTGCAGTCTACCTGCAGCGTGCTCCATGACTTCCACCAGCTCCCCGTACATGGGACAGGATGGATGCGAGGTTTCAGCCTCAGCTGACTCACCAACCTCTTCATCCATCCTTTGCTCGGTAGGAAGAGCCGCAGACGAGGAGGAGGAGCCCAGATCCCGCTCCTCCTCCGATGTCTGCCCCTCGTGATCTGGATCGTCATCTGCGAGCACTACACCAGTCTCCAGACGACGAGCCAGATCCATCTGGGAACCCCAGGACTTCAGACGCCGCTCAGCCTCAGCTCGAGCGGGGCCGTCCCCAGATGCTGAACTCTCTCCCCTCGAGAAGAGAGCCAGACGAGAGCGGAGCGTTTTCAGGGGAAGGTCACTTGAGATAGGCAAAACAGTCCCTGAAGACGAAAAGATACTGTCATGCTGGCAAGGCGCCCTTATATACTTCCTGGTTGCACCTTGATGACGTCATAGGCTGTCGCCGGTCAATAGGACTGACGTTTTGTGATTGTGATTTCAGGCACCTGTCACGCTGGATGCGTTCCCCGTAGCGTCAGCTGACGCAGTGCGAGTTCCCTTTCGAAAGGGAACTCAATGTTTTGCAACATACTAGCAAAATCAATAGCATGGAGAATTGTCATTTGAGTGAGATATTTGTTATAACATCTTAATGTGTAACTGATCAGATGCTCAACCAACATGTTTTAAAATGAAAATTTCTTATTCAATCTTTTTGACATGAAATGTTATTTTGTCCATATCTGACGTCTATACACTGTAAAAAAAAAATCAGGTCTCCAATTGAAAATTTTCTAGTGACTGATCACATCTAAATTTTTCAGTTGGCCAAATTGAATTTCTGGAAAAAATTCAATTGAATTGAAATTCAATTTGGCCAACTAAAAAATTTAGATGTGATCAGTCACTAGAAAATTTTCAATTGGAGACCTGATTTTTTTTTTTTTACAGTGTATCTGATTCAACAACAAAAAAAAGACTATTTGTCAGCTAAACTATTTGTCAGCTAAACTTTGTAACAAGACTCCAACATACTGCCATCAGTATTTACTTCCTGTAAACTGTTCAGCTATGTCTGCCACCTCAACAGCCATTGCCTGGCACACTCTGCAAAAAACAATATGAAAACATGTGAAGTAAACACGTGAAAAACAAAATGTAATTACGTAATCATCAAACTGTCCATGTTTCTTCAAGACTCTTGAATATGACACCAAACAAGCTAAGTGGCATTTGTGTGTCAGGACTGGTTCTCGTAAAATCATGTTTACTTCTTGTACTGTACTGTAACACAAAAAGTATCTGTCAACAGTTTGTTTGTTTGTTTTTTGTTTTGTTTTTAATGCAGAATCAATATTGATCATCTGGACTAAACCTTTAACTGTAAAGTGTTTGTATTTGAGAACAGAATTGTTCGGCACAATTTTCATTTTAAGTGTAATGACAGATTTTCAACCAGCTTTGTATTGCTACATTGTACAATGTTTAGTTCTCCCTACCTGGACTGCGAAATTCATGTTTATTTGTCAGCAAAAGTCAGCCGGATGATGCTAAATGCCCCCAAAGTTTGCTAAGATATATTTACTACTAAAGCAAGGTGGTATGACTCTGGTTAAGCATATCCATTATTGGTGTTGAACTTTTCGTACCTATTTGGCAAAAGGGAAGGAAACAGCCTCTTTGTTTCTCTCTAGCCAGGTTGCACCAATTTAAAAAAAAACTTAATCGGTCAATATGCCTTTTGTGTAGTCAGTCTGCTGAAGTTTCAGAAGCATGCTTTTCTTTTCTGAAAACATGTCCATGCTAAAATAATCTCATTCATGAACCTCACAGATAGAAAAATCAATAAGTTCTACAGAACTGACAGAACATGCCTCAAACATTGCCCCAAAAAATATTTGTACACCTTTTTCACACAAATTAAATTAATTAAATTAAAGTAAATGCTATACAGTATAAAATCTGCAACGCAGAAAGAGTGATTTATTGATGCCATTTCCTCATACACAAGTAGGCTGCATGGTAGATATACACATATATATATATATATATATATATTAATGTAATAATTTCACAGTTAATCTCCAAATGAATGTAGAAACAACATAAAGACAGAATATTTTAAATACATATATTTAAATACTTTTAATGGCATCTTTTTATGAATGAAGGCATCACCGATACTGATGTCTCTATGAAATAACATTTGATTAGGATTCAAAATAACAACTTTTAATTTAAGTGAACTTAAAAACAACCCTCACATAAACCATTATAAATGTACCTGTGCCCTTCCTACCTGTATAACAAGTAGGAAATATACAGAAATTTCATAAAGTAATCGAACAGTTTGCACTGCATAAATTATATATAGATTAATCTTTATTAAAGCTACAAAAAAGTGAAAGGAATACAGTAAGTACTTGATGACTGCAGATTGTGAAAGCATACAATTAATTATTAAATTACATAAATATTATGAAAACAAAACCGGTTTAGAAGATTCTTTGGAAACAACAATGTTTCCTTGTGTTTTTAATTAACACTAAACATGCGTCTGATCTGGTCTGTTCAGGTTGGATTTTTTTCTGGTACTCACCTGCTCATTCCAACTGCCTTAGACTGTCAACTATTTATTTTCCTCTTTTTCTTAAGGAACTCAATTATTTTATTCAGCAAGCATTAAATTGATCAAAAGTGACACTTTTACATTCTAACATGTATCATGGTTTCAACAAAAATATTGAACACCACAACTGTTTTCTAAATTCATAATAGGAATACTTACACAAGAATATGATTTTAATGGTGTACAGTCATTCATGTATAGCATTTGCTAACCACAGATTAAAGATTTGTTTTCCAAACTCAATGTTTTGCAATATGCTAGCAAAATCAATAGCAGTTCGAGTGAGATATGTTTATTTACAGTACGTGAGACGTCAGAGCTCGTAACTGGGAGTACATCGATCTAGTACGAGTTCACGGGTGGGAAGTCACGGGTTTGACTGGCGTTCCAGTGCACTTTCACGGGTAGAAGGTTGGAAAAACACGGGTTACGGGTTGCCTGGAACGCAGCATTAAATACACAGAGACTAATGGTTAACATGGAACACCTGTGCACAATCAAACCAATAAATCAATCAGAACATGACAACATAGAACGCATGACAAGGGAGCACATGGCAGGATCACATGACTAACAAGGGAAGCATATGACAACAGGAACCATGGCTGTGAACGTAACAAAATAAGAACATGAAACATGAACATGAAACAAAATCAAAAGTATACATTATAAAAAAAAATAATAATGTATACTGTACATTGTATACTATTATTATTATTATTATAGCGTAATGTATATTGTTTAATGTATGTTTTAGTGTGTATATTGTTTAAAGTATATTGTTTAAAGTATATTGTTTAAAGTATATGTATATTGTAAGTATGTGTATATTGGTTAAAGCTGTGAGAACCACACTCACATTGTGTAAATTATTTATTGTTTATTGTAGAGTTTACTGTGCTGTGAGTAATTGTGGGCGCATCAGTGTAATCTGATGCTGCTCTAAATGTTGTACATGTCATGTCGTGACTACTATGTTGCTCGGAACTGCACCAAGAATTTCACCTGCTGTTGCACTTGTGTACATGGCTGTGTGACAATAAAGTGATTTGATTTGATTTGATTTGATACAGAACTATAACATTCACTTATGTAATATCCTTGCAATTCTTTGAAATATTATTACATTACTTCAGAGGGACTTTACTGCAGAAGACATGTCATTGTTGGGTTTCAAGTGAGCTTTATGAAGAACCTTGTACCAGGTCATTTTAAGCATCATAGGTATACCAAACACATTTAAAATTGCAGTTGCATAATAGGAATGTGACAATGGCATGGGGCAAATGGGTGCACACGTGAAGACAATAACTTACAAAATCTTACAAAATTTTGCTCCTCCCAGCAGTAGATCTCGATCCACTGCATAATTCTCTACTGCAGGGTTTTCCCTTGCCTGATCAGGAAACAAACTACAACTATAAAAGCAAACCTAGCAGTCATTCACCAGCATCTCCAAACATTGTGGCTGTGCGAAGAGGACTGCTGAAACCAGCGGACACATCTATCAAGAAAAGGTTGTTTTCATAACAAAATAATTGTGCTGGTTTATTTCTTCCTTTATGTTATGTAGAATTTAATAAGACTTTACATCATGTACATTTGATTTCTGTTTATGTGTAGGACGAGACAAATACTCTGTGTTGCAGCACAATGAAAGGTTCTCAGTGCATCCTGCTACTCTTCAGCTGCCAGTTTCTTTATACTCTAGGTAAACTATCCATATGTGCTTGGAGATTCATAATCCTATCATGATACTAACATCTGCAGAATAATTCAAATGAACCCAACCCAAATGTTTCCATAGCTTTAGAGTGTGAAGTGATTCCTGGTAACCTGAAGCAGATTGACGCTGGATTAGGTTTAGTGGGTGGAGTAAACAATGACAATGAAGTCTTCCTATTTCTGGGAAACAGTTTTACAAGAATAAATGCATCACTGAAGCACTTTACTGTTGGACCTGCTGGACAGTTCGGAGTGAGTCCAGCAAACATTGCCTTCAAGTTTCAGAGTGGAAGCTTCAGGCAGATTCAAGGTAAAAGAAAATTAAACTCAAGATGCTTAAAGCAGATTTTCTTATCTGTCCATATTTTGTTCGACTTTTCCCTTCAATCTCTTTACTTTACAGGCGGTTTAAAGCAGTTGGATGCTGGAAGTGAGATTGTTGCAGGTGTTACTCCAATAGACGACATCTTCTGCATTAATAGGGATGTTAACAGCAATGGACCATCTGGAATCATTCCTTGGACACAACTCACAGGAAGGCTGAAGTACTACAGCTGTGGCCCGTACAGCTGTTGGGGAGTGAACTCTCAAGAGAATGTCCTCCTCAAAAAGGTAAGATTGGAAGAGTTTGAACAAAAGGGAAAATGAGTAATCAGTTTTAGTTAACTGAGTTGTTTGCATCTTGTTGTGTTTCTCAGAATGTGACGAGTTCTTCCTGTGGAGGGTCAACTGTTTGGGATATTGTTAATGGAACTCTGTCTATGGTCGAAGTAGCAACTGATGGCAGCGTCTATGGTGTTGACTATCAGGGGTCTTTGTTGCAAAGGTGAGCAAATTGCACTGAAAGCTTGTTTTATGGAATAAAACTTAAATATGAGCAAAAGTAAAATACAATAATTATTCTCATTTATTAGAAACCATCATTTTATCACTTTTTCTAGACTTGGAGTTTCTCCTTCAAATCCCACTGGCACAGGATGGCAAGTGATTGTCGTTTGTCCCTTTGGCCACAAACATGTGACCTTCGATTTGGGGAGGCTGTGGGTCATCTGTAGTGACGGATCCATCAGAAAATGTTTTTGAATGTCCATCAGAGGACCCCAATGATCATTAAGCAGAAATTCTTTCTGCTTCTTTTCTTTGCTGTTTAGACAATGAAAGCTGAGTTTTGTTTTTATTAAAGTTTGACATATAAAGTTTTGCATTGTCATTTTGTGTCAATAAAGGTTAAATGAAATTGCACAAATGAGTTGGACTGTTTCATAATCAGTATCCAATAAGAAAATGTGTTGATTACTTGCGGTTAGGACTTGTCAGCGTGACACCATCACGAAAACGCCATAAACAGCACTGCCAGATTGAGAAATAAAGAGAAAATAACATCCATATATAGCTATCTTGCTCATTAAAACGTACAGAATAATACATTTACGTGCAAAATAAAGAGTTAAGATGCTTTTTGGGGCCACAGAATCGACAGGGGCCTCATTTTTAAATGTTGCGTACGCACAAAACAGGCCCTGAAAGAGGCGTAGTATGGCACTTCCGACACGGTAACACTTTATAATAACTACACACTAGTATGAAGCATTAGTTAAGCTTTAGTAAATAGTTAATTCATCATTTATAAAGCATCAATAGACATTACTAAGCAGTTTATAAATACAGCTATAAATGCTTTATTCTTGATTTATAAGCATATCTATACTGTGTTTAATAATTGTATTTTCATACTTTATAAATGATCAATTTATCATTTCTAAATGAAGTACTATATTATTTACAAACCAGTTATTTACACTGAGTAACTAAATAATAAGATGTATAAATGTACACTGTAAAAAGAATTCAGCTCTCCAATTGAAAATTTTCTAGTGACCGATCACATCTAAATTTTTCAGTTGGCCAAATTGAATTTCTGTGAGTTTATGCAATTTAATTCACAGAAATTAAATTTGGCCAACTAAAAAATGTAGATGTGATCAGTCACTAGAACATTTTCAATTAGAGACCAGAATTTTTTTTACAGTGTAAGTTTAAATAGTTTATTAATCTTTTACTTACAATTTCTGAATGATCTTATATGAACCACTGACAACTCCTAAATAACTGGCTTGTAAATAATATAATACTTCATATAAATGATAAATTGATAATTTATAAAGTATGAAAATACAATTATTAAACACATTATAGATATGCATATAAATCAAGAATAAAGCATAGCTGTATTTATAAAAAGCCTATTAATGTATATTAATGCCTTATAAATGATGAATTAACTATTTACTAAAGCTTAACTAATGCTTCATAGCGTGTAGTTATTATAAAGTGTTACCCTCTATTCTAAAATCTTTATCTGAGAAGTATTTTATAAAATGTTGTTTTTATGGATATTTTGATAGCTATATTTTGATAGACATTGGATGATTTTCACCAATGTAATCTGTAAGGCACAATTGGCATTTATAGTCTGTATCTATTTTTTAATGTCTTGTACTACCTTTGACAGCGTTAAACATGGTGTCACGTGGATGGGAATATGCATGGAAATTATATGCAGATGAGGTTATGCATAGTAGGCATTGTAAGCTCCATATATGATGATTTCGGGGAGGAGACAGGGTGGAGAAGTTTTTGTGCTTATGTACACTTTTAGGATGAAGTTTTATAAATGAGACCCCAGGGCACACATTTATCACTTTAGCCTATAATACATAACACTTCTAAATTTAGTAATTGTGTTATATTGTTGTTGTCTGAATTATGCATTCACAAATGCATTAAATAAAACATAACAAATGTTCGAAATAAATAATAATTATAGGCTACCTTTCTACCTTGCTAGAAATTGAATTTTTCTTTGATCTATGTGTGAGTGGCCACATACAGTCTGATATGAATCCCTAAGATGTTGTATATTGTGAGGCACCACAAGGCTGTGCTGTTCTCCTGTTAAATTCATTCAGCCAGCGTTGCTGCATTGCCATTGTGATTTGGTTGCTGGCTGTGCACTAATAGCCTGAGAGCAGGGCGGTGCACAGGGGGGTGAGCCGTGGGCTAGAGCCACTGCCCCTCTGTCCTCATCGGCTGAGGTGCACCTCTTAACCCCCAGAGGATTCCCATAAAAGCATTGCGTTCCGCACGTAGGACTTTTAGTTATTGAAATATCTTCTGTTCCGCTACAAATCCACTAATTCCGCTAATCTGCTCCGTGTTTTCCCGCTCGCTCCGCAGCATCGCTCAAAGTTTGTGGCAGTGCCCGCTCTCTGTGGCGATGACAGTTCCAGAATGTCGTCCCATTAACATGTAATTAGATTACAAACTACGATCCACATTACAGGCAGTGGTTTATCCGCGGAATTAGTAATTAGGTAGTTGTTTTTTGTATTTTTGTCAGTAATATTTTGCTCCTGGTCTTCTAATAGGCTAGTGCTAACAACTTGTGCAAAATATCCACATTCTTGGAAGATAATTAATTGTCTTATCAAATTATTTTACCTGATATGATCTAATATAAATAACACCTCATTTTCTGTTGTCGGCACACTTTGTTGACAAAAAACAATGACTTTACAAAAAAGAAGAGAGCAAAGCATGAGCAAAGGGTGGCTAATGCCCGTTCAACATTGCAAATGTGGATTCAAAGCTCCAGCTAACCAGCGGGTAAATCATCCTATAGAATATTAGCAGACAGTTTGTCACACTTTAACTCCTGTAAAATATATACAATTGTGCACTGTACAATTATAATCAATTGTCTAAGTTAATACTAGTATAACATAGGCTACATCATATTTATGATATTTTATTAAGACCATTTTAATTGTATACACAATTTAAAAAGGTAATATACTAAAAATGTTCTAGTGTCATAGTTGGGTACAATGGGGCTAAAGGCACACCCTAAGAAAAATTTGCTTTTTAATCATGTAAGTTAATACTTGTTCAAAAAAATATCTTTAGCAAAGTTTGCAGTATTTTCTGTTTATTTTGATGAATAAAATAATTCATTATTGTTCAATAAATATTAAAATATGTTAATATAAGTATTTTTAAAAAATACATTTTTTTAAAGTATGAGTTTGAAAGCATTGAATGAGATCCTATAATAATTTAGTTAAGCTTTATAAGTAGTAAAAAAATATATTTTTATGATATGATTATTATCATATTTTTTAATCTGATGGTTTCATTATAAATATGATGGTTATCTCTAAGTTGGACAACTAACTTATTATATTTACCATCTGAATAACCATGTCATGTCAACAAATGGAAAAGTCAGCCTTTACCCCAAATACCATACTTTTACATATTCTTCTGTTATTGAAAAACTGTTGCTTTATTTACTTTGAACAAAACCGACAAACATTAACAAGACCTTTGTCTCAAAATATATTCAATAATTTTAGCGGTTCTCATTTGCTACATAAATCTAAAACATTTAAAAAAACATGAAATATGAGATCAAACTAGTGCAGAATCAACTTTTTGGAAGCATAATTACAACAACATAAATTTAATTAGCAGTAAAACCTAACATTTGTATTTACAATATGATTGTAAAAGGTTTGTTATTCAATCTTTACTTTAAGATGATACTCAACCCCCTTATAATGTCCCTTTTTTTGGTTTGGGCCACTGCCCCTCAAAATGTCTGCACGGCTGAGAAGTCTGAAAATTATTGATTGATACCATTTCATCGTGCACATGTGACTTGTGTAGTATTTGTATGTTTATGCATTGGAAGCTGAAGATTTCACACCGTCCAGTCCGACAGAGTGGCTATCACTCTTGCCCGTTCCTCTCGCGAGCCAAAAAACCGCAACCAATGCACGGTAGTGATGTCTCTCATCCATGTTGTCTTTGACTAAGGTGAACTCGAGGATAGATTCTTCGGAGTTGTCCCATTTGTCATTTTTGACAAGGTCAACATTTTTGACGTCATTTTTGACAAGGAACACCAAATTAGGTAAAAGGTTTTTATTTAAAATTATACAGAAGTTAATTATGTAGCAGTTTGACACTTCAAAAGTCATGTAAAACTATAACTCATACAATGTTATTGGTTCAACAGCAAAGAAATTAAACAGAAAGAAAAGGATATTTTGTTTATGTAGTTGAGCTCCTTGTTGGACATTTAAATGCATCTCCTGATGGATCCATCAGTACAGATGACATACAGTCTCCCCAGATCAAAGGTCACATGCTTGTGGCCATTGGGACAGATATTAATATTTGTCCAACTTGTTCCATAGGGATTCGATGTTAAGACACCAACTCTAAAATACACAAGAATAATGCTTTTCTGTCAATGAAAATAATTTATTTTTTGTTCAAAATTGTCAATTTCTTCAAACTTAAGCTTTCAATGCAATAAGTATTTTTTGTAGCTCACCTTTGCATTAAATTCCCCTGAGGGTCAACACCAAAGACGCTGCCATCAGTTGCTACTTCGACCATGGACAGAGTTCCAGCAATGGCCTCAAAAACACCTGACCCGCCACAGGAAGCACCAGTTACAGCCTATGCAAGACAACAAGACACAGACAACTCACCAATAGCTTGGTCACATCTGTTTCCAATTCCTTTACTGTAATAAGTAATGATTTGAAACTGCCTAGAACAAGAAGAGGCCTATTTCAGTGATTCGGGATTTAGTACTAACAAGATCCTGAATCCTAGTAGTACCCTTACCCTTCTGATGACGATATTCCCTGCAGGGTTCACTCCCCAACAGCTGTACGGACCACAGCTGTAGTACTTCAGCTTTCCTGCAAGCTGTATCCAAGGAGCATCACCTAGTGGCCCGACATTGTTAGCGTCTTTATTTAAGCAGAAGACGTCATCTACTGGAGAAACACCTACAATAATCTGGTCACCTCCGGCATCCACTTGTTTGAATTGAATGTCTGACAGCAAAATGAAGCAGAAAAAATCAGCATATAGACAGACTGATCATCATACACGAAACGACTGAAAACATTAAGCGTTCTAAAATCGGTTCAAAATAAGTTTGATACCCTGGATGAAAGTGAAGTCTGAAGCTCCTAGAGTTGTGAGAGTCTGAACCAAGAGTCTGTGTCCATCATACGTTATGCGATTTGCTGTCAATTCCAAAACGCCTATCCGAAAACTAGGGTTGTGTTCATACTTGTAGTTCAGTTAATTTGGTTAGTTTGGTCCAGACCAAAAAACAACAACACTTAGTCCTGTAGTGACTAGGTGGTTGTCCTGCATCATCAATAAACATGCTACAGTTGGTTCAGAATGCAGCTGCTGTAGTTATACAATACGCTATCTTACGACCAATACATACGGATGTGTACAAGGTGGCTAATTCGTACCAATTGGTACAACCTCACTCGTATGAATTCGTACAATATGTCAAAATATAACCTGGCTTCTCTTGAGACTCTCCCGTTTCAGACGGGAGAAACGTCTGAAACGTCTAAAACGCCCAATAACTTTTTGTTATTGAACTTATTCAGATCCTTCTTCCTCATTGTACCAGATAGTGACAATCTATTATACACTTATAAATAGCCTAATCATTGACATTATTTTGTTGCCAGAATTGGTTTAATTTCCCAGGAAACACAAAAAATGGACAAAATGTATACCTTGAATGCTCTGCAAGAACAAATACCCAAGATGGCGGCGCGAGTAGTTCGCGAGGCTCCGGGTCTCTCCAGATTCTGCAATTTTGCGGTATTTTTCCTGCTCATCTCGGGTCTGTTCGTTCAGAATAGTTGTGCCTTAACATCGTACACCCGTGGTGAGATTTTGGATATTGGTTTGCGAATTTCCGACAGTTTTATGGACAATCTTCGACTCCTTCCTGAGATCGCTAGAACACCCGAGGCTATGCACTCTGCCCGGCCGGGCGGAAGTGCTCGCAGGCGGCGCCGAGATCGTAAACAAAGGCGGGGAAGACGCGGTGGTCTGAGAGCTAAGCTAAGGCTAAAGCTAAGGCTTACCCCACATCGGCTCTCTTTACCCAGTATTTTCCTTGCCAATGTACGGTCGCTAGTGAACAAAATGGAGGAGATTCGACTCAGCATCACACACAGCAAGAAACTTTTGAACTGTAACGTCCTAATCTTCACGGAAACCTGGCTAAACGGCGGAATACCGGACACCGCTATTGAGCTAGCGGGATGCCACACGCTCCGGGCGGATAGAACATTAGATGGCTCCGGTAAGACCAGAGGTGGTGGATTGTGCATTTACATTAACAAAGCCTGGTGCACAAACTCTGTTATTGTTGGGAGTCATTGTTCAGCTAACCTGGAGTTTCTCATGGTTAAATGTAGACCGTTTTATCTGCCGCGAGAGTTCACTTCCACCATTATAACTGCAGCCTATATTCCCCCGGATGCTGATGCCAAGCTTGCTATGAAAGAACTTCATGCAGCCATCAGTAAACAACAGACTGATCACCCGGAAGCTGCTTTTATTGTTGCAGGTGACTTTAATCATTCAAACTTAAAGTCAGTGCTACCCAAGTTTCACCAGCATGTTTCCTGCCACACCAGAGGAAACAAAACCTTAGACCACGTGTACACAAACATGGCGGGAGCTTACGTTGCGACACCCCTCCCCCACCTGGGACAGTCAGACCACATCTCTTTGTTCCTCATCCCCAAATATTCACCCCTCATCAACCGTGTGAAGCCATCAATGAAAACCATCAAGGTGTGGCCTGCGGGGGTTGATTCCACACTCCAGGAAAGGTTTCTACACACAGACTGGAGTGTGTTTGCTTCTCAAGCCACCAGTGGCGCTCACACGGACATTGACTCCTACACCTCCTCTGTATTGGATCATATCAATACCACCATTGACAGTGTTACAACCCAGAAACAGATCACCACATACCCAAATCAGAAGCCATGGATGAACAGGGAAGTGCGACTCCTGCTGAAGTCACGCAATACTGCCTTCAGATCAGGAGATGCACAAGCCTACAGCGCATCCAGAGCAAACCTGAAGAGGGGCATCAAAAAGGCCAAGCACTGCTACAAGCTAAAGATAGAGGGTCACTTTTCCAACTCTGACCCTCGACGCATGTGGCAGGGCATCCAGGCCATCAGTGACTACAAACCCCCCCACTCCACCCCCGCAGCCACTGATGTCAACTTCCTGAACGAGCTAAATCACTTTTACGCTCGTTTTGAAAGAGACAACAGAGAAACTGCCACCAAGCTCAAACCCTCAGCTGACCCACCAATCACACTCTCCTCCACAGATGTCTGCAAGTCACTGAGCCGGATCAGCGCGCACAAGGCTGCTGGACCAGACAACATCCCTGGTCGTGTTCTCAGGGCATGTGCGGAGCAGCTCGCTGAGGTTTTTACAGACATTTTCAACCTGTCTCTTGCCCAAGCAGCTGTACCTTCATGCTTTAAACGCACGTCCATTGTGCCAGTGCCAAAACACTCTAACCCGAGGTGCCCTAATGACTACCGCCCTGTAGCACTCACACCCATCGTCATGAAGTGCTTTGAGCGGCTGGTCCTGGAACACCTAAAAGACTCTCTACCATCCACATTGGACTCACACCAGTTTGCCTACCGCAGCAATAGGAGCACAGAGGATGCCGTTTCCATGGCACTGCACTATGTGCTCACTCACCTGGACAATAAGAACACTTACGCACGCATGCTGTTTGTTGACTTCAGCTCAGCATTCAACACTGTCATCCCAACCAAGTTAATAGCCAAACTTGGAGACCTGGGCATCAATACCTCAATGTGCAACTGGATTTTGGACTTCCTAACTGACAGACCCCAGAATGTTCGTTCAGGATCCACCTGCTCCACATCCATCACACTCAACACTGGTGTACCACAGGGCTGTGTGCTAAGTCCGTTTCTCTACTCCCTCTTCACCGCCGACTGCAAGCCTGTGTATGGATCTAATTCTATCGTCAAGTTTGCGGACGACACAACGGTGATTGGTCTCATCAGCAACAACGATGAGACTGCCTATAGGGAGGAGATCCAGCACCTGGCCACATGGTGCGCTGATAATAACCTGCTCCTCAACACCACCAAAACGAAGGAGCTCATCGTGGACTTCAGGAAGGAGTCAAGAGGCACACACGACACAATCCACATCAATGGAATGGCTGTTGAACGTGTCTCCAGTTTCAAGTTCCTGGGGATCCACATCTCGGCGGACATGTCGTGGACGACCAACACCTCCAGCCTGGTCAAGAAGGCTCACCAGCGCCTCTTCTTCCTGAGGACACTGAGGAAGAATCAGCTCTCCTCGGCTATCCTGGTGAACTTCTATCGCTGCGCAATAGAAAGCATCCTGACCAACTGTGTCGCAGTGTGGTATGGGAGCTGCTCTGTTGCGGAGCGCAAGGCACTGCAGCGGGTGGTGAAAACTGCCCAGCGCATCACAGGGACTCCACTGCCTGCCATCGAACACATCCAGAGGAAACGCTGTCTGCATCGAGCTCGCAGCATCCTCAAGGACTCCTCTCACCCAGCCCACAGACTGTTTTCTCTCCTGCCCTCCGGCAGGCGTTTCAGGATCCACCGGACCAGGACCAGCAGACTTAAGAACAGTTTTTTCCCCAGAGCTGTCTCTTTACTGAACTCAAACCCCCGTTGATCCACTCCCCTCATATACTGATAACTCTCCTACCTCACATCCACCTTCACTTTGTTATTTGCACTACCGACTCTTTATTACAGTAACAACTGTTTACTTATTCATTTTGCACTACCACACCGTAACTGGATTATGCTCATTTGCACTGCCGACTGTTATTTACAGTACCTACTGTTTACATTTGTATTTTGCACCGTACTTCTAACTGTAATATGCAATCACTTCCACTGCACTTTTACACTTTTTTTCGGATAGCTTCTGTCCATAATTTATTGCACTACCTTAATCCACTGCCATATTCCTCATTTTAGCCTAACATATCATTGTATACCTCTATCTGTAAAATTCTGTTTATAGTAATAGCCATCTGTATATTATATTATATTCATAGTACATATCCACCTGTAAATTCTGTTTATAGTATTAACCATCTGTATATTATTCACTGTACATATTCACCTGTAAATTCTGTTTATAGTAATAACCATCTCTCTATTTATAGACATATTTATATATACTCAGTACATATCCATGTCCTGCACTTATGCAAACGTTGTATATCCTGCACTTGCTGCTATTGCACTTCTGGTTAGACCTAAACTGCATTTCGTTGCCTTGTACTTGTACTTGTGTAATGACAATAAAGTTGAATCTAATCTAATCTAATACATCAGCCAAATGCATACATGTAAAGTAATATATACTTTGCACACATCGCATGGAAGCATACCACAACATTTCCTACCTGGAATCAGCTTGAAGATTCCATCCTCAAACTTTAAGACATTGTTTGTTGAATTTGCCCCCAGTTCTCCAGCAGGTCCAACAGTAAAGTGCTTCATGGATAAACCTATCCTTTCAAAACTGGTCCCAAGGAACAAGACGACTTCATTGTTATTGTTCACCCCACCCACTACCCCTAGCCCAGCATCAATCTGCTTCAGGGTACCAGGAATCACTTCACAATTCCAAGCTATGGGGGAAAAATAGAATAATCAGTGATGCCAATTATTATGTGAATGTTATTATCTTAATATGACCAATAGTCCCCCAAAACACATAGTTTACCTAGAGTATAAAGGAACAGATGACTAAAGAGGAGCAGTATGCACTGAAAAACTTTCATTGTTTCTGGTCCCGTTCCTAAATAGAAAATAAAAGGGTAACACTTTATTTAGATGGTCCACTTTAGACATTCTACTAACTATAAGTAACGTTGCAACTACATGTCAACTACCAATCATAAGAATATTAGAAGACTGTCTGCTTAATATCTGATCAACTTTATTTTGATGGTCCCCCAACAGACATTAAATTGATCATAAGTTAATTTGCAACTAAGTTACATGTCAAATTATTATCTCCAAACCATAAACTGACAGTCTACCAATCTTCTAATACTCTAATAAGAGTTAGTTGACATGTAATTGCTAATTAATTAGAGCAAGTTGACATGTAGTTTAAAATTGACTTAGAATGTATAAAGAGGACCATTGAAATAAATATAACCAATAAAGTCTATGAACTCAAGAGAAGACCAGCATCTGAACTTGAACTGAATGACATCTTTTTAGAGACTAAAATCTTTGATTATCTCTCTTCTTATTCCCTACAACATGAATAAACATTAAATAGTTTCTAGTTTACATGCAGAATGTCAACGCTAACACCAACAATATAAAATGTATGTATTATTAAATTAAGCCAACCTTCTCTTGTGTCAGTGGATTCAATGGGCAATGCGATTCTCCTGTTCTCACACTAAGTGCGGCCACAGTGTTTTGAGATTCTGTTGCGTGACAGTTAACTTATATAGCTGGACTTTGTTTCCGTCTACCATTTACAAGAATTATGCAGTGGTTTGAGGGGAATTTGGTAAGTCTTTGATATGGACTATCAGTTGTACAAGAACCTGTTTTGCTCACATTCTTTGAATTCTTCTTTTCTTTGTCAGCAGGACATTTGTTTTCCACATCAAGTGAAAAAAGTGACAGAAATAGCTTAACTTATAGCCGATACTGATTTAAAGGGATAGTTCATCCAAAAACAGGATATGTTTTAATATAACTCTGATTGTATTCGTCTGAAAGAAGAATGTCATGGCTTGAGGGTGAGTAAATTATGGGATAATTTTCATTTTTGGATGAACTATGTGGAACTGATAATCACTGTGTTAAATGTGTTAAACACAACCCACATAACATCACACACAATATAAAGAAAGAAAAAAAAAGCAGTACATACAAAAATATAAAATATTCGCTAGATAAGACCCTTCTTCATCGTCTGGTAACGTTTAAAGCCCTTTGAAGCTGCACTGAAACTGTCATTTGGACCTTGAACCGTTCGGAGCCCACTGAAGTCCATTATATGGAGAAAAACCCTGGACTGTTTTCATCCAAAACCTTAATTTCTTTTCGACTGCAGAAAGAAAGACATGGACATCTTCGATGACATGGGGGTGAGTAAATTATCAGCAAAAGTTTATTTAAAAGTGAACTAATCCTTTAATATCCACAATTTACAGGTACAAACTATTTATTTTCTCTTTGCTAATATAATTTCATATAATGCATCACCTGCTGCTGAAAGCCTTGGTTCTGGAAGTGTTTGTCCCTTTCATTTTTCCAATAAAGATTGATTGTGCTAATTAAAGTGTTATAAAAAGTGTTGAGGAAAGTGTTAATTAAAGTGTTATAAGTTATGAACTGAACCCACAACATTTCAAACTTGGATTTAAAACCAAAAATGGTTTGAAAATCAGACAAAAAGTTAGAAGACATTGTACTTTACTTTGTTAAAGCCGTTAAGTACAATCTCATGAAGCATTGCAAATAATATAATTAAATTATCATGGTTAACTATTAATTTATAGTTGTTGATTATATAGGCCTACCCAGTATATAGAAACCAGTTTATTGCAAAATATGCATTTATATACAAATACTTTGAGTATTTTGAGAGTCCCAGAACAGAAGGGCATAGACAAGCAGGTGAGTAATAGTGATCTTTATTAAAGTTAGCGTGTGGTTGTAGCAGAGTAAACCAGACAATGGAAGTAGATGGTGACTTGCGGACTGGTAATGGTGACTTAGCCGGTGAAGACTCAGAGTGTTGTATCTTGCAGGTGAGGTTGGATCCAGAGAATGAAGATCGGTAACCAGGCTGACGGACGGAAGACAGGAGACGGGATGATAACAGGTAGGTATGAGAGGTAAGGAGTCTGTAGTAACCGTATACTGAGACGAGACCAGACTTGTCTTGGTGACCATGACTCTATAACAGTAGTGAGACTCTGATGGCCACTTTTTTTCTTTGCAGTGTTTTTTTATTGCTAACCTAGGAGTTTCTTTTAAAAGGACTGCATGGAATGCACAGCCCTGCATGCCTTGATGTCACAAGGGTTATTTTGACGAATGTCAGCATGACATCAGAGCAAGTCGAACCACATCCGGACACATTTCTAATCTGCATGCATCTTGTGGAGATTACCAGTGATTGATTGTGTGCAGATTTTGTTTATCTCCAACGAGCCTTCAAGTTCCTTGATGTGACCTTGCAGATGCCGTTCCCTGAAGGCCTTATCAAAGAGCACTTAAAGGCACAATATGTAAGATTTGTGTATTCAAATACCCAACCACTTGAACAATGTTATATATTTTGTGTACATTACCCCAAACATTTCCAAGAATGTTTAAATCCAGAGAAATAAGACATTTTAACCAGGACACGGACAAAACGCCAAAGACGCTTTAATATATTATGTGTTTTATTAGATAGGTGAGCAACTGTTTGGATACATTCATCAACAGAAAAGTAATCATTGTTATAGCTCAACACAGTTAGTCTTACTGTTTAAATGTTGTTTTCATGATTCACTAAGAACCACCTGCAATGTGCAACAAGTGTCTCATAGTAGCCGCCGAGCGAACGCACAGAATTATAACACAACACACTCAAATCTAATATGATAAAACGTGAGCAAAATGGTGAGGATGTTTTGACGCAAGAAAGTTAACCAACACAGTCTTCGACATTCCACAGGATCTACTACACAGGTTGATTTTAAATGTGCTTTATAAATAAATTAAAATGAATTGAATTAAAATTGTAATAAATGTTGGCCTACCAGTCAGTTCTCATTTAAAAAAAATAAACTTGTATTACTGTAAATGGTTTATCATTATTTCTGACAAAATGAAGGGGAAGTCCAATGCATTTTCTCCATGATACATGTGAATTAATTTAAAAATGATGTAAAACAGTTCCAGTAATTCATTATTGATTGAAGTCGATTGTGTAACAATTCTTTATTGACACTTTAAAAATGATAATGCATAAATCCAAAAATTTCATTTGATTGACAACAAATGTAACAAAAGAAAGAAAAATGTTTTGATTTTCAATTTTCTCTTTATAAATGACAGTTGAGCTCCTCTGTTGGACATTTAAATGCATCTCCTGAGGGATCCATCACTACAGATGACATACAGCCTCCCCAGATCAAAGGTCACATGCTTGTGGCCATTGGGACACACAAGAAAACCTAACCAACCTGTGCCAATGGGATTCGATGAAGAGACACCAGTTCTAAAATAAACAAGAATAATGGTTTCTGCCAATTAAAATCATTCTCATATTTTACATTTGTTCAAATTTGACAGATAGAATTATTTTTGCTCACCTCTGCAATAAATTCCCCTCAGTGTCAACAACAAAGACGCTGCCATCAGTTGCTACCTCAACCATGGACATACTTCCAGAAATTACATCAAAAACACCTGACCCTCCACAGGAAGCACCAGTTACAGTCTGTACAACACAAGAAGACACAGATAACTCACAGATAGCATGTCACATCTGTTTTCAATTCCTTTACTGTGACAAGTAATGTTTTAAAGCTGCCTAGAACTTCTAGAAGTTACTATAATTCTGTGCTGTTCTGAACCTTTCTTCAGACCTGATTAAGCCCTTAGTAGTACCCTTACCCTTCTGATGACGATATTTCCTGCAGAATTCACTCCCCAACAGCTGTATGGACCACAGCTGTAGTACTTCAGCTTTCCTGCAAGTTGTAGCCAAGGAAAATTGCTGGATGGCCCGACATTGTTGGCATCTTTATTTAAGCAGAAGACGTCCTCTAGCGGAGTAACGCCTACGATAATCTGGTCACCTCCGGCATCCACCTGTTTAAAAGTGACTGACAATAAAATATAGAGAATGAATGGAAAAAATAGTTTGTATCTTTAAGAATAGTTCATATATTGTTTTATTATTATTATCATTTACCTGGAATCGAGCTGAATTGGCCACTCTGAAACCTAAAGACACTGTTTGATAAATTCACTGCTAGTTCTCCAGCAGGCCCAACAGTAAAGTGCTTCATGGTTGCATTTATCCTTCTAAAACCATTCCCCAGCAACAGGAAGACTTCATTGTCATTGTTCACCCCACCCACTACCCCTACCCCAGCATCAATCTGCTTCAGGTTGCCAGGAATCACTTCGCACTCCAAAGCTATGGGGAAATTATAATGAATTATAATTACAATTATTCTGCAAATGTTACTACTATACGTGACCCTGGACCACAAAACCAGTCATAAGTCGCACGGGTATATTTGTGGCAACAGTGAACAACACATTGTATGGGTCAAAATGATTGATTTTTCTTTTATACCAAAAATCATTAGGACATAAAGATCATGTTCCATGACAATATTTTGTAAATTTCCTACCGTAAATATATCAAAAATGTATTATTAGTAGTAATATGCGTTGCTAAGGACTTGGACATTTGGACAACTTAAAAAAGCAGATTTTCTCAATATTTAGATTTTTTTGCACCCCCAGATTCCAGATTTTCAAATAGTTGTATCTCGGCCAATTATTGATCCTAACAAACCATACATCAATGGAAAGCTTATTGTGTATACAGCTTATTATGTATAAATCTCAATTTAAAATAATTTACCCTTATGACTGGTTTTGTGGTCCAGGGTCACATATATGTTCATGAATCCCCCCAAAAATTATACTGTATATAGTTTACCTAGAGTATAGAGGAACAGGCAGCTAAAGAGTAGCAGGATGCACTGACAAGCTTTCATTGTTCCACAACACAGAGTATTTGCCTGGTCTCGTTCCTAAAAAGAAAAGAAATACGTGAACTCAGAAAAAGACCTGCGTCTGAACGTGCACTGATTGAGTCAAAATGTGTAAAATCTTAGTTCATCTGTCTTCTTAAATTCTATTCGACATGAATAAACAACGTTGTTTCTACTCAAAAACTGAGATGGCAATTCTAACATCAACATTACAGTTATTATGTTATTGTATTATTTAATTAAGCCAACCTTCTCTTGTGTCAGTGGATTCAGCAATCAATGGGATTCTCCTGTTATCACTCTACAGGTGCGGCCACAATGTTTGAAGATTCTGTTTGCGACAGATAGCTTATATAGCTGCACTGTATTTCCTGATACAGAGCAACACTTGATAGGTGGAGTAAGAATTTGTGCAGAAGATTTATGTAGAAGAATCTGTTCTTCACAAGTACAATGATCACTTTTTTTTTGGCTCTACGTGTGCACCCATGACCCGTAAATCCACATGCCATGGTTTTGATTTCACTGGATTTTTTCACCATTGAGTGATAAGTTTAGACAACTTGCTGGAAATGACCTATTATTAATTAATAACCGCATCATCATTATTGCAGCATTATGAAAGCATTACCAGTTTTACAATGACTTTTTGTCATTGATCAGTCTATCTTTACACCAAACACTGTCCATATAATCATGAAAATTGCTCAATAATCATTGTCTGCCAGTGCAGAGCAAATGGGGTTACATTAAAACTTTATTTCGTTTTAGTGTCACACCCTACAGCATAATTGTTCCCTGAAGTGTGGAATCCTTATTTTATGGAATTGTATTACATCCTGTGCCAATGGGGAAACAAATGATGATGGTTTTCGTATAAAAAAAAAAAACAAGGTTATTTGCAAATGTAGGAACAAAGTAGCTGATGACTGTAGAAAAAACAAAAGTGAAAGAACTATTAAGCAATCACAAGTTGTAAACTGATAACATTTTGACATGCCCGTTCTTCCACGGATGTTTTGCATTAAAAACAGATACGTTTCCTTGTGTTTTTAAATGACACCAATTATGCTCAGGTCTGGCTTTTGCATTCCTCAGTCCACCCACCTGTTTCATTTGGGTGTGGGAGCCAGCACACATGAAGATAAAGATGAAAACGGGAATTCCAAAAGACATCATACACCTGGTGCAATGCGAGTTTCAGATATAATTTTCACGTTGTAGTGGACGGCACATTCCAGGGCCCAGTTTATGGCCGGGCCCCTCACTGCCCATAACAGTGGACAAAGGTTTGCTACATTTTGATTGGATCTTGGTGGACTAACACAAACAAACTGTCCAACGCCATCAGATAAAGATGCTAGGACAACAGCCAGACACCTCTTAGAGGCCAAGAAGAAGATCTCTGGTACTAAGCCAAGGAAGGACGGGACTTCTCATTGGTCCACATGCAGTTTCTGCCCTTCACCCATGCATCTAGATACTAATCCCTAATATTAGCATCTAGATACTATTACATTTACATTTACATTTAGTCATTTAGCAGACGCTTTTATCCAAAGCGACTTACAAATGAGAGCAATAGAAGCAACTAGAACAGTCAGAGGCTACAGTATGCAAGTGCTGTAACAAGTCTCAGTTAATCTAACACAGAACACACAGGAATTTTTTTTTTTTTTTTTTTTTTTTTTAAATAAATTAGACAGACAGAAAAATGAATAGAATGTTAAGTGCTATTCTTGATTGGTCAGGTGCTGCTGGAAGAGACCTGTCTTTAGCCGTTTTTTGAAAATGGCTACAGACTCGGCTGCTCGAATTGAGATAGGCAGGTCATTCCACCAGGTGGGGGCAGTCCAGGAAAAGGTCCGTGACAGTGATTTCATGCCTCTCTGGTATGGCACCACAAGGCGTCGTTCACTGGCAGAACGCAAGCTCCTGGAGGGTGTGTGTCTGAACAAGCGAGTTAAGGTATATTGGTGCAGAGCCAGTGGTTGCTTTGAAGGCGAGTACCAGTGTCTTGAATTTGATGCGAGCAGCTATTGGTAGCCAGTGGAGTCTGATGTAGAAAGGCGTGACGTGCGCTCTCTTCGGCTCGTTAAAGATCACCCTCGCCGCTGCATTCTGGATCAGTTGCAAGGGTTTGATAGTGCATGCTGGAAGGCCCGCTAGAAGAGCATTACAGTAGTCCAGTTTGGAGAGAACAAGAGCTTGGACCAAGAGTTGTGTGGTCAGCTCAGATAGGAAGGGTCTAATCTTCCTAATGTTGTATAATGCAAATCTGCAGGACCGGGTTGTTGCAGTAATGTGGTCAGTGAATTTTAGCTGATCATCGATCACAACTCCAAGATTCCTGGCTGTCCTGGACGGAGTTATGGTTGATGATACTAGCTGAATGGAGAGATTGTGATGCAGTGCTGGTTTGGCTGAGACCACAAGCAGTTCTGTCTTTGCAAGGTTGAGTTGCAGGTGATGCTCCTTCATCCAGACAGAAATGTCTGTTAGGCAGGCAGCAATACGAACACCAACCGTGGGATCATCTGGTTGAAATGAGAAGTAGAGTTGAGTGTCGTCTGCATAGCAGTGATAGGAAAAGCCATGTTTCTGAATGACCGATCCCAGTGATGACATGTAGATGGAGAAGAGAAGTGGTCCAAGCACTGAGCCCTGTGGAACTCCAGTGGCTAGATGATGTGACTTAGACACTTCACCTCTCCATGACACCCTGAAGGACCTACCTGAGAGGTAAGACTTGAGCAACTGGAGAGCAGTTCCCGAGATGCCCATCTTCATGAGAGTTGACAGGAGGATCTGGTGGTTAACTGTGTCAAAAGCAGCAGACAAATCCAGTAAGATAAGTACTGTGGATCTGGAAGCCGCTCTTGCCTGTCTCAGTGCCTCCGTAACCGAGAGCAGGGCAGTCTCAGTTGAGTGACCGCTTTTGAAGCCAGATTGGTTGATATCCAGGAGGTTGTTCTGTTCAAGAAACGTAGAGAGCTGGTTAAAAACAACTCGCTCGAGTGTCTTTGCAATGAAAGGCAGAAGGGATACCGGTCTGTAGTTTTCTAAAAGTGCTGGGTTAAGAGAGGGTTTCTTAAGCAGTGGGGTTACCCGAGCCTGCTTAAATGCTGTGGGGAAGGTCCCGGTTTGAAGAGAGGTGTTGACAATGTGAGTGAGTGCAGGAGTAACAGAAGAAGAAATGGCCTGAAGGAGGTGAGTGGGGATAGGGTCAAGCGGACAGGTAGTGGGGTGGTTGGAAAGGATGAGTTTGGAGACTTCAGCTTCAGAGAGCAGAGAAAAAGAGGGGAGCGTATGTGTTATGGTTGTTGAGATGTGCGTGTCGGTTTGTGGTGCGGAGAATTGGCTGCTGATGGAGGAGGTTTTTTGTGTGAAAAATGATGCAAAGTCGTCAGCTGTAAGAGTTGATGAAGGAGGGGGGGGGGGCAGAGGAGCGAAGAGAACGTTCTGAAGAGTGCACGAGAGTCAGAGCAGTTGTGGATTTTGTTGTGGTAGTATGTAGTTTTAGCAGTGGAGACGTTAGTAGAGAAGGAAGCGAGGAGAGACTGATACAGGGTCAGGTCAGTAGTGTTTTTAGTTTTGCGCCACTTCCTCTCTGCCGCCCGGAGCCCAGAGCGATGTTCGCGGAGAACATCAGACAGCCAGGGGGCAGAGGGAGTGGTGCGGGCTGGCCTGGATGAAATGGGACAGAAGTTGTCTAAGCAAGATGTTAGAGTGGAGCAAAGAGTGTCAGTAGCACTGTTAGTGTCCATTGCTGAGAACTGAGCAGGTGGAGGGAGTGAGGAGGAAACCATAGTGGATAGACGGGAGGGAGAGAGTGAGCGTAGATTACGCCGAAAGGTAATCAGCGGAGGAGTGTGTGTTGTGTTAGGAGTTAGTAGGAGGTTAAGAGTGATGAGAAAGTGATCTGAGGTGTGCAAAGGAGTAACTAAAGTGACGTCTGTGGAGCAGTAGCGTGTGTAGATAAGATCAAGATGGTTACCTGATTTATGAGTAGCTGTAGTAGATACTCGCTTAAGATCAAATGAGGTCAGAAGAGTGGTGAAGTCTGCAGCCTGGGGTTTATCAAGGTGAATGTTGAAGTCACCGAGCAGTACCAGAGGAGTGCCATCCTCAGGGAAGTGAGAGAGTAACATATCCAATTCCTCCAGGAAGTTACCCAGTTGACCTGGAGGACGATAAATAACTACAACATGGATTTTAGCAGGGTGAGTGACAGTGATTGAGTGCGATTCAAATGAGCATCTAGATACTTATCCCTAATGTCCTAATATCCCAAACAAACTCTCACACACACACACACACAAAAACACAATTAGCTTTTGGAATGGCACGTGTTAATTTGTGTGTGTGAGTTTTTTTGTCTGTTTTGCACTCTTGATGTTTTAGAGATTCACCCCTTCACTGTTGAGTCCTTTTTATGTGTATCCTGGCGAATTTGTAGATTGTATGCACAAAAAAACTAGTTTACCATTCATTTACTATGGGGGTCATTTTTGGCCCGAAGGTCCTGAGAGTGACTATTTTTTTTACGACCACTTAGACTTCAAATCCTGTCATAAGACAGAAATAAACATATGCAGTGTTGGGTCTAAATATGCAGAAGAAGTAAAACTGTTTTGTTTTAAGGATTTTGAGGAATTTTAATTAAAAAACAAGAGGAAGTTACTTGTTAAGAATAACATTTTAGTGTTTTTAGATTTGTCTTTGGAAGATTTTGAGTTTCATGTTTATTGAATGGGTTTGTAACATGTGAAACAAGGGACCAATGCAGCTAGAATTGTCAATTTAGTGAGATAATTGTGGCTTTGAATTCATTATTCAAGTCACAATAATTTATATAGCGCTTTGTACAAATTCAATACAGATTATTTCAAAGCAGCAGCTTCACAGCAATAAAACAGGAGAATAATGATCAATAATAAAAGGAGCAATTCCAAGATGGTGCAAGGACCAACATTCGAATTGCCAATATTCTTTAAAATATCTTCTTTTGTGTTCAGCAGAAGAAAGAAACTCATACAGGTTTGGAACAACATGAGGGTGAGTGAATGCTGACAACATTTTCATTATTGGGTGAACTATCCCTTTAAAGTAAATAATGTGAAAGCACTACATAGGGCATAACTAAATACATAAGCATCAAGCAGATAATGAGCCCTCAAGACTCCTAAATATGACATCAAACAAGTTCGGTAGCTGACTGGAATGGAACTTATCGGTTGGTCGACAGTTTTCTACTTTGAATTTGACTGGTGGAATAAACATTCAAATATCCCAAATAGGTGCAAATGAAAGCTTAAGAAAACAAACAAACATACATACAAACGAACAAACAAATAAGTAATAATAAACTGTTCTACAGTACTTGCGGGTGCACAAGACACAAAGTCACTTTTGATTTCATTTTCTCCTCTATTTGTCAGTTCCATATTTTCAGGCTTAATGTGTTGAAATCTTGCCCCCTACAGTCCAACAGTTTAATTTAATTTCCCACTCGTTTTTATTTGGAAGAATGACTGATAGTGATAGGCTAATAGATTTAAAAAAGACATGAACATTTTTTTGTGTGGAATTGGAATAAAAACAATGAACCAATATTTAGTGTCTAATAAGAAGATTTGTTTGATTACTAGCCGGTCAGGTCTCGACAATGTGACACCATCACGAAAAAGCCATAAACAGCACAGTGAGATTGAGAAAATAAAGAGAATATCTTGATAATAACTGATATATTTTAATCGTGTCAAGACGCCATAAATATTGGATCCAGTTTCTTTATCAGATCAGCCAAAAAGGTAGACAGAGGAAACCGTGAAATAGCAGAAAGCAGGAGAATAAGTAGGCCTACTGCTAAAAAAAGAGCTGGGTTTATTATTTACTTAGGGAAACGTTGCCATAGGCCAACGCTGTACCACAATGGAATTTTGGTACAATTTTTCTGTGAAATTATGATTTTCTTTTCTTATTAAATGCACATATATTTTAGAAATTGATAAATGTATATACTTGGGCCTCATGAAAACCAAAAATAAGTAGATCCCTATCATTTAATCCCTATCGTTCCCTATAATTTGGCTAACTCATCCTCAATCTTTTCACATGGAGCTAACTCTGCACTCTTCCTGGGAAATACATTACTGCAATTCCACTGTGGGACAGCGTTGCCATATGGAAACATTGATATTTTCTCAATTTACAGTAAAACTATGTTAGACAAAGTTGATTTGTGAATAAAAATATCTAATTCACATCATCAAAGATGCTGCACAAAAAAACTAAACAAAAAACCTTGAGAAGAAATGAGGTTCATAGAGCAATTTCTGGAGCACTTCAACAGGTGTCTTCCGTGGGAGTGAGCTTTGGAGGGGCATTCAAATGTCATCTGAATTAAAAACAGCAAATTATTGGCTACCTTAAGTCCTGCCCTTTTAATTCCCATAGTGCAATATATTGTATTTTTTTCTGAATAACAAGGAAGTGAGAAATTAATTGTTGCCATATAGCAACGCTGCACCATAAAGGGTTTTAAGAGTCCTAAGATCCTATTATTATGCATATGTGGAGATTAGAGAAGTATTTGAATCTTTAATTGGTAATGTTAGACAAAACTGGTAAGACAAAGAAGTAAGTAAGTAAAGAAGAAGTAAAATAATAATAATAATAATATTTTGTGTAAGTCCACTTTCTTGTGGGAATGTAAAATAAAGTCATCAGTTTGGGATCTGGGATGTCAAACTCAATTCCTTCGTGGGCCACATCAATGTAGCCTCAAAAGGGCTGAGTGAAAATCTAAGGCTGATTTTGTTGCTCATTAATTCAGAAGTGGCTCTGATCTGGACTATTTATTTGCTGCTCTGAAAGGAGAATCATAGATATACTAGAATACATCACATTCCTTTTTCAATGGCAACTTCAGGGGGGCTTCAAATAAAACCATGGTTTAACTATCCAAAAACATGTAATAGTTGAAAACTTGGGGAAATTATTTACTAATAAATGAATTAGCTTAAATACTGTAAAAGCAAACCAAATTAGTTGAGTTGCCCAAAATTTGTTTTTAAAAAAGCTCTTTTTATCCTTGTGCCCCTGCTGAAGTCAGTCTACACTCCACTGCCTTTAACAGTCATCAGTTTGCTTGTTTGTTTTTAACTACATTTTTAGTGTAATTGTAAACGATCATTATAAAGGGGGGGGGGCTCCTCCATGAACTGCCACCTTAACGTGGTGGAGGGGTTTGAGTACCCGAATGACCCTAGGAGCTACGTTGTCCGGGGCTATATGCCCCTGGTAGGGTCTCCCAAGGCAAACAGGTCCTAGGTGACGGGTCAGACTAAGAGCAGTTCAAAAACCCTTATGATGCCAAATAAAAGGAGGACCGTGACGTCGCCCGGTATGGCGCAGCCGGGGCCCCACCCTGGAGCCAGGCCTGGGGTTGGGGCTCGTATGCGAGCGCCTGGTGGCCGGGCCTTCCCCCACGGGGTCCGGCCAGGCTCAGCCCGAAGGAGCGACGTGGGGACACCTTCCCGTGGGCCCACCACTCACGGGAGGGACCGTAAGGGGCCGGTGCAAAGCGAATCGGGCAGCAGTCGAAGGCGGGGGCCTAGACGACCCGATCCCTGGACACGGAAACTGGCTCTTGGGACATGGAATGTCACCTCGCTGGCGGGGAAAGAGCCTGAGCTTGTGCGTGAGGTTGAGAGGTTCCGACTAGAGATAGTCGGAATCACCTCCACGCACGGCTTGGGCTCTGGAACCACACTTCTCGAGAGGGGATGGACTCTTCACCACTCTGGAGTTGCCCATGGTGAGAGGCGGCGGGCTGGTGTGGGTTTGCTTATAGCCCCCCAGCTCTGCCGCCATGTGTTGGAGTTTACCCCGGTGAACGAGAGGGTCGTTTCCCTGCGGCTTCGGCTCGGGGATAGGTCTCTCACTGTTGTGTGTGCCTACGGGCCAAACAGCAGTGCAGAGTACCCGGCCTTCTTGGTGTCCCTGGGAGGGGTGCTGGAGAGTGCTCCGACTGGGGACTCCGTCGTTCTACTGGGGGACTTCAACGCCCACGTGGGCAATGACAGTGAAACCTGGAGGGGCGTGATTGGGAGGAACGGCCCCCCTGATCTGAACCCGAGTGGTGTTCAGTTATTGGACTTCTGTGCTAGTTACAGTTTGTCCATAACGAACACCATGTTCAAGCATAAGGGTGTCCATCAGTGCACATGGCACCAGGACACCCTAGGTCGTAGGTCAATGATCGACTTCGTGGTCGTTTCATCTGACCTGCGGCCGTATGTCTTGGACACTCGGGTGAAGAGAGGGGCGGAGCTGTCAACTGATCACCACCTGGTGGTGAGTTGGATCCGATGGCGGGGGAGGAAGCTGGATAGACTCGGTAGACCCAAACGTACTGTGAGGGTCTGCTGGGAACGTTTGGCCGAGTCTCCTGTCAGAGAGATCTTCAACTCCTGCCTCCGGCAGAGCTTCGACCGGATCCCGAGGGAGGCTGGAGATATTGAGTCCGAGTGGACCATGTTCTCCACCTCCATTGTCAAAGCGGCTGCTCGGAGCTGTGGACGCAAGGTCTCCGGTGCCTGTCGAGGCGGCAATCCCCGAACCCGGTGGTGGACACCGGAAGTAAGGGATGCCGTCAAGCTGAAGAAGGAGTCCTATCGGGCCTGGCTGGCTTGTGGGACTCCTGAGGCAGCTGACAGGTACCGGCAGGCTAAACGGACTGCAGCCCGGGTGGTTGTGGAGGCAAAAACTCGGGCCTGGGAGGAGTTCGGTGAGGCCATGGAAAAGGACTATCGGCTGGCCTCGAAGAGATTCTGGCAAACCGTCCGGCGCCTCAGGAGGGGGAAGCAGTGCCCTACCAACGCTGTTTACAGTGGCGATGGGCGGCTGTTGACCTCAACTGGGGATGTTGTCGGACGGTGGAAGGAATACTTCGAGGATCTCCTCAATCCCGCCGTCACGTCTTCCATTGAGGAAGCAGAGGCTGGGGGCTCAGAGGAGGACTCGTCCATCACCCGGGCTGAAGTCACCGAGGTGGTCAAGAAACTCCTCGGTGGCAAGGCACCGGGGGTGGATGAGATCCGCCCTGAGTACCTCAAGTCTCTGGATGTTGTGGGGCTGTCTTGGCTGACACGCCTCTGCAGCATCGCGTGGCGGTCGGGGACAGTGCCTCTGGGATGGCAGACCGGGGTGGTGGTCCCTCTTTTTAAGAAGGGGGACCGGAGGGTGTGTTCCAACTACAGGGGGATCACACTTCTCAGCCTCCCCGGGAAAGTCTATGCCAGGGTACTGGAGAGGAGAATTCGGCCGATAGTTGAACCTCGGATTCAGGAGGAACAGTGTGGTTTTCGTTCTGGTCGTGGAACACTGGACCAGCTCTATACCCTCTACAGGGTGCTGGAGGGTTCATGGGAGTTTGCCCAACCAGTCCACATTTGTTTTGTGGATTTGGAGAAGGCATTCGACTGTGTCCCTCGCGGCGTCCTGTGGAGGGTGCTGGGGGAATATGGGGTCCGGGGTCCTTTGCTGAGGGCTGTCCGGTCCCTGTATGACCGAAGCAGGAGTTTGGTCCGCATTGCCGGCAGTAAGTCAGACTTGTTCCCGGTGCATGTTGGACTCCGGCAGGGCTGCCCTTTGTCGCCGGTTCTGTTCATAATTTTTATGGACAGAATTTCTAGGCGCAGCCAAGGGCCGGAGGGTGTCAGGTTTGGGGACCACACGGTTTCGTCTCTGCTCTTTGCGGATGACGTTGTCGTGTTGGCCCCTTCTAACCAGGACCTTCAGCATGCACTGGGACGGTTTGCAGCCGAGTGTGAAGCGGCTGGGATGGGGATCAGCACCTCCAAATCCGAGGCCATGGTCCTCAGTCGGAAAAGGGTGGCTTGCCCACTTCAGGTTGGTGGAGAGTTCCTGCCTCAAGTGGAGGAGTTCAAGTATCTAGGGGTCTTGTTCACGAGTGAGGGGAGGATGGAACGGGAGATTGACAGACGGATCGGTGCAGCTTCTGCAGTAATGCGGTCGATGTACCGGTCTGTCGTGGTGAAGAAAGAGCTAAGCCGTAAGGCGAAGCTCTCGATTTACCGGTCAATCTACGTTCCTACTCTCACCTATGGTCATGAGCTTTGGGTCATGACCGAAAGGACAAGATCCCGGATACAGGCGGCCGAAATGAGCTTTCTCCGCAGGGTGGCTGGGCGCTCCCTTAGAGATAGGGTGAGAAGCTCAGTCACTCGGGAGGAACTCGGAGTAGAGCCGCTGCTCCTCCACATCGAGAGGGGACAGCTGAGGTGGCTCGGGCATCTGTTCCGGATGCCTCCTGAACGCCTTCCCGGGAAGGTGTTTCGGGCATGTCCAACCGGGAGGAGGCCCCGGGGAAGACCAAGGACACGCTGGAGGGACTATGTCTCCCGGCTGGCCTTGGAACGCCTCGGTGTCCCCCCGGAAGAGCTAGAGGAAGTGTCTAGGGAGAGGGAAGTCTGGGCATCTCTGCTTAGACTGCTGCCCCCGCGACCCGGCCCCGGATAAGCGGAAGAAGATGGATGGATGGATGGCATTATAAAGGGAAATATTACATAGGTTAATTTTAAAAGGTGACCTAATTTCTGACTAAATCATTAACTATAGTTATTCAGTCAGAAGCTAGGTCAACTTTTAAAAGCAACCTATTTATTACTTATCTTCCTTTGAAACCAAATAACTGTGATTTCTTGTTGCATCACTGCATCAATATAAAGAGTTATAATAATATGAATGTTCCAAAGCCCAACCAAAGGGAACACTGA
>NC_137101.1:21450640-21503164 GCF_949357685.1 Gobio gobio | reverse complement strand
TCACCATAATTTTTTGCTTGACAAAATGGCACTCAAACCAATCAATTAATCTTAACTTGGGTTTTCTGAGTAAACAAGGAGTAGTATGTGAATAGTTGACATAGATTACTAGATTTTTACAATTAAGTTAAGACATTAAGTAAAGTTAACTTAAAGGGGTCATGAATTGAGAAAACAACTTTCCCTTGATCTTTTCATATATAAAAGGTCATGGTAATATAAGAATATCCTGTACATTTCAGAGCTGAAAACGTCCTTGTTAGTCAAAGGAAAGCTTTAGACACCAGGCCCAGCAAACGATCAATCTCAGAATATGCCACACCTTGACATCATCGTGTGGTGAAGCACCGCCTCAACAGAAGAAGAACAACGCCTGATTCTGTGGCCACGCCCACCGACCCATGCCTGAGATGATATAGGCCTACATAGAACTAAATCGCATCGAACTTTTAAGCAATAAACATACCACATAAGCTTCATTCGGATTCCAATATTATGAATGCATGGATGAATTTTATTTGTAATAAATATCCAGCTCACGTGGGGAAGACATTGCATTTTTGTTCCTTCATTTCACCACAGATTTATTTGTAAAAAATAGTAAAACTATTTTTTTATATGTGATAGTATTGCATTGTTACAGATCGTATTGATTATGTGTACATGTCTAACAGATCATACCTTAGTACACTGTCACAGGCTGGAGAATCCTTTATTTGGGGTGTTGTTGGTTCATTGTGATTTTCAGACGGGCTACCAAAACGTAAGTCCGGCCTGCCGACGGGCTTTCTTAAATAGTGAAATAACATTCCTTTCTTGATGTGCTTTGTTTACTCTCTTGACTTGAAGGGCACACGTGTGTGTGTGTGTGTGTGTGTGTGTGTGTGTGTGTGTGTGTGTGTGTGTGTGTGTGTGTGTGTGTGTGTGTGTGGGCATGTTTTTGTGAAATATCAGGACACAAATGTGTATAATGACATGGGTATGACACAGGTAGGCTATTACAAAAAGAGGGTGAAATATGAGGACGTTCCCCATGTCCTCACTTTTCAAAATGCTTATAAATCACACAGAACAAGTTTTTTTTCACAGAAAGTGAACTGCACAGTCTCCTGTGAGGGCTAGGTTTAGGTTTAGGGGCAGTGTAAGGGGATAGAAAATACGGTTTGTACGGTATAAAAACCATTACGCCTATGGAATGTCCTCACATTTCACAAAAACAAACATGTGTGTGTGTGTGTGTGTGTGTGTGTGTGTGTGTGTGTGTGTGTGTGTGTGTGTGTGTGTGTGTGTGTGTGTGTGTGTGTGTATGTGTGTGTGTGTGTGTGTGTGTGTGTGTGTGTGTGTGTGTGTGTGTGTGTGTGTGTGTGTGTGTGTGTGTGTGTGTGTGTGTGTGTGTGTGTGTGTGTGTGTGTGTATGGTTTACGGTTATATTCACAGATCGGGCAGGCCAAGTAAAAAAATAACATTCCAATCAATCGTGGGTGGATGAGAGATAATTCATTGTGTTTGTTTAATAAAGACATTTTGCAAGCCCTGTGGGCGTTTTATTCCTGTTGCCATTTCTCCACACGCTTTCAAAACAATTCCCACATGTACTGACAGGGGAGCAGAAGCTCATTAAATATGCAAATCTCATCCAATCCTAGCCGTGGGAGTTTACTTCCAAGTCTTCAGTGCGGCACACCCATTAAAACTGAGCGTTTCTTGAGAGAGCCTCAAAACCAGGGCAGAAAATAGCCTATTACTTATACATGATGTTTTTGAAAGTAAAAACCATGCAAGCGTCATAAGTTGACCTCAGACAACAGTATAAAAAAATTTAAAAAGCCAGTTTGTCCTTTGTTTGTTTAGTAACCACATCTGCTCTCAAAATCACCTGTGTGTCTATTGCTCTTGAAGACTCGCCCATTGAGCTTTCTACCTTTGCCACTCCTCTAGAACAACGTTGGACAACAGCGTAGTCGGCAAAACAAACAAACAAACAAACAAAGATTAAAATTTAGCCCTAATATTCATGGACCAAGTTCTTTACTGCTGCTAATTTGAGAATGAGTGGAGGTGTGGTGTGTGAACAACACAATATACTGACTGAACTTCCTGTGGAACGGGCTTAAAGCTTCACAGAGTTGAATCAGTGATGGAAAGCTCTAAACAGCTCAGCAGTTTGTGTACTTGTTTTGGTTCAGACAGGACCACTTTGGCAAGTAACTTCAGTTTATTGAACACATTTATCTTTGGCGGTATGGTTCCTTAATGGGGGTTCTTGCTCCATGATAAATAGAACATACAAGAGCTTTGCATTACCCAACATGGAACCATAAGCTTGAGCAATTTACAGATGTTTTAAAGCACTTAGAATGTCTTTGGTGAAACAGGAGTAACGTGCAGTGAATCCTGGAACGTCTACTGCAGCTTGGCTATGAGGATGAGTGTCTCTCAGCAGTGAGGTCCATAACAGCTAGGACTTGGAGAATCTGGAAAAAGGAAGAAGAACATGGCAGCCAGAAGGTGGATAGTAATATGCTGAAACTTACAGTGGGGAGGGAGGGAGGGTTACGAGCAGTTTACGCGTGCTTCCGAGCAGAAATGCCACATATATATTTCCCCGGTCTAATAGAAGAATGGTAGTGATTGGAACGATTTGACAGCTGACCGCGTCAGCTGACAGCGGCACTATGCCTACTTGGCCTGACTGAACTAACGCTGTGCTTGATTTGTTAAATAGTGTAAGTCCTTTTAGTTTTTTGTGTTGTATTGTGAATAAATTGTGATTTTTGTGCTGTAACTCACTTTTAACTCACTGTCTACTCTTCAGAAGTTTCTGACAATAGCAATAGCATGTTCTGAAAAGCATGTGTTCATGTTCAAGTACAGTAATACAGTATATGGGCTTTACAGGAAGAGAAATCAATCGGTCAGACAGGACTGGCATTTATAATTTATTACATTTTTTTTCTTTGCAGCACTTAAAAATGTCTAATTGTCATTGCGGTAAATACCAAATGACAAAGCAAGTGGCAAGAGCTTTTCTCAGAACTAAATTCTCTATTCTGTGCCTTGTCAAACCTTGGTCAAAGTGCTTTTAGCAGAGTGAAGTCAGTTCCGCTCAAGTTCACACAAATATCCTTGCAGAGTAAACATGATGACCAATACATTGCATAACGTTTGACAGCCACAAAGTTTCAAAATACCTTGTGTTCATTTTGAATTGTATATCAGTTGTTTTTTGTATTATATTTTAAAATGTATTTTATTTGTTGCAGAAAACAGAAAAGAATGATTTTCTCTGTTGTGTCAGTAACCCAATATACTGAATCTTCCTGTATCAGCAACAAGCATTAATGTTTAACCCTTAAATCCAAGTGTTTCACACGTTCACTGCCTAAATAAACAAATATTTTTAAGACTTTTCATACATGAACTTTAAATATTTAGTCTTCAGTTTTTTTTAAATATCTTTTATGTTAAATTTCTTCCAGGCTTCTACCAGATAGCGATGTAACATTGATACATTATCATGATTTCCCCTGTGTTTCCGGTGTGTAATATTCAAGGACTATTCAAGGACTGTTCCTGTTTCCAGTCTTTCCTTTTCTGGTTTGTCTTTGTTTCCTTAGTTACCCTTATTAGTCTCCATAGTGTTTTATCAGTCTCACCTGCAGTGCCGCTGGTCCCACCATGCGCAACACGCGCTGCGCGTAGGGTAAGTGCTCAGGGGGGCACAACAAGACAATGCTCTCTCTACAACCCGCTCTACAAATTTGCGACCGCCGCCACCGCGGACATCATAAAGTGATCGCGCTTAGGGCATCAAAACGGCCAGCGGCGGGACTGCTCACCTGTGCCTTGATAACCTCTTATTGGCATGTGCATAATATATACCCCTGTGTTTCAGGCCCCGTCCACACGGAGACGCGTTTAGCTGTATACGTAAAAATGTTGTGTTGTATCGTATCAGCATTTCGTCCAAAGGATCCCACGTTTTAGGAGCCTTTAACCGGTATTTTTTTTAAACCCGGGTCCCAGAGTGGATAAATCTGAAACCGACACCCTTGCGTTTTCGTGTGTACAGCCAATCCGTATATTTTGTGAAACGGTGATGTCATCACACCACGTTGTGCACGGTAAAGACTAGAAGGGATACAACTATGGCCACAAAGCATGCGCACATCAATATTGCGTCATTTAATTACTGCATTTGCATTATTGTAAGGGTAGGTTTAATTGGGGTATGTGTATGCATTAATAAAACACAATTTTACTGTGAGATTTTGCCTCAGCAACCATTGCTGTACCCCTTCTAGCCACAACTCTTCTCCAATTTTAGTGTATTTCTGTGTATTCAGAAATTATCAATTATAAATATGTTTTGAACTACGATGTATAGATTTGTATTTGGACGAACTCACTTTTTTTTTTTACAAGTTGCCCAATTTGTGTAAATTCGTATGAATGACCTCCCCCAAACCCCACCCCTAAACCTAATCGTACAAATCCGTACGAGTGAGGTTGTACAAATTCGTACGAATATTAGCAACCTGGTAAAATACGTACGAATTGGTCGTGAGATAGCGTTGGGTATACTATATACATCTGTATATAAAAGCCATTAACAAAGTAGACTTTATTAATAAAGTAAATTATCAGCTTCCTATATGGTCCCCCACAAGAGATCAACAAAAATGGGAGAGGAATTAAATAAAAAAAAATGTTAATAAGAAAAGCATGCTCCCATGCATTTATTGTACCCATAAAAAGAAACCTGAAATGTTCTGCACGTGCACAACACTTACCAACTCTTTAAAAACATTCAGGCTGAGAATCGAATCCTTCACAATTTAAATTGCCCCCAAAAGTGGAACTGTGATCGATATTGATTATTACATTTGGACTTTTTTTTTTTATGTTTTTGCATTTACACGGAATGTCATAATTTACATTGATTTTAAAGTGACTCGTCTACTGAAAATGTTTTATTTATTTATTTTATTTGAAAAGGTTTTCATCAAACTTCTCTCTGAATATTTACAATGTTTGACTGTAACAATAGAAAAAGAATACATAGTAATATGTAAAGGATCAAGTCAGCCATATAAATAATAAACACATGGACATGCAATACTGATTTAAGTTCAAATTATGAATTATTAAAAGCTAAATCTTACATGAATTCAATTAAAACTTCTGCCAAAACAATGATGTATAAAACAATCAATGAGACAAGAAAAAGAGCCCTAACAAGTTTGGTGGCATTACCATTGTAATGACGTTTTACTAATTGATTACTATATTCCTAACACTAAAATGCCATTTCCATAATTAAATACTATTGTTTTGCCATCCAAAAAACACACCCCTGCTGAAGTTCTCTATGGGTTACGATGTTTAACAGTTGCGTAAAGCTGAGAGGAGTCTACAAACAGCTCTTTCTCTGAATCCTTTGACTCTGTTTGTTTAGTAACCACATCTGCTTTTACAATCCCCTGAGCCTCTTTTGCTCTTGAAGACTCGCCCGCTGAGCTCTCTACCCTTGCCACATCTCCAGAACAACGTTGGACCACAGCGTAGTCAGCATGAAGTGAGGAAACGCCTTTGAACTCTCGTGACTCTGGTGTACAATTTTTGAAGTCAATGGAGGAATAAATGGGGGATTCTGGATTTTCTGTGGCAGTTCCAGCAGAAGACATCTTGACACCATTGGCATAAACAGACTCCGCTTCATTCTCGTGTGGAACGGCCTAAAAGATTGACAGGGTTGAATCAGTGATTGAAAGCTTTAATGTGTCGGTGTAAATTGTTCAGCAGTTTGTGTACTTTATTTGGTTGGTAAAAAGGGTATTTACGTTTGCTTACAACTTTAGGTTTTTGTGTAGTGAATAAATCGTTTGTGTGATTTTGTGTGTCATTTGTAACTCACATCACTGGTCGAAATGCTTCTTGTGGCACCTTCTCTTCTAGTCTGCAGAAGTTTCATACTCTTTTTTCTGAAAAGCATGGGTTCATGTTTAATATCAGTTCTACACTAGCGACCCCCAAAAAGTATTTTAACACCTCCACACTTAAAAATGTCTGAATGTCCAATGCCATCTTACGACCAATTCATACTTATTTTTCAAGGTGGCTAATTCGTACGAATTCGCAAACCCCAGTGACGGGTATAGGTTTAGGGGCGGGGTAAGGGATAGGTCATTCGTATACAAATTCATACGAATTAGCCACCTCGTAAAATACGTACAAATTGCCGTGAGATCGGGTTGTAATGTCCATTACATTGCAGGTACAAAATGACAAAGTGGCAAGTGGCATCAGCAAACAAAAGATGTAAGAGCATTTCTCAAAACTAACTTCTCTATTCTGTGCTTTATTTTTTCCAAAGTGGTTTTAGTGGATGTGTGAAGTAATCATAGTGTTGTTCATCATATTAGTATGTTTCATAAGTATATAGTGTCAAAATATGCTTTGTGATCATTGTGAATTGTATATCTGTTTTAAATGATAATTAATGTTTTAGTTTTTTTTGTATAAATGCCTCTTGGTTTGATATTTTGTTAAATAATATAACCACATTCATACTTTAATTTTTTGCTTAGATCCATTAAACACACATTATGTAAAAATGCAATGTTGTAATTTCGAAATTAAAATACATCTTGATATTTTTGAGGAGCAGAAAGTGACCAAAAGTTTAATCACATTTTCAAATTACAGTTTTAGAGTCATAGATATAAACTTTAGTATTAAGATTTTTCATTACTAATAGTTGCTACTGTTCTTGGAACAAAGTTGTATTGAAATATTTCCCTCCACATATATGAATAAATCACTTTCATCTGCACCATCTGTCAGAAAAGTATGTGAGCATAAGACAAAACCCATCAGCTCATTATCATACAGCATATTGAGTCTGTTCTGTGATCATTATCTTTTCTTCTCACCAAGTAACTTACTGTATTATTGTTGCTCTGCTACGGTTCTTAATACCTTATGAGTCGTTCACCTACCGTACACAGATAAATGTAACGGCACAGAACATAATGACCAGCACAGCTGCAACAGCAGCTCCAGACATCACAGAGGAAAGATTCACACCTAAAGAAGAATAAAGGAGTGTTTGGAAAACCACTGATGGTTCACTGATTCAATTAAACAAGGGCTAGCGAGTCATATCGTAATTTTTCAACAAAAAATAACAATAATGGCAGGAGCATGGGAACAATATGAAAAGTGAGAGATTAGCATTAGCATTAATGACTGATACTGTTACGGATTTTTTTCATTTACTAATCATCAGTTGACAGATCCTCAATTTCCCACAACCCTGTAGAGGATAAGCAATATGGAGAATTGATGGGATGAAATTTGTGTTCTATGTGATGAATCACAGAACTGAAACTCACGGTCAACAGGGGGAGGCATTTGAAGCAGCTGACTTGCATTGCCATGAGTGTTGTTGCCGACACACTCCAGAGTGAATGTGTGTGTGAGTGACTGATGAAGAGTGATGGAGCTCCTCAAGCCTGTGCTGTTCAATCGCTCTTCACTGATGAACGTGTTTGAAGAGTTAGTGACAGGACGTCCAGACAGATGCCACTCCAGTTCAGGAGAGGGATTCCCATCAACCTCACAGAAACACACAGTTACATCAGATCCATTACAGCTGGAGGAGATTTTAGGGGCATCTGAAAAATAGAAAGAGAGAATGAAGTGATGATTTATGGGCGTCTTTTAGAAGAGAAAAGAACAGTTGCCACAAAAAACATCCTACACTGAACATGTAATGTGATGTTGTCCTGTGCTGTTTTGTTCTTGTCCTGTAGCTGGTAGGTTATAGTGCAGGTCAAAGTGACTCTGTGGTGACGGTGAGTAGCAGTGAAGTTCAGATCAGAGATGAGCTCCTGTTGTCTGCTGCTCTCACTGAGGGGGATTCTGGGAGTGGAGCTCCATGTGAGAGTTGGTGGAGGAGAGGAGCAGAGAGACTCAGCAGAGCAGCGCAGACTCACAGAGCTCCCCTCCAACACTTCCTGTTTATCCTCCAACACCTCCTCTTCATCCTCATACAGCTTCACTGTGGGTTTGGGGGGAGACTCTGAAAGACACATAAGTACAAGATTAAGTGACAATGATGGCATGACAAATACATTTAAAATATTCATTTAACACATTAATTTATCAATAAAAGGCTCAAATCACTCACCAATGACATTTATAGTGGAGGGGTTTCCTGTATAGGTGTATTTCAGACCACCACTACCTTCAATCCTGAAGAAATAGTCACCATTGTGATTTGAACTAACATCATAAAAGATAGTGGTGCAGTTCTTCTCATGTAGTTTTCCAGTTATTTCCCCTTTTAAGTCATTATTTTTGGGAGAGCTGGAGTTAAACACTACATTTTTTTCTAAACTAGTCCCATTTTTGAGCCAACATCCTCTTGCACTCTCAGTGAGGTATTTGTCATCTTCTTCCTTAATCTCAAATCTGCACTTTATGTTCACGCAGGATCCACTGAGAGCTTTAATCTTCTCTGGCAGACTGACGCTGAAATCTCTACAGTAAACACCTACAACACACACATGATGAAAATCATTCAGACACAAGCAGAAACAAACACTGAAGCATTCAGACAAACCAACACATTTCTGTTTTTATACAAAATGCAAAATTACAAAATTATTTTTTTCACCCATTACAAAACATTCATTTGTATTACGATTATTATTAAAAAGGGTAAACATAAGCAGAACAGCAGCAACAATGAAATAAAATATTCAACTATTCAATTTAATCTAAATAGTAATATTATTTTTATTGAGAAAAGAATTGATTTTCAACATTAGATAAATGTTCTTAAGTGTTTGTAAGTAAACTATCTGAAGCACCATAGTATCAGAATAATAGTTTAGCACTTGAATTCACGCTCTCATTCACGTCACACTTTTGTTGTTTAAAAACTAAATGTGCAGAAGAGAAAGGAAACCACACCTTGTAACAGAAAAGAGAAAAGAATGATTTTCTCTGCCTTATTCATTTCTTCATTAACAGACGCTCAGTCCTGTGAAGAAACGCACACTAATAAATCTGCACAAACACAACAAAAATAAACTCATATAAATCATAAATATAATCTGATCATAAACTGATCATTTTCGTAATTATACTGAACAGATATTTATGAACTCACTGTAAGTGTCCAGCAGCTCAATAAACTGAACACTTCTGAAGAAACATATAAAGGAGAATAAGAAGAGTTCAAGACTTGCCAGAGATGAGAACATTTTTTGTATTTTTTCCTAAATGCAGAAGGACACCAAGTTCTGTATTGTGGCGTCAGCCGATGATTTGAGACTGTGGTAAACTGCGCTGTATACTGAACATAAATATACTGACTGACAGAACAACTTCCTGTATCGGCATCAACATACATTCTATTCACATACAGCAACATCAGTAAATAATCACCAACCTTGTACAAAGTGGAAGATCATATAAATAATTCAGTAAAATTATTATACAGGTTTTGAACTTCAACACATATGCCTATTCAGTTGCTGTCATTTTCAGTATTAAAAAATAAATGTGACACGTTCCATCAGTTTCCTGCTCAGTATTCATACTAAGAGGAGCTTAATTTTTTCTTTGAACCAAAAGCATCTGATAAAGTGTAATCACATCTTTATGCAGAAAAGGGAAATGGTATTTAAAGAATCTGCATTGCCGTATTAACTCATCAGCAGCAGCCTTTTAAAATTGGTGAAGTGGTGAAAAAAGTGCATTGGTGAATTCGATGATCTAAGAGAAATTTTCAGTTCTCTGCTGTTTGGAGCAGGTTTGGAGTCAGTAGGACATAGAGATGCTCACTTCTGATTGGATTTAATACGGTCTCCACTTGTTGCAATACAACTTACAACTTACCCCTGAGATCTGCTACATCACTGCTCTGTACCAGTGATTTTCTGACAGAATTCACACACGTCGCTGACTGAACATGGATGGTTTGCAACAAAGTAGCATTCTTTCAGCATTTTGATTTTAGATGCATTTAAAATATGTTGCTCAGATGAGAAAATGCAACACTGTGCTGTGTCATTTCTCCATATATGGATTTTGAAAAATAATTTTGACTTCTTAAAAGCATTTATTTATGGTTATCAGGCCTGAACCATTGCAAAAAGCACTGCAGAAGACTATAAAAAAAAACAGAAGAAAAGTATAAAAACAGTTTATTCTTATACAAAAAACCCCCACAAATTACAGACTTACTTAATAAAAACATAGGTGACACTTTACAATTGTCACGGAACTACGAAAAAATAGAAGACAGGCAGAGAAGTCAGATCCAAATGCAGGGGAAATTTAATAAAAAAAACAATCAAAAACCAGGAACAAAGTAACACTGATGAAAAAACCCACTAAAGAAACCATGGGGAACAGGGAACAGGGAACAGGGAACAGGGAACAGGGAACAGGGAACAGGGAACAGGGAACAGGGAACAGGGAACAGGGAACAGGGAACAGGGAACAGGGAACAGGGAACAGGGAACAGGGAACACCTGCATGACAACAAACAACGACTGACAGAGAACAACTGAAGCACTGGGGTATATATACACACACAAGGGGAACAAGGTTAACAAGATAACAAGGGGAATGGAAAACGTCTCGGTTACGTATGTAACCCTCGTTCCCTGAAGGAGGGAACGGAGACGTACGTCGGAACTGACCGACGAATTGGGATCTGATCTCAGAGACCAATCTACTTCGAGTGTATTAAAAACGAGCCAATGGAGATTGGCATGCGATCCACGCATTCCACGCACCGCCCCGCAGCGCGGGTATAAATAAGGAAGTGGAATGCTTGATCATTGCTTTTTTCTGCTGAGGAGCCGAACTAGTGACTCGGCCCCCTAGCGGAAGCACAGCACCTGGCGACGGGACGTACGTCTCCGTTCCCTCCTTCAGGGAACGAGGGTTACATACGTAACCGAGACGTTCCCTTTCAGTCGGTCACGTTCGACGTACGTCGGAACTGACCGACGAATTGGGATCCCTACCAAAACGCCAGGGCGCTGGCCCTTCCAGCGTCCTGCTTGAGCGCACTGGACCGTCTTAGATGGTACGGAAGTCAGGGCTCCAAGCAGGGAGGTCAGTCACTGCTGTTTCTGCAAGACCCACTCAGTGTGACTATTGGATAACGCTGGGAAAGCGTGCCCGTCTCGGGAGATGGTACGCTGCGGAGCCACGTCCTTCAGTAGAAGGCTAGGTGGCAGAATACACATAAGGACTAACCTGGCAGGGTAGTGCAACATATGGCAGTCTCTGGGGTGGTTCCAGCCTGGTCCCAGGGGGGAAAGAACACGCCCAGAGACGACAGAGCGGGCTCTGTCAAGGGAAAGACACGGGGCTAGCCGAGTAGGGTAGCTGGTACCGTGGAAGAATACACATATGGGGTAGCCGTGAGGGGACCGCTACATATGGAACCCAGCCTACACACACGTTTCACAAGCATACGGGTGCAGGCCTGGCGTCAGACGGCCGCAACGTCTGGCACCGCAGGGGTGACGGAGGAGCTCGACAGGGTTAGCCGTTTCCGGGGAACACAACTGGAGAAAAATAGACGCACGTATCCGGCCCAAAGGGCGGGAGTGGCGTTGCAAGCCGACACTTAGAACGGGCACTTAGCGCTACTGGCCACTGGGGGCGAGGATGCGGGAAGATACCGGCTCTACACGGAGGCTATAGAATCTAGCGAACGTGTTAGGTGTCGCCCAGCCCGCAGCTCTACATATATCTGTCAGCGAGGCGCCTTGAGCCAGCGCCCAGGAAGAAGCAACACTCCTTGTTGAATGAGCTCGCAACCCGAACGGGCAAGGCACGTCTTGGGACTGGTAAGCCAAGACGATAGCATCCACTATCCAGTGGGCCAACCTCTGCTTGGAGACAGCCTTTCCCTTCTGCTGGCCTCCGTAACAGACGAAGAGTTGCTCTGAGGTCCGAAAGCTTTGAGTCCGGTCGACGTAAGCGCGGAGAGCGCGGACGGGACATAACAAAGCCTGGGCTGGGTCTGCCTCCTCCGAAGGCAGCGCTTGCAGGTTCACTACCTGGTCCCGGAAGGGAGTGGTAGGAACCTTGGGCACGTATCCAGGCCGGGGTCTCAGGACAACGTGAGAGTTGGCCGGCCCGAATTCTAGGCACGATTCGTTGACCGAAAGTGCATGCAGGTCCCCTACCCTCTTGATGGAGGCCAATGCCGTCAGAAGCACTGTCTTCATTGACAGGATTTTAAGCTCCACAGACTGCAAAGGCTCAAAGGGAGGGCTCTGAAGTGCTCTGAGCACTAGAGCTAAGTCCCAAGAGGGTAACGAGTTTGGACGAGGAGGATTTAGCCTCCTCGCACCTCTGAGGAACCTGACGATTAAGTCGTGCTTTCCTACGGACTTACCTTCGACTGCGTCGTGATACGCCGCTATTGCTGCGACGTACACTTTGAGGGTGGAGGGAGACAGCCTTCGCTCCAGCCCATCTTGCAGGAAAGAAAGCACGACACTAATCGAACACCTTCGGGGGTCTTCCCGGTGGGAAGAGCACCATTCAACGAACAGGTTCCACTTCAAAGCGTAGAGGCGCCTCGTAGAGGGGGCTCTAGCAGAAGAGATGGTGTCTACCACTGCCTGTGGTAGACCACCTAGAACCTCCGCGTCCCGTCCAGGGACCAGACATGGAGTTTCCAGAGGTCTGGACGCGGGTGCCATAGAGTGCCCCGTCCCTGAGAAAGAAGGTCCCTCCTCAGGGGGATCGGCCAAGGAGGGGCTGTCGCGAGGAGAGTTAGTTCTGGGAACCAGGTCCGGTTGGGCCAGTAGGGCGCAACTAACAAGACCTGCTCCTCGTCCTCCCTGACCTTGCACAGGGTCTGTGCAAGAAGGCTCACTGGGGGAAACGCATATTTGCGCAGGTCCCGGGGCCAGCTGTGCGCCAGTGCATCCGTGCCGAGGGTGCCCCCGGACAGGGAATAGTACCACTGGCAATGGGTCGAGTCCGGAGAGGCAAACAGGTCTACCTGTGCGGCTCCGAAGAGGTCCCATATCAGCTGGACCGCCTGGGGATGGAGTCGCCACTCCCCCGGAGGTGTCGACTGGCGAGAGAGCTCGTCGGCTGTCTGGTTCAGCGCACCTGGGATGTGAATGGCACGAAGCGACCTCAGATGCTTCTGACTCCAAAGGAGGAGGTGGCGGGCGAGTTGGAACATGCAACGGGAGCGTAGACCACCCTGACGGTTGATGTACGCAACGGCCGCAATGTTGTCCGTACGGACCAGTACATGCTTGCCACGTAGCGGCCCCTTGAGGCGGCGCAGTGCCAAGTGTACCGCTAACAACTCGAGGCAATTGATATGCCAATGCAATTGAGGTCCCGTCCACAGACCTGAAACTGCATGCCCGTTGTACGTGGCCCCCCAGCCCGTGGAGGAGGCATCCGTGAAGAGCACAGCATGCCTGGACACTTGTTCTAAGGGCACCCCGGCCCGGAGAAACGAAGCGTCGGACCATGGGCTGAAAGTTTGGCGGCAGTAAGGAGTCACTGGGACCCGGTACTGGCCGCTCTGCCACGCCCACCTCGGGACTCGGCCATGGAGCCAGTGTTGAAGCGGTCTCATATGAAGCAATCCGAGCGGCGTTACCGCGGCTGCAGATGCCATATGCCCCAGGAGCCTCTGAAAAAATTTCAGTGGGACCGCCGTCCTGTTCTTGAACGAATTCAAGCAGTTCAACACTGACCGGACCCGCTCTTCCGTGAGGCGCGCAGTCTGGCTGACCGAATCCAGCTCCATACCGAGATAAGAGATCCTCTGTGCGGGACAGAGTTTGCTCTTCTCTCGGTTGACCCGAAGGCCCAACAGGCTGAGGTGACTGAGCACCATGTCCCTGTGTTCGCACAACTGCTCCCGAGACTGGGCGAGTATAAGCCAGTCGTCGAGATAGTTGAGGACGCGAACGCCGCGTTCTCTGAGCGGAACAATGGCTGCCTCTGCGACTTTCGTGAAGACGCGAGGCGACAGGGACAGCCCGAAGGGCAAGACTTTGTACTGATATGCCTTCCCCTCGAACGCAAAACGTAGGAACGGTCTGTGTCGAGGAAGGATAGAGACATGAAAGTACGCGTCCTTCAGGTCGATCGCTGCAAACCAATCTTGGGGACGGATGCATTCGAAAATGCGTTTCTGCGTTAGCATCCGGAACGGGAGCTTGTGCAGGGCCCGATTCAGGATACGCAGGTCCAAGATTGGCCGTAACCCACCCCCTTTCTTGGGTACAATGAAGTAGGGGCTGTAGAACCCCGCCTTCATATCGGCTGGAGGAACCGGCTCGATCGCGTCCTTCGCCAGCAGGACATCGATCTCTGACCGCAAGACCTGGGCATCGCTGCTCCGCACTGAGGTGAAGAGGATGCCCTTGTACTTGGGAGGCCGGCGAGCGAACTGAATCGCGTAGCCGAGTCTGATGGTACGGATGAGCCAGCGAGACGGCCTGGGGAGCTGAAGCCAAGCCCCCAGAGACCGTACAAGCGGGACCAACGGCACCACAGACGTACCCGGGGTGGGGCAGCGAAGTGGAATGGACGGACCCGACTCGGGAGGCCCGGAGGCGGCCCGGAGTGTTGTCCGAATATTCCAGGGCGGGGCAGAGTGTGGGTGAGAAGGCCCGGGGGCGTTCTCGGTGCCCACACTGCTGCCCCCTGGCGAGGGGGAGAGGGGAGGAAAGGAGTGGCAAGGCCCGGGGGCGTCGCGCACTGCCAACCTGGCCCTCTTGGGGCCCAGGGAAAATAGAAACTGCTCTTTTATTGAGAATGTGGGTGCCGCTGGACTCCGGAGAGCCAGCGGCAGAGATGTAACACCAGTCGGGGCCCCCCGGTCCTCCTCCGGGGGGTGGGAGAAAGATGCGGACATCATCTCCCTCAGAGCAGCTCCCGTCTTCCCTGGGCTGCCCGTCTCAGGGCCGCTTCCCCTTGCGCTTGCCGGCTGGTTTAGCGGAGCCCTGAGCGGGTTGGGCGCCTCCCTTACGTCCGGCACCCTGCTTTCCCGGTGGAGGCTGCTGCTTGGGTTTCGCAGGGGCGGAGGCGGACGCAGGGGGACGCCCTCGGCGACGAGCAGGCGGAGGTGCTGCCGACGACGACTGGGTGGAGGCAGCAGCGGGTCGTCGGGGCAGGATGTTTTTGATGGCCTCCGTCTGCTTCTGGGCCACCGAGAACTGCTGGGCGAAGCTCTCGATGGCGTCGCCGAAGAGGCCGGCCTGACAGACAGGGGCGTTGAGAAACCGGACCTTGTCGGAATCACGCATGTCTGCCAGGTTCAGCCACAGGTGGCGTTCCTGGACCACTAGTGTGGACATCGCCCGACCCAGGGAGCGTGCAGTGACTTTCGTCGCCCGGAGAGCGAGGTCAGTCGCCGCACGCAGTTCCTGCATAACACCCTGGTCGGAACTACCCTCGTGCAATTGCTTTAGCGCCTTGGCCTGGTGGACCTGCAGGAGCGCCATAGCATGCAGAGATGATGCGGCTTCCCCGCAGGCGGTGTAAGCCCTGCCCGTGAGACCGGACGAGAACTTACACGCCCGGGAGGGGAGACGCGGGGCACCCCGCCAGTCCGCAGCGGTCTTGGGACACAGTTGCATCGCCACAGACCGCTCGACTGAGGGGATTCCCACGTAGCCCTTAGCCGCACCACCATCGAGAGTAGTGAGGACGGAGGAGTCAGTCGACCGTGAGCGAGCGTTGTAAGGCGCTACCCACGATTTCGTGATCTCCTGATGCACTTCCGGGAAGAAAGGAACCGGGGCGGGGCGCTGAGAACCAGCACGGGCCGTCCCGAGAAACCAATCGTCCAACCGCGAGGGTTCGGGACACGGTGGAGGGTTCCACTCGAGCCCGACACTCGCGGCGGCCCGGGAAAGCATAGCCGTAAGCTCTGGGTCGGACTCGGGCAACGCTGTCACACCCGAAGGGGGCAGCGCAGCCGAATCTTCATCCTCAGAGCCCATTAGCTCGTCCCCCGATGCTGCAATCGACAGCATGTCCTCAGCCGGAGCCCCAAAAGAAACGCCTGGGACCTCCCGGGGGAGGCCAGCGCGCTCTTCTGGAAGCTCCACCGGCGCAGCGGAGGGGGGAGGGGCCCGAGGAGCCGTTTGACCCGTCGGGGAAGCCCTCACAGTAACCCTCAGGTCCCCACCAAGGCCATCAGCCAAAGTAGCAGCCCTCTGCTTTGCAGCGGGAGGACCACTAGATCGGGGGATGCGCAATGGTGCTCCGCCTCTTTCGAGGTAATGGAGTCTGGACCGTAAAACTGCGATGGTCATGTTCCCGCAATGGGAACATGAGTCATTCACGAACGCAGCCTCAGCGTGCTGAACGCCCAAACACGTGAGACAACGAACGTGACCGTCAGCTGGGGACAGATATCGACCGCATCCAGAAACACACGGTTTGAATGACATCTTGAAAAAGACGCAGGGTCAAACCGTGTTGCTCTTTTAGAAAGGAAACTGCTCTTTTAACGTGCTGAAGCACTCAGGGAGATGACCGCGGCACCACACAGTACAAAGGTGCAAGCCTGTGTGTGCACTCAGAAATAGGAAACGCCCAGCGAACCAACAGCTGATCTCCGTCTGAAGCGGCACTCGCTGACGCGCTGTCACACCCGCACTGGAAGCAGATCCTCTCACGAGACTCGTCAAAAACACTCTTCGTAGAAACAGGAAACATTCACTGTTCGGCTCCGAAGTAGAAAGCAATGATCAAGCATTCCACTTCCTTATTTATACCCGCGCTGCGGGGCGGTGCGTGGAATGCGTGGATCGCATGCCAATCTCCATTGGCTCGTTTTTAATACACTCGAAGTAGATTGGTCTCTGAGATCAGATCCCAATTCGTCGGTCAGTTCCGACGTACGTCGAACGTGACCGACTGAAAGGGAACACCTGGGAAGATTTATCGACATGAAAAACTACAAAGAACTACAAAACTCCACAGGAACAGGACATAGAAAAGAACACAGAACCTAGGCACAAATAAACTTCAATATAAAAGTCCCAAGTGCAAGACACAGAACAGATGTGACAACAATAAGGTTTTATTTGTTAACATAAGTTATTAGTGAACATTAACTTACAAACATCACTACTTCTTCAACATTTATTAATCTTAGTCGATGGTCATTTCAACGTTTACATATATGTTTTTAGTCAACATTTGTTAATGCACTGTGAACTAACATGAACAAACAATGATTAATTCGATTTTTTTTTTTACTAACAGTAACAAAGATTAATATAAGTTTTAAACATATATTGCTCACTGTTAGTGTGTGTTAGCTCATGCATTAACTATGGAAAATATGCATATAAAACCCTGAAAGTACAGCTTTTTTGTCAGAAAGTCAATATACTCACAAAAAGACACAAATTAGATATTATATTAAATAAAAATTTGAATACATGCACATTTACATTTTTTGTAATCTCTCCTTTTCTTAAATAGTATGTGAGATTAGAAGAAGTGTGTCTGAAATCATGGTATACCAAATGGATGGTCCACTATTCACTCTAAAAAAAAAAGGTTCTATATGGCACCAAAAATGGTTCTTTGTCGTAATCATAGAGGAACCACTTTTGGTGCTATATAGCACCATATCTGAACATGTTCTGTATATGGTAGCGGTGCTATATAGCACCTTAGTTAGAGGTATAGCACCTTAGTCAAAGAACCGGTGAAGAACCTCTGAAGAACTGCTGAAGAACCACTGAAGCACCAAAATTGGTGCTATATATATAGCACTTAAAAAGGTTCCCCTATAATTACGAGCCAAGAACCATTTTTGGTGCCATATAGAACCTTTTTTTTTTAGAGTATTCCAGGTAGAAATCTGTGCACAGTCTAATGACTAATATTGCCCACAAACCATTTAGGTGAGGATTTGATTCAGAACTACAAACACAAATAAAAAGATATTTAAGCATGGTAGATATGAAACAGATGGTGAAACGCCCTGACTTTCAGAACAACATGCTACTTGTTTTCTCTCCAATTGAGCTGTGTAAATTTAATTCAATATAATGTGGAATGTGTATATGAAGATGTTAACTGTTACAGGATGATTGACAGGCCAGTTTACAATGACAGAAAGCACGTAACTATGCAACAGAACACAGTTATGATGTGGTAGTGCAGGTATGTCCCAAAGCTTGCCTGCTTTTTCTGTGACACTTTATATTAGGTGTCCCTAAATACTACTTACATCAAAAAATAAGTACAATTTGCTTATTGTATTAATATTGTAATGCAAAACACTTGTTGCTCTATTGAGGTGGGATACGGGTAAGGTTAGGGGTAGGTCTGGTGGTATGGGTTTAAGGGTGGGCTAAGGTGTAAGAGAAGGTTCAACTGATTTACAGAAATTAATAATTACAACTGTAATTATATCCAGGTATTTTTTTAAATGTAAGTTCAATGTAAAAACATGTACTGTATGAACACAATAAGTATGCATTCAAATGATTAATACATCGCAGTAAAAGACATTTAATATAAAGTGGGACCACTTTTTCTTAAGAGTACATACTTTTACAGCATATAGTATAGGCAAATCAAATCTAGCCATCTAAACATTTTTTTCCTGACAAGCTAATTGCATATGTGCATGAATGGGAAAATAAATGTTTATTTCAAACAACTAAATAGATTTCCATAAAATATGACAAAAATCTTGTCAAAATTGGTCTTCATGCTTTTGTAATGTATCAGACATAGGATCCATGTGTTAAATCATGAAAGAACAACTGACTGAAGAAAACAAAGAAGGGAATAAAATGTGTATTTGTTGTTTATTGTGTGTCACCTCTCTTAATGTTCAAAGTCTCATATTCAGAGGGTGGAGCTGAGAGCTGAAGAGAAGCATATGTGTCTGCGGCCTCATTCTGAGCCTGAAAACAAAAACACTTTCAAACGCCATCATCATCATTATCATGATCCTATATCATGACTTACTATACCTAGGCCTTATAACAAAGAATACTCACCTTCTGCTTGGTGGACAATCTGGAAAGAAAGGATATTAGGTTACTAATGGACCTTTTTTTTTTCTTTGATTGGGCACCTGTGACAGGACTCTCTCATAGACTGTGAGCCATCCATGATGGTCTAGTGGTGTAATTCTAGTTTGCATGAGGGGCGGTTTCAAATTTTTCAAAAGTGTTCATGTTTAATATCAGTTAGATGCTAGCTTTACAGGGAGCAAAATCAAAAGTCAAATGTGACTGGCAAGTGAATCAACTTCACTGTAAAAAAATATATGATCAATAAGTTATGACAACATATGTTTTTTACATTGTTTTAACTCATCAAAATAAGTTAAGCAATTTTCAAAAAATGTATATAATTTATATTATATACGACTCATTTTTAAGTCAGTTTAACGTGACTTAAGTTGAAATTACTTAAACATCCAAGTTGATTGTACTTAATTTCATGCTGCAACTTTTTTTTTTTTACAGTGTTGTGTAGTTACCCCACTTAGTCAAACTTAAAAAATACCTAAATGTCAATTACAATGTAGATATAAAATGACAAAGCGAGTGGCATCTGCAACCAAATGATGTAAGAGCTTTTCTCAGAACTAACCTCTGTATTTATTATTTTGGCTTAACTGGTGTTGAGTAGTTTTTAGTGGATGTGTGAACCATCAACTCACATTAGTGTAGTGTCAAAATACGTTTTGTGTTTATCTTGAATTCTATATCTATTTTTAATAATTGAAATGCTAAATTAATTGTTGTGAAATGTTTTGCTTTTGATGTTTTGATTTTTTGTATACAAATGCATCTTGGTTTGATATTTTTTTGCTTGGATCTATTCATTTGTTTGAACATACATTATGTAAAAATGGAACTCATACATACCATGATTTGAATACATCACTTCTGTGATTAACAAGTTTGTAATTTCTAAACTGCAAAAAAAACCTTTTACTTAAAAAAAGAGTAAAGGTATTATATTAACATGTATAACCTCACATCTATACCAAATGTAAGGAAACATGTTATTACTTATTACTTGATAGTCACCTGAAATTTTTGCAGTCATTATGTAAACCTTTGGTATATTTTTTTGTTATTATTATTTTCAATAGTTGCTAGTCTTGCTACTGTTCTTGGAATTAAGTTATATTTAAAGGTCCCATGGCATGAAATTTTCATTTTATGAGGTATTTCAACATTAATATGAGTTCCCCTAGCCTGAATATTGTCCCCAAGTGGATAGAAATGTTGATCGGTGTAAAACCGAGTTCTGGCTGTCTTTCTCTGCCTTTGAGAAAATGACAGGCCATACGAGCCAATCCTGAAGTCTCCTGGTTTGACGTCCAAGCAGGAACGGTTACCTCCCTTTCCCCCCGCCCAGAGAATCTGGCACGCCCATGCAAGCGCTCGAGAGATCACCATTGCTTGTGAACGAGTGAACGCTGGCAGTTTCTCAGTGTTTAGGATGTACAAATGAAAACAGAAATCTTTTTTCAGTTCCTTCTGATCTGTGATCAGTGATTTCTTATGTGTAGCTAATTATTTATTATTCGTGCACACACTGCGGCTTCTCTCTCTCCCGACAGAACGGTGTTTTCGTGTTTTCTATCTTGTGAGTCAGTGTTTTTGTACGTCCTCGTCGCATCTATCTGTTCTTAAATGTGCATACAGTCGGGAGTTTCTGCTCAACATTTTGGCAGAGCCACATCTTTAGAGATAAACCTCACGCACGCCGAAGCTCGGCCTTCAACATCCCCGACCCCCAGTACTGCATCTGGCCCACAGCGGAGGCACCAAACGCGGCGTGAGATTAAGCAGAAGGGGGGTAAGCGTGAGGGTATCCGGCTAGGCTAGCCAGCTTTCCCCACAATAAACTGGATTACATTCGATTACAGCTGTTGTGTCTTTGTTTGCGCTGTGTAAGTTACTCAATGCGCGTCACTGACGCTTTTCATATGATTGGAACATATGTAGAAATAATGCTTTAATCAAACTTACTAACTCGTTCATCTCGCTGTAATGGTACATTGCATGTGTTACAAAGTTGGTAATAATGATGAAGACGGACTCGGCGTGACTGGGACTCGTGTTTATTCAGAACTCTCAGATACAAACACAATAAACTCGCGCTGACAGACAGCGCTCTCATAACTCAGTAGTTACTATAAATAACTTTGTTAGCAATCGCTCCGTCTCCGTGATGTCCGGTTCGCGAACGAATCATTCTTTTGAATCGGTTCTTTTTAGTGAACCGAACCAGTTCACCAAATCGGACTGAATCGTTCTCAACGGTTCACGTCTCGAGTCAGCGCTGATCCATAATTTACTAAAGTTACTAACTTTCTGACATGAGTGACAGCCCCTCCGACTAGAAATAAACTAATAACCTGAAGTATATGCTAGTATCTACAACAGTTCACCCTGAACTGAGACATGCTGAGAGAACTGATGAGAAGTGAAGTCAGGTCCATCCGTCTCTCTGGCAGCAGCTCGTGCGTCGTATGCCTCGTTAAACCACGCCCCCTCCGCTAATTTCAAATGCAAAGATGTCAGCCAATCACAACAGTGGGCGTTTTTACTGAAGTCTCACAGCAGACACGCCTCTTGTAACAGGGCCTTCAGCCACAGGGCAAACAGCAGTATAGACAAAATGCCTTTTATTTCTAAATTATGACATTTTATGATGTAAAAATCATACTGACAATATAAGTACACCTCAGGAAACACTATAAAATAATAGAAAAATGCCATGCCATGGGACCTTTAAGTATTTTCCTCCACATTACTGAATAAATCACTTTCATCTGCACCGTATGTAAAAGCATCTGAGTTAATATACAGCAAAATCCATCAGCTCATTATCATACATTGAGTCTGTTCTGTGATCATTATCTTCTATCTAAGCCATTTATTATTGTTGTTCTGCTATGGTTCTTAATATGTGTCGTTCACCTACCGTACACAGATGCATGTAATGGCACAGAACATAATGACCAGCACAGCTACAGCTGCAACAGCAACTCCATCATCACAGAGGAAAGATTCACACCTAAAGAAGAATAAAGGAGTGTTTGGAAAAAACACTGATCACTGATTCAATTAAACAAGGGCTAGCGAGTCTTATCGTTATCTTTAAACAACTAAATAACAATAATGGCGGGAGCATGGGAACGATATCAAAAGTGAGAGATTGGCCTTAGCATTAATGACTGATACTGTTAAGGCTTTTTTTTTCATTTACTAATCATCAGGATAAGCAATATGGAGAATGGATGGGATGAAATTTGTGTTCTATGGGATGAATCACAGAACTGAAACTCACGGTCAACAGGGGGAGGCATTTGAAGCAGCTGACTTGCATTGCCATGAGTGTTGTTGCCGACACACTCCAGAGTGAATGTGTGTATGAGTGACTGATGAAGAGTGATGGAGCTCCTCAAGCCTGTGCTGTTCAATCGCTCTTCACTGATGAACGTGTTTGAAGAGTTAGTGACAGGACGTCCAGACAGATGCCACTCCAGTTCAGGAAAGGGATTCCCATCAACCTCACAGAAACACACAGTTATATCAGATCCGTTACAACTGGAGGAGATTTTAGGGGCATCTGAAAAATAGAAAGAGCGAATGAAGTGATGATTTATGGGCGTCTTTTAGAAGAGAAAAGAACAGTTGCCACAAAAAACATCCTACACTGAACATGTAATGTGATGTTGTCCTGTGCTGTTTTGTTCTTGTCCTGTAGCTGGTAGGTTATAGTGCAGGTGAAAGTGACTCTGTGGTGACGGTGAGTAGCAGTGAAGTTCAGATCAGAGATGAGCTCCTGTTGTCTGCTGCTCTCACTGAGGGGGATTCTGGGAGTGGAGCTCCATGTGAGAGTTGGTGGAGGAGAGGAGCAGAGAGACTCAGCAGAGCAGCGCAGACTCACAGAGCTCCCCTCCAACACTTCCTGTTTATCCTCCAACACCTCCTCTTCATCCTCATACAGCTTCACTGTGGGTTTGGGGGGAGACTCTGAAAGACACATAAGTACAAGATTAAGTGACAATGATGGCATGACAAATACATTTAAAATATTCATTTATCACATTAATTTATCAATAAAAGGCTCAAATCACTCACCAATGACATTTATAGTGGATATGTTTCCTGTATAGGTGTATTTCAGACCACCACTACCTTCAATCCTGAAGTAATATTTACCATTGTGATTTGAACTAACATCATAAAAGATAGTGGTGCAGTTCTTCTCATGTAGTTTTCCAGTTATTTCCCCTTTTAAGTCATTATTTTTGGGAGAGCTGGAGTTAAACACTACATTTTTTTCTAAACTAGTCCCATTTTTGAGCCAACATCCTCTTGCACTCTCAGTGAGGTATTTGTCATCTTCCTTAATCTCAAATCTGCACTTTATGTTCACGCAGGATCCACTGAGAGCTTTAATCTTCTCTGGCAGACTGATGCTGAAATCTCTACAGCAAACACCTACAACACACACATGATGAAAAGCATTCAGACACAAGCAGAAACAAACACTGAAGCATTCAGACAAACCAACACATTTCTGTTTTTATACAAAATGCTACAAACAAAATAATTTTTTTCACCCATTACAAAACATTCATTTGTATTACGATTATTATTAAAAAGGGTAAACATAAGCAGAACAGCAGCAACAGTGAAATAAAATATTCAACTATTCAATTTAATCTAAATAGTAATAATATTATTTTTATTGAGAAAAGAATTGATTTTCAACATTAGATAAATGTTCTTAAGTGTTTGTAAGTAAACTATCTGAAGCACCATAGTATCAGAATAATAGTTTAGCACTTGAATTCACGCTCTCATTCACGTCACACTTTTGTTGTTTAAAAACTAGATGTGCAGAAGAGAAAGGAAACCACACCTTGTAACAGAAAAGAGAAAAGAATGATTTTCTCTGCCTTATTCATTTCTTCATTAACAGACGCTCAGTCCTGTGAAGAAACACACACTAATAAATCTGCACAAACACAACAAAAATAAACTCATATAAATCATAAATATAATCTGATCATAAACTGATCATTTTCGTAATTATACTGAACAGATATTTATGAACTCACTGTAAGTGTCCAGCAGCTCAATAAACTGAACACTTCTGAAGAAACATATAAAGGAGAATAAGAAGAGTTCAAGACTTGCCAGAGATGCGAATTTTTTTTGTATTTTTTCCTAAATGCAGAAGGACACCAAGTTCTGTATTGTGGCGTCAGCCGATGATTTGAGACTGTGGTAAACTGCGCTGTATACTGAACATAAATATACTGACTGACAGAACAACTTCCTGTATCGGCATCAACATACATTCTATTCACATACAGCAATATTAGTAAATAATCACCAACCTTGTACAAAGTGGAAGATCATATAAATAATTCAGTAAAATTATTATACAGGTTTTGAACTTCAACACATATGCCTATTCAGTTGCTGTCATTTTCAGTATTAAAAAATAAATGTGACACGTTCCATCAGTTTCCTGCTCAGTATTCATACTAAGAGGAGCTTCATTTTTTCTTTGAACCAAAAGCATCTGATAAAGTGTAATCACATCTTTATGCAGAAAAGGGAAATGGTATTTAAAGAATCTGCATTGCCGTATTAACTCATCAGCAGCAGCCTTTTAAAATTGGTGAAGTGGTGAAAAAAGTGCATTGGTGAATTCGATGATCTAAGAGAAATTTTCAGTTCTCTGCTGTTTGGAGCAGGTTTGGAGTCAGTAGGACATAGAGATGCTCACTTCTGATTGGATTTAATACGGTCTCCACTTGTTGCAATACAACTTACAACTTACCCCTGAGATCTGCTACATCACTGCTCTGTACCGGTGATTTTCTGACAGAATTCACACACGTCGCTGACTGAACATGGATGGTTTGCAACAAAGTAGCATTCTTTCAGCATTTTGATTTTAGATGCATTTAAAATATGTTGCTCAGATGAGAAAATGCAATACTGTGCTGTGACATTTCTCCATATATGGATTTTGAAAAATAATTTTGACTTCTTAAAAGCATTTATTTATGGTTATCATCTTTAATAACAGAAAGCAAAGGCCTGAACCATTGCAAAAAGCACTGCAGAAGACTATAAAAAAAAAACAGAAGAAAAGTATAAAAACTGTTTATTCTTATACAAAAAAACCCCACAAATTACAGACTTACTTAATAAAAACATAGGTGACACTTTACAATTGTCACGGAACTACGAAAAAATAGAAGACAGGCAGAGAAGTCAGATCCAAATGCAGGGGAAATTTTATTAAAAAAAAAACAATCAAAAACCATGAACAAAGTAACACTGATGAAAAAACCCACTAAAGAAACCATGGGGAACAGGGAACAGGGAACAGGGAACAGGGAACAGGGAACAGGGAACAGGGAACAGGGAACACCTGCATGACAACAAACAACGACCGACAGAGAACAACTGAAGCACTGGGGTATATATACACTGTTATCCCTGAAATTGTTTTAATTCAAATTATTTAGGTACAATAAACATAAACTTCAACAGATTTGTTCAATGACTAAATGTTTTTCGTTTGTTGTACGATTTGCATGATTTTTTTCATTCTATTTAATTGTTTAAATTAAATGTACTTAAAGAAGCCTATTTTAGTCGGTTGTCAATACAACGCAATACAAGAAAGATGCTGATTGGCTCTTTGAACTGAAGTCAGGCTGCAGCTGCACGCAGTTTTATCAACGTTTGCTGCAGTATAGGCCTTGTAACTTTACATTTTGGTCTCAAACAGCTAATACATTATTAATCCCTAATAAATTAGATGTATAACAGTTAGCCAGTAAAACAAAATGTAAGTTTAGGCTGTGTTTACACTCAAAAAAATATTTTACGATGCTGTTGACTTTATTTAAACAATTAATTTTGTTTAAGGTTTTCATTTTGAAATAACTAAATAAATCAACTGAAGATAAAAGAAGACATTACATTTCTGATGATCTCAGCAGAGGAGGATTAAACAACTCCACCAACAGCATTACCAGCTTCACACATTACTAACCAGACTGACATTATTTCTGTCTTACCATGATGGTGATGAGTGTTTGTTTTAGTTGGCCCTTGGCTCTTTAACATTAGTTTTTTTTTTTCTTTGGCTGCTTTAACTGTGTGTTTAAAAAAACACTTTAGTTATGCCAAGACAAGCCAAAGAGAAAATGTGATCAGGTGACTTTGACTTATTGATGATGATGACATCATCATGTAGAGGCTGAATCACTAATCTCATTCACACTAAAATGTTCTGGTTATAGAGGTAATGTGTTATCAATTTTGTGTTTACGTAATGTTATTCTATAGCACGAGATCCAGCACTGTTATGGTAATTGAATAATATTCAAGATTTTAAAACCATGTAGTGCTCAAAAGGTTTAAATCTACGGCATTACTTATACACATGCAGACATCAAGAATCTGCGTATGAATCTCAACAATGGTGACAATGAAAAGCTTCATGCTGCAGTGCATGCTGGGTACCACCAATCAAAACTCCCCCATGGGTCCCAGCATGCATTGCGGCAAAAGCCCAACTAAAACGAACACTCATCTGCATCATGGTGACCTAAAATTTAAGTTAGTTTGTTAGTTCAATTAACTAAAAGTTTTTAATTAAATGCTGTTGAAATCTTAAGTACATTAAACTGGAAATGTTTTGTTTTTTCAACAAGACAAAATTAACTTTTTTAGGGCAACGAGTTTCCATAATTTTTTTAGGTTCAATCAACCTGTATAGGCTTACAGTGTACACACACAAGAGGAACAAGGTTAACAAGATAACAAGGGGAATGGAAAACACCTGGGAAGATTTATCGACATGAACAACTACAAAGAACTACAAAACTCCACAGGAACAGGACATAGAAAAGAACACAGAACCTAGGCACAAATAAACTTCAATATAAAAGTCCCAAGTGCAAGACACAGAACAGATGTGACAACAATAAGGTTTTATTTGTTAACATAAGTTATTAGTGAACATTAACTAACAAACACTACTTCTTCAGCATTTATTAATCTTAGTCGATGGTCATTTCAACGTTTACATATATGCTTTTAGTCAACATTTGTTAATGCACTGTGAACTAACATGAACAAACAATGATTAATTCGATTTTGTTTTACTAACAGTAACAAAGATTAATAAAAGTTTTAAACATATATTGCTCACTGTAAGTGTGTGTGTTAGCTAATGCATTAACTATGGAAAAATATGCATATAACACCCTGAAAGTACAGCTTTTTTGTCAGAAAGTCAATATAATAGTTAACAAAAAGACACAAATAAGATATCATATTAAATAAAAATTTGAATAAATGCACATACATTTTTTTGTAATCTCTCCTTTTCTTAAATAGAATGTGAGATTAGAATAAGTGTGTCTTAAATCATAGTATACAAAATGGATGGTCCACAATTCCAGGTAGAAATCCGTGCACAGTCTAATGACTAATATTGCTCACAAACCATTGCACTTTAGGTGAGGATTTGGTTCAGAACTACAAACACGAATAAAACAATATTTAAGCATGGTAGATATGAGACAAATGGTGAGACGACCTGACTTGCAGAACAACATGCTACTTGTTTTCTCTCCAATTGAGCTGTGTAAATTTAATTCAATAAAATGTGAAATGTGTATATGAAGATGTTAACTGTTACAGGATGACTTTCAGGCCAGTTTACAATGACAGAAAGCACGTAAATATGCAACAGAACACAGTTATGATGTGGTAGTGCAGGTATGTCCCAAAGCTTGCCTGCTTTTTCTGTGACACTTTATATTAGGTGTCCCTAACTACTACTTACATCAAAAAATAAGTACAATTTGCTTATTGTGTTAATATTGTAATGCAAAACACTTGTTCCTCTATTGAGGTGGGATACGGGTAAGGTTAGGGGTGGTATGGGTTTAATGGTGGGCTAAGGTGTAAGAGAAGGTTCAACTGATGTAATTACAGAAATTAATAATTACAACTGTAATTACACCCAGGTATTTTTTTTAAATATAAGTTAAATGTAAAAACATGTACTGTATGAACACAATAAGTACACATTCAAATGATTAATACATCGCAGTAAAAGACATTTAATATAAAGTGGGACCACTTTTTCTTTACAAAAAGAGTACATACTTTTACAGCATAGTAGGCAAATCAAATCTAGCCATCTAAACATGTTTTTTCCTGACAAGCTAATTGTATATGTGCATGAATGGGAAAATAAATGTTTATTTCAAACAACTTAATAGATTTCCATAAAATATGACAAAGAAATGCATATTTGTTGCCAGTGAGGCTTGGTGTCCATGCTTATGTAATGTATCAGACATAGGATCAATGAGTTTTTATATGAGTCTTCAAGTGGAAATACATGCATTATATAAATCATGAAAGAGCAGCTGACTGAAGAAAACAAAGAAGGGAATAAAATGTGTATTTGTTGTTTATTGTGTGTCACCTCTCTTAATGTTCAAAGTCTCATATTCAGAGGAGGGAGCTGAGAGCTGAAGAGAAGCATATGTGTCTGCGGCCTCATTCTGAGCCTGAAAACAAAAACACTCTCAAACATCATCATCATCATCCTCATCACTTACTATATCTAGGCCTTATAACAAAGAATACTCACCTTCTGCTTGGTGGACAATCTGGAAAGAAAGGATATTAGGTTACTAATGCACCTTTTTTTTTTCTTTGATTGGGCACCTGTGACAGTTCTGATCTCTCTTCCTAAGACTGTGAGCCATCCATGATGGTCTAGTGGTGTAATTCTATAGTTTGCGTGGGGGCGATTTCAAATTTCAAATACAATATACATTTTTATAACGAACCAAGCAAAACTGGATCTGAACTCGACTGCCAAAAGTTAAGTATTCTCTTTTCTCCAAACAAATGTTTAATATCAGTTACATGCTAGCTTTACAGGGAGCAAAATCAGAAGTCAAACATGACTGGCAAAGTGGCAAGTGAATCAACTTCACTGTAAAAAAAATATATGATCAATAAGCTATGACAACATATGTTTTACATAGTTTTAACTCATCAAAATAAGTTAAGCAATTTTCTACTTTTTTATCATTTATACTAGATACGACTAATTTTTAAGTCAGTTTAACGTAATTTAAGTTGAAATGACTTGAACATCCAAGTTGATTGTACTTAATTTCATGCTGCAACTTTTTTTTTTCAGTGTTGTGCAGTGACCCCCAAATTTTTTGAACAACTTAGTCAAACTTAAAAATGCCTAAATGTCAATTGCAATGCAGATACAAAATGACAAAGCGAGTGGCATCTGCTATCAAATAATGTAAGAGCTTTTCTCAGAGCTAACTTCTGTATTTATTATTTTGGCTTAACTGGTTTCGAGTGTTTTTTAGTGGATGTGTGAACCATCATCTCACATTAACACTTAGTGTAGTGTCAAAATACGTTTCGTGTTTATTTAGAATTCTATATCTATTTTTAATAATTTAAATGCTACATTTATTTTTGTGAAATGTTTTGCTTGTCCTATTTTTTTTATATAAATGCATCCTGTTTTGATATTTTTTGCTTAGATCTATTAATTTGTTTGAACATAAATTGTGTAAAAATTCAACTCATACATACCATGATTTGAATACATCACTTCTGTCATTAACAAGTTTGTAATTTCTAAACTACAAAAAAACTTTTACTTGAAAAAAAGAGTAAGAGTATTATTTTAAGATGTATAACCTCACATCTATGGAAGGAAACATGTTATTACTTTTTACTCGATGGTCACAACATTTTTGGAGTCATTATGTAAACCTTTAGTATATTTTTAATTATTATTATTATCAATAGTTGCTACTGTTCTTGGAATAAAGTTATATTTAAGTATTTTCCTCCACGTAACTGAATAAATCACTTTCATCTGCACCGTATGTCAGTAAAGCATCTGAGTTTATATACAGCAAAATCCATCAGCTCATTATCATATGAGTCTGGTCTGTGATCATTATCTTTTCTTCTCTCTAAGTAATGTATTATTGTTGTTCTGCTATGGTTCTTAATATGTGTAGTTCACCTACTGTACATAGATGCATGTAATGGCACAGAACATAATGACCAGCACAGCTACAGCTGCAACTCCAGTCATCACAGAGGAAAGATTCAAATCTAAAGAAGAATAAAGGAGTTTTTGGAAAAAAACACTGATCACTGATTAAATTAAACAAGGGCTAGCGAGTCATATCGTAATCTTTAAACAACAGAATAACAATGATGGCAGGAGCATGGGAATGATATCAAAAGTGAACGATTAGCATTAATGTTTAATTGTTACAGCTTTTTTAATTTACTAATCATCAGTTGACAGATCCTCAATTTCCCACAACCCTGCAGAGGATAAGTAATATGGAGAATTGATGGGATGAAATTTGGGTTTCTATGGGATGAATCACAGAACTGAAACTCACGGTCAACAGGGGGAGGCAGTTGAAGCAGTTGACTTGCATTGCCATGAGTGTTGTTGCCGACACACAGAGTGAATGTGTGTGTGAATGACTGATGAAGAGTGATGGAGCTCCTCAAGCCTGTGCTGTTCAATCGCTCTTCACTGATGAACGTGTTTGAAGAGTTAGTGACAGGACGTCCAGACAGATGCCACTCCAGTTCAGGAGAGGGATTCCCATCAACCTCACAGAAACACACAGTTACATCAGATCCATTACAGCTGGAGGAGATTTTAGGGGCATCTGAAAAAGAGAAAGAGAGAATGATGTGATTCACTGAAATTCACTGAAATTCACTGAATGTCTACAAACAAAAATTAATGAATTTGCAGTGACAATTAAACTCAAAAATAGAAAGTGTTCTCTCCCCTAGATCAGTGATGATATCAGAAAATTAATGAAAGACAGAGACAATGCCCTTAAAAAAGCCATAAAATCCAAATTACCTTGTGAGAGACTTTGTTACGGAATAAAGTGACAAGACAAATACGAAAAGCAAAGGCAGACTTTTTTATTACAATCATTCAAAACTGTCATGGAAATTCAAAAGTGATTTGGGAACAGATCAATAAACTAACAGGTAAAACTTCTTCTAGTAACAATTCAATAAAGTTAAAGAATAATGGCATGCTTTTACGGGATCCATCTGCCGTGGCACAGACATTCAATTAGTATTTTGTTGATTCTGTTGATACCATAGCCAAAAGTTTCCCTGTGGAATGTAACAACTTACCTGTCATGAGTTCAGATTTGTTAATTGAGCCTCCACTATATCCAAAATCTGTTTCTATATCCGATGTGGAAAAGGCAATTACACAGCTTAAGTCTTCAAGAGCAAAAGACGCGTATGGGATGGACACACTCATGTTAAAACAAATAGGTCAGCCAATTATGGGTCCACTAACACATATTATTAATGTGTCACTAGATCAAGGGAAATTTCCTGAGTCATGGAAACTTGCTAGTGTTATTCCTATATTTAAAGGTGGTAATGCCCTTCTTACATCTAATTACCGACCTATTAGCATTTTGCCAACGGTATCTAAAGTTTTTGAAAAACTGGTTGCTAAACAAATCACCAATCATCTTAATTGCAGTAATTTTCCATTACATTCAATGCAGTTTGGCTTTAGGGCTAATCATTCTACGGAGACAGCAACATGTTATTTTCTGGAAAAGGTTAAATCAAATATGGACAAAGGAGGGACAGTGGGAGCTATTTTTTTGGATTTTCGGAAAGCTTTTGATACAGTTAACCATTCAGTTTTACTGCACAAACTTCATGCATTCAATTTCTCGTCCAAATTCATTAGCCTCATTAATTCATACCTTTTATCTCGTTTACAAAGCGTTGACCAATATAATTCTACACCCTTACAATTATCTACTGGTGTTCCACAGGGTTCAATTATCGGTCCAATTCTTTTCAGTTTATATATTAACGATTTACCATCTTTGTGTAAGAACTGTGACACTTTGATGTATGCAGACGATACAGTTATTTTGGCCTATGAAAAATCTACAGAGGAAGTTGCCTCAAAACTAACAGAGGCCATGTCATTGATCTCAATTTGGCTTGAACAATCCTGTCTGCAATTGAACATATCTAAAACAGTTTCAATGTTCTTTTCAAAAAATAATATAATTATAAAACCTGAAATTTTTGTATCTGGAGAAAGAGTACAGGTCGTCACAGAATTCAAATATTTAGGATTATATATAGATTCAAATCTCAATTTCAAAACTCACATTAAAAAAGTTAGTAATAGGATTAAATTCAGTTTAGTAAACTTTAGATTCATTAGAGACTCCCTTTCGACAGAAGCTGCGAAATTATATTTCTTTTCCATGATTTTATCCCACATTACATATTGCCTAATAAGTTGGTCCAATACGCATTCTACAACGATAAAACCATTAGAAACCTTATATAAACAAGCATTAAAAATACTGGATAAAAAACCATACCATTACCACCACTGTAGTATTCTAAGTAAATATCAGATACTTACTTGGGATAATCTTATTAAATTCAACAACATCTGTTTAATTTATAAAATCAGACGTGGTTTAGCACCTCCTCCACTATGTGACTTTATACAGTTTAGTTCAAGTGAGGTTAGGGTAGCAAGAGGAGCAGTGAGGGAAGACTGTATTATCCCCCGGAGAAAAACTGCTTTTGGTCAGGCTGTTTTCTCCGTAAGGGCAGGTCAGCAATGGAACACAGTACCGGAAACCATCAGAGAGTCTTTGTCATTCTCTTCATTCAAAAAGAATGCAAAAAAATGGCTTGTAGAGAATCAAACCTGTCGGCACTAATTCCTTCTGTGTATTTATATATTATATAACTACTTTATATTCATTGTATTTGCTAACCATAATGTGTAGTATGCAATTTGATTTTGTGATTTTATAATTGTGATTATTTTTAAGGTTGCCATTTTTTACATATGGCTGGAGGACTGCCGATGAAAATTAGCACTTTTGAGCTAACTCGGGTACATTTACATTATTGTAATGTTGATCAATGTACATTGTCCTCTTTTAAATAAATAAAGAAATGAAATTAAATTAAATGATTTATGGGCGTCTTATAGAAGAGAAAAGAACCGATGCCACAAAAACATCCTACACTGAACATGTAATGTGATGTTGTCCTGTGCTGTTTTGTTCTTGTCCTGTAGCTGGTAGGCTATAGTGCAGGTGAAAGTGACTCTGTGGTGACGGTGAGTAGCAGTGAAGTTCAGATCAGAGATGAGCTCCTGTTGTCTGCTGCTCTCACTGAGGGGGATTCTGGGAGTGGAGCTCCATGTGAGAGTTGGTGGAGGAGAGGAGCAGAGAGACTCAGCAGAGCAGCGCAGACTCACAGAGCTCCCCTCCAACACCTCCTGTTTATCCTCCAACACCTCCTGTTTATCCTCATACAGCTTCACTGTGGGTTTGGGGGGAGACTCTGAAAGACACATAAATACAAGATTAAGTAAAGTGACAATGATGGCATGACAAGTACATTTAAAATATTCATTTAACACATTCATTTATAAATAAAAGGCTCAAATCACTCATCAATGACATTTATAGTGGAGCTGTTTCGTCTATAGGTGTATTTCAGACCAGCACTACCTTCAATCCTGAAGTAATAGTCACCATTGTGATTTGAATTACATCATAAAAGATAGTGGTGCAGTTCTTCTCATGTAGTTTTCCAGTTATATCCCCTTTAAAGTCATGTTTGGGAGAGCTGGAGTTAAACACTAGGTTTTCTACACTAATCTCATCTTTGAGCCAACATCCACTTGCACTCTCAGTGAGGTATTTGTCATATATTTCAGCAATCTCAAATCTGCACTTTATGATCACGCAGGATCCACTGAGAGCTTCAATCTTCTCTGGCAGACTGATGCGGAAATCTCTACAGCAAAAACCTACAACACACACATGATGAAAAGCATTCAGACACAAGCAGAAACAAACACAGAAACATTCACACACACACACTTTTATGTTTTTATACAAAATGCTACAAACAAAATAAATGTTTTCAACCATTACAAAACATTCGTTTGCATTACGATTATTGTTAAAAAGGGTAAACATAAGCAGAACAGCAGCAACAGTGAAATAAAATATTCAACTATTCAATTTAATCTAAATAGTAATAATATTCTTTTAAAGAAGTCTTTCTCGAGAAAATAACTGATTTTCAACATTAGATAAATGTTCTTAAGTGTCTGTAAGTAAACTATCTGAAGCACCAAAGTATGAAAATAATAGTTTAGCACTTGAATTCACGCTCTCATTCACGTCACACTTTTGTTGTTTAAAAACTAGATGTGCAGAAGAGAAAGGAAACCACACCTTGTAACAGAAAAGAGAAAAGAATGATTTTCTCTGCCTTATTCATTTCTTCATTAACAGACGCTCAGTCCTGTGAGGAAACACACACTAGTAAATCTGCACAAACACAACAAAAATAAACTCATATAAATCATAAATTTAACCTGATCATAAGCTGATCATTTTCCTAATTATACTGAACAAACAGATATTTATGAACTCACTGTAAGTGTCCAGCAGCTCAATAAACTGAACACTTCTGGAGAAACATCTAAAGGAGAATAAGAAGAGTTCAAGACTTGCCAGAGATGAGAAAAAAATAGTTTTTTTCCTAAATGCAGAAGGACAACAAGTTCTGTATTGTGGCGTCAGCCGATGATTTGAGAATGTGTGAAACTGCGCTGTATACTGAACATAAATATACTGACTGACAGAACAACTTCCTGTATCAGTATCAACATACATTCTATTCACATACAGCAACATTAGTAAATAAAAAAAGAAAGAACAACTGACTGAAGAAATCAAAGAAGGGGATAAAATGTGTATTTGTTGTTTATTGTGTGTCACCTCTATTAATGTTCAAAGTCTCATATTCAGAGGGTGGAGCTGAGAGCTGAAGAGAAGCATATGTGTCTGCGGCCTCATTCTGAGCCTGAAAACAAAAACACTCTCAAACACCATCATCATCATCATCATCATCATCATCATCATCATCATCATCATCATCATCATCATCATCATCATCATCATCATCATCATCATCATCATCATCCTATATCATGACTTACTATACCTAGGCCTTATAACAAAGAATACTCACCTTCAGCTTGGTGCACAATCTGGAAAGAAAGGATATTAGGTTACTAATGCACCTTTTTTTTCTTTGATTGGGCACTGTGACATTTCTGACTCTCTTCCTATAAGACTGTGTGTGAGCCATCCATGATGGTCAAGTTGTGTAATTCTAGTTTGCATGCATGGGTTTGCATGCATGGGGGCAAATTTCCTTCAAATTTCAAATGCAATATAAATTTTTATAACGAACCAAGCAAAACTGGATCTGAACTCCACTGCCAAAAGTTAAGTATTCTCTTTTCTCAAAACAAATGTTCATGTTTAATATCATTTAGGCTACAGCTTTACAGGGAGCAAAATCAGAAGTCAAATATGACTGGCAAGTAGGGCTGGACGATTAACCGAAAACTAATCGAAACCGAAATTCAGAACCTCTAACTGACGTAATTTTCCCATGTCGGTTATTTCGGTTTTCACGTGACTCCGCCCTGTCAGTCACATCAAGTGCAGTTTGCAGGCACACGAAAAGATGCTGGAGCAGTTATCTTTGTTTATAGATGCTCAGAATTACGATGGTAATTGCATGTTTTACACAGTTTATACACGTAAATTAATCGCCGTTCTTATATGAGCTGATCCACACACAGAGACGGCGCGCGCAAGCCCCGAAGCCAGATCTATGGAACGCCAAAAGGGTAAAAATACGCCAGTAACCAAACGCCTGGTTTATAGAAAACGCTTCAGTTACTAACGTAACCTCGGTTCCCTAAGATGAGGGAACGAGTATTGCGTTTGCTAAACGCTTATGGGGGAATTTACTTTCCTCGAGATATTGAAGCAAAATTTTTATCCAAAAATACCATGTACACGCAGTGCAGCTGCACAGCTCTCAGCAGGAAGCAGCTGCGTGCTGATTGGCTGTGCCGCTGCAACTGCAGCAACCTATGGCGAGACCACGGGGCGGGACGGACCAATCAGGTCCTTCTAAATTCCAGCAACAAGGGGCAACAGAATTTGCATAGCCAAGGGTATATAAGACCCTGTCTCGCAAGGTTAGTCAGGTTAATCGACTGAAGCGACTCCTGAGCAAGTAAGCAAGCACGGCAATCAAACGCAATACTCGTTCCCTCATCTTAGGGAACCGAGGTTACGTTAGTAACCGAAGCGTTCCCTTACGAGAGTACTCTCGTATTGCGTTTGCTAAACGCTTATGGGGGACCAATGCAAAATGCCGTGCTTGCTTAACGGGTCTAAAGCCGACGACACCAAACCCAGGCCAACCAAGGTGGGCCCGTAATATGATATCAAGAAGTCCCAAAATGAGCCAGACCTGAGTCGGGCCCTTAATGAGAATGAACACGACATACGTGTAATAATATAATGTATAGACCAGACATAGTCGGGCCAGGAATAATGAATGGCCAGATAATTCGAGCCGTATAAGGAATGTGCTTGTGACTTATGCAATATTTAACCCAGACCGGACTTTTCGAGCCTTAAGGGGTTAAATCTGTTTACACAGCAAGAAGCCCAACTTGTAAGGCCGGAACATCTAAATTATAGAATCTGATAAAAGTGGACGGGGAGGCCCAGCCTGCCGCCACACAGATATCATTCAGAGAAATGCCAGTAGACCAAGCCCATGAAGAGGCCATGCCTCTAGTAGAATGGGCTTTGATGCCTAAAGGGCAGCTGAGATCTTTAGACTCATAGGCCAGTGAGATAGCATCCACTATCCAACGTTACAAGGTCTGCTTTGTAACCGCGCACCCTCGGGTGCGGCCGCCAAAGCATACAAAGAGCTGTTCAGTTTGCCTAAGCAGCGGAACGCTCTATGTATATTCTCAGCGCTCTGACAGGACAGAGCAAATTAGCATCTTCTTCATCTATCGGTGATGAAAGTGCTGAGAGTGAAATGACCTGTGCTCTGAACGGAGTTGAAAGCACTTAGGTACATATCCATGTCTTGGTTTGAGGACAACTTTGGAGTCGTTTGGCCCAAATTCCAGACACGAGGCGCTCACAGAGAGCGCGTGCAGACTCACCCACTCACTTAACTGACACGATCACCAACAGAAAAGCGGCCTTTAGTGACAGGAGCTTTAAGCTCACCGAATGCAGAGGCTCAAATGCAGAGCTCTTCATGGCATCCAGGACCGTGGATAGGTCCCATATAGGGACTGAAGGGGGGCGAGGTGGGTGAAGCCTTCTAGCCCCTTAAGGAAGCGAACAATGAGATCGTTCTTTCCTAGTGACAGTCCGTTCACTTGAATGTGATACGCTGCTATAGCAGCCACATAAACTTTGAGTGTGGAGGGGGAACGACCCGCGTCCAGAAGCTCTTGTAAAAATGTAAGCACTTCTGACACTTCACAATCATGTGGGGTCAGACTTCGCGCTTTACACCAGTCTGAAAAGACTGACCATTTGCCTGAATAGAGCCGCCTGGTCGCGGGGGCTCTAGCTTCAGTAATAGTATTCAATACATTTTCAGAGAGGTTCTCATGTACCCGTTGATGGGCCAGACATGAAGCGCCCATAGATCGGGACGGGGATGCCAGATCTGCCGTTCCGCCTGCATGAGGAGGTCTCTCCTCAGCGGGATCGGCCACAAATCTGTATCTGACATCTGACTCAGTAGTGAGAACCAAGGTTGATTTCTCCAAAGCGGGGCTATTAAAAGCACAGCGCATTTGATCTCCCTGATCCTCTCTATGACCTGAGGTAACATTGAGATAGGGGGAAAAGCATAAAGAGGAAGGTTGGGCCATTCGTGGGCCAACGCATCCTTGTGCTTGGAGAAATATATTCGGCATTGAGCATTGTCTTGTGAGGCGAAAATATCCACTTTTGCCTCTCCAAACCTGCCCCAAATTGTCTGAATTGCATGTGGGTGAAGAGACCACTCTGCAGGGGACACTTTGCCCCTGGACAGCATGTCCGGACCCAAATTCAGAAAGCCTGGCACATGAGTCGCTCTCAGCGAGCTCAGATTGTGCTCTGCCCATATTAGGACTTCTTCTGCCATTGTGTGCAGATCGATAGATTTCAGACCGCCTTGGCGATTTATATAGGCTACCACCGACCTGCTGTCCGTTCGGACCAGGACATGGTGGTGCTTTATGTACGGAAGGAAAGCTCTTAGCGATAGCGCGACCGCTTTCATCTCTAGACAGTTTATGTAAAGGCTCCTCTCCGAGTCTGACCAGAGACCGGAGACTGGCCTGCCCTCGTGAAGGGCTCCCCAACCTAGGTTGGATGCATCTGTCGAGATAACTTTCCACTTCGTAACAGTGCCCAAACTCACGCCCGTCTGGTACCAGACGGGGTTTTTCCAAGGAGCCAGAGCCAACACAGAGCTGTGGTCTACCTTGATTTGCAATCGGCCCGAGAGCCATGCGTGAGCTGGAACGTGGCGATTCAGCCAGTGCTGTAGGGGGCGCATGTGCAACAGACCTAGTCTGAGAACTGGCGCCGCCGAGGCCATGAGACCCAGCATCCTCTGAAAGTGTTTGAGAAGAATGCGTGCACCGGACCTGAGGAAAACCGCTCGGTTCTGAACAGAGAGCGCGCGCTGTGACGTCAGTCGCACGCTCATCTGCAGTGAGTCCAATACTGTTCCCAGAAACGAAACTTTCTGTGTGGGAGACAATAAACTCTTTGCCACGTTGATTATGAGTCCCAAGCATTCTAAATGGTTGAGAAGCCAAGATCTGTGGTTTAATAACTGTATCTCTGACTGAGCTATTATGAGCCAGTCGTCGAGATAATTGAGAATTCTCATTCCCCGAAGCCTCAGCTGGGTTGGCGCCGCTTCCATGCACTTCGTAAATGTGAGGGGAGCCAGAGATAGACCAAAAGGTAGCACCTTGTATTGGTATACTTTCCCCTCGAAGGCGAATCTCAAGAATGGCCTGTGATGAGGGGCTATTTGTATGTGGAAAAAGGCATCCTCTAGATCCACAGTGAAAAACCAATCTCCCGGGCGAATGTGCGCGAGGATTTGTTTCATTCTCAACATTCTGAATGGCCGCTTCATAAGGGCTTTGTTCAGATGTCTGAGATCTAGAATGGCCTGAGACCACCACCCTTCTTTTGGCACAAGGAAGTAGCGACTGTAAAAGCCTGACTCGCACTGTGAGGGGTGCACGGTTTATTTAACCCTTTATTTAACAGTTTGATATTTCGGTTCGAAGCACGTGACTCATGTCGCTTCTCACCGCTGTCTCTACCACAGTGCGAAAGCACGGTGGTCTGCGAGCGAACTGTAGCGAGTAACCTTGTTATCGAAGCCAAGGGTTGAATTAATTTGTGGGGCGGGCCACTGAGTAACAGGGACCTGTTAGCCCGGTTGCATTATGCTAGTAGCACTGTGAGAGGCGGCGTGCACTGAATGGTGACGCACGCCTTATTTGGGTCGCCGTGGAAGTGGCGCTTACCAAGGGGATTGTGTTTGTGTACAGAAGAGCACGTTGCTCACGGGCTCGTAGACTGTGGAAATAGTGTTCCCAGCCGCCTGAGTGCAGGGGGCCGGAGAACGCAGAATAGCGGCGAACGCTTAATTGTGTCGCCGGGGAAATGGTGCATGTGTACAGGCGAGCGCGTTTGTTTGCGGGCTCGTCGATTGTGGGAATAATGTTTCCAGCCGCCTGAGTGCAGGGAGCTGGGGAACATAGGGAAGTGCTTGAGTGTAGGGGTACAACTTTGATGTTGGCACACTGCCTACAGATGAACTCGTAACACTGTGTTTGGATAGTGTTACTGTAAAGTGGACGCATTCTTGCGGATTAGTCCACGTGCACGTTAGCGGCAGGGCTAATGGATAGCGCGTGCTCTGCAGGCGCAGGTATGCCTAGCCACTAGAAAAGCTCTGATTCATTGTAAATAATGTGTGGTGGCGCGCACTGTATAATGGGCGCCACTACATTAGAGTACTCGCGCCGTACGCCAGCGAGCGAATTCACAGAGGTAAACGCATAACAGCGTTAATGTGCAACCGAGCATGTTTGACCACAGGCTAGTTATTGCAATATTATATCTCCAGTCACCTGAACTAAGGGAACTGGGAGAATATCAGGTTTATTGAGTGATTTGTGGCACTGAATTAACAGTGCTTATGCAGGAGTGCACACTATGTAGTGGACACATTACCTACAGTGTTGAACCACTCCAGCCACCTGAATAGGGGGACTGGGAGAAGTGATATTTGAGGGAAAAAAAGGCGCAAGCTTGGCAGCCATTTTACGACACCGTTATGCTCTAGACGGAGAGCGCGTGTTATGACGCGCTCTAGTCAGCGAACGCGCGCTGTGCAGAGAGCGCGCGCTGCCATATAAGGCTGTTTACCTTTGGCAGCAAGCACGCGCTGCAGCGAGAACGGCTGTGACGTAAGCGTGTTCTAGATATATCCAGCAGCCTGAGTTCGCTTGTCTACTCTAGCATTCTCTGTCCACGGCCATATCAGGGCGGCGGAGAGAGAGAGAAGGAAGAGTGAGGAGAGCTTAGGTTGAGTTCACTCGTGTGCAGAAGTGCACATCTTCTGTCCGCGGCGCTATCCGCGCGGCGGCAGTATAACATTCTCTGTCCGCGGCCATTTTCAGGGCGGCGGAAGTGAGAGGGGAAGGCGAGTGAAGAGCCCCGTATGTCCGCGGCGCCATTAGCGCGGCGGGGATATAACATTCTCTGTCCGCGGCGCTTCTCAGCGCGACGGAACGAGAGAAAAGGAGAGCTCCGTATGTCCGCGGCGGGGAATATAACATTCTCCGTCCGCGGCGCTTCTCAGCGCAACGGAACGAGAGAAAGGGAGAGCTCCGTATGTCCGCGGCGGGGAAATAACATTCTCTGTCCGTGGCGCTTCTCAGCACGACGGAACAAGAGAAAGGGAGAGCTCCGTATGTCAGCGGCGCCATTAGAGCGGCGGGGATATAACATTCTCTGTCCGCGGCGCATTTCAGCGCGACGGAGCGAGAGAAGAGGAGCGCTCCGTACATCCGCGGCTTTATTTGAAGCGGCGGAAGACCAATGTTCTCTGTTCGCGGCGTAAACACGCGGCGGACAAGAGAGAAGAGAGGTGGAGAGCTAGGAAGCTCTTAGAAGTGGCGTTGCCAGCAACGCACACATACGTTACACACATATACATAGTATAAAGGATATTTTGACGCCGGATGGCACAGCTGGAACAGCAGGCGGCTGAAGGCGGAGACCAGGTTGGAATCCGGCGTCCTCAGGGCTGCAGGGATTCCGCTGGTAGCGTTTCGACGGCGGGCTTCGATCCAGAGCTCAGCGAGGGCAACTCGCTGAAGAAGGATTAATCTGACTAACTTTGCGAGACAGGGTCTTATATACCCTTGGCTATGCAAATTCTGTTGCCCCTTGTGGCGGGAATTTAGAATGAACTGATTGGTCCGTCCTGCCCCGCGGTCTCGCCATAGGTTGCTGCAGTTGCAGCGGCACAGCCAATCAGCACGCAGCTGCTTCCTGCTGAGAGCTGTGCAGCTGCACTGCGTGTACATGGTATTTTTGGATAAAAATTTTGCTTCAATATCTCAAGGAAAGGAATTTCCCCCATAAGCGTTTAGCAAACGCAATACGAGAGTACTCGCGTAAGGGAACGCCGCTATTTGCTGCGTTTTAAAAGAAAAGACGGCGCAAAATACGGCGTTCTGTAGTACAATCGGTGTAAATGGCTGCGTTTTCACCGCAGAAACGCCGTTAATATCGGTGGTCTTGATCCGATCCAAAACGGCATTCATTTCGCTGTTTGGCGTTGATTTGTAATAATTGCAGAGAATGTCTGTGATCTTAATCCCGTGCCAATCGGCCATGTCTGTAATTTGAAAAGTAAAAATTCCCCTGCAAATTACCTACCATATTTCGCCGAACACCGAGGTCTATGGAGTCAAAATAATGCCTTAAAGTTTTGCACAAGACTAAAGTTTTGTACGGAGCCCGGCACGTCACCTATAGGAGAAAAAAAAACAATCCGTGCCGGCGGTTTTGCAATCCGTTCCCTCAGTTTGTAAACCGTGATCACGAATTCTTAAACTGTTCCCTCGGTTTAACAAATCGTGGCCTCGGTTTAACAAATCGTGGCCACGGATTAATAAACCGTACCCACAAATTTCCAATCCGTGCGCTCAGATTTTGCAAACCGTACCCTCGGTTTTTAAATCCGTTCCCACAAATTCATAATCCGTGCGCACGCTTTAACAATCCGTGCGCACGGGTTTGTAAAAACTTTACTCACAGATTCATTTTAGAAGAAGAACAGCAAACTCCCAGGTAGCCTACGTGTTAACGAATCTTATTGTTTTATTGTGTATTATTCATCAAATTATATTAACTGCAGTGATTCTCTATAAACGGGTGGCGGAATACAACAATTTAATAAGAATTATGTGCGTCAAAATCTTGTTTAACTGTACTAATCTTAGCACTTTATTATTATTGCCTAATACATTGTGTATGACTGACTTTTAATTTCGTTGTTCCTCTTTTCTTCTTCTAAATGCATGTAGCCTAAATGCAACAATAGGCAAATAATAATTATAATAATAATAATAATAACAAACAAAATTATTATTATTTATTGTATTGATTTTTTAAAATGTATTTATTTATCACTTATTTTTAATGAATATTATAAATGAGTGCAATTAAAACAGTATGTTTATAATAAAATACTTAATGAATGCTTTATTTAAAAAAAATATTTTGACAGTTTTAGAAATGTTTATGTAATATATTGAATGTTATACTGTAATACATATATTCTAGAAATGTATTAAAAAGAAAGATGCTTTCAGTCTTACTCAAAGGCCACGGAAACAGGCCAGTGGGTTCATTATGCAAGTTAATCCGAATTCCCGGTGTTCTTATTTAGCTTCTTATTTATTAAATATAGGCTATAGGCAATTAGTTTATGAAACCTTGATCAAAATACATTTTAATACCAATTAAAATACAAATTTATAGAAAACGAAATTCACTTTAAAGAAATTATTTCTGCAAAACAACACTCAATAAAAATCATGTCTGACCCCACTCATGTCTCCAGACATATTGCGTGTCTTATAGTCTATCATGTTGACGAAAGCGCCGGCGAATTCTTTAATATTTATCATTTTTGCAGTTTTTTGTACCACTTAGTTATTTTGGCTCGGAATTTCGTTTGTTGGAAATATGAACTGAATTTAGAAATTAAATTTGAAATTAAAAACTTTGCGTTTAATAAACAAAATACATTTTTGAAGCGTTTGGAGTGGAGTAGGCTACATGCAAAACGTAGCCTATTTAGATTCATAGTTAGGCTATATGTTTAAATATTAGCCTATTATATTATTGTTTTAATTTCATATGTTGATGATGAAAAGTGAGCTGCATGAGTAAGATAGGCTATAAGACTCGCAATATGTCCGGAGACATGGGGTCAGGCATGATTTTTATTGAGTGTTGTTTTGCAGAAATAATTTCTTTAAAGTGAATTTCGTTTTCTATAAATTGTATTTTAATTTTGATCAAGGTTTCATCCACTAAATGGCTGTATATTTAATAAATAAGAAGCAAACCAATATCGTTGGGAATGTATTGACGTACGTACGAACCCACTGGCCTGTTTATGCGGCCTTTGAGTAGTCTAAGCCCGTCTTTCTGTTTTTGATACATTCTTTGAATATATGTCTTAATTACAGTAGGCCTAGGCTAGTTATGATATTTGTGGCTGCACCAGGGTCCGCCATAAGTCACGGCTCTGCAAGGCACAGCGACGTTCATGGGGCGGCAGTGATTCTTATGTTTATATTTTTTATATGTCGAATAAATTATTAATTATTATTGTTCTGCATAGTTTGAAGAGAAACATTTTTATATATTTATCCCGGATATATATTTTTTTAATCAGGAAGAGGGTGTGTGGTGCATATTTTTGCATTTAGGCTACATGCATTTAGAAGAAGAAAACAGGAACAAATAAATTAAAAGTCAGTCATACACAATGCAAGGTTTATTAGGCAATAATAATAAGTGCTAAGGTTATTATAGTTAAACAAGATTTTGACGCACATAATTCTTATTAAATCGTTGTATTCCGCCACCCGTTTATAGAGAATCACTGCAGTTAATATAATTTGATGAATAATACACAATAAAACAATAAGATTCGTTAACACGTAGGCTACCTGGGAGTTTAATGTTCTTCTTCTAAAATGAATCCGTGAGTAAAGTTTTTACAAACCCGTGCGCACGGATTGTTAAAGCGTGCGCACGGATTATGAATTTGTGGGAACGGATTTAAAAACCGAGGGTACGGTTTGCAAAATCTGAGCGCACGGATTGGAAATTCGTGGGTACGGTTTATTAATCCGTGGCCACGATTTGTTAAACCGAGGGAACAGTTTAAGAATTCGTGATCACGGTTTACAAACTGAGGGAACGGATTGCAAAACCGCCGGCACGGATTGTTTTTTTTTCTCCTATAGGTGACGTGCCGGGCTCCGTACGATAGTGTTTTCTCCTTTGCGCTTCACTTTTCTGCGTGTGTAACTTTATGGCACTGTTTTGACGTGGGGGTGGAGTCAAGAAACTGGGGCGTGTTTAGCGGACATGGTCACGCCTCCCTCCGAGTGACATCATCTACCCGAGACGCAGATCAGCAAAGTTGAGTGGCAGGGCCCAAATGATTTTGTTTCAAGAAACACATTCTTGTGAAACTGACCAAAAGTTTTGGAAATCGCAGTGGGGCGATTCTGCATTTTTCTGTCATGGAACAAACCATTCTGCAGGGGTCGCTGTTCTCTTAAATAAACTGAAGGGAGATGTAGTGGAAACGGTTTATTCGAATGAAGGGAGGTGGATTATACTCATTTTAAATACAGACAACACGAATTTTATAATTTGCAATGTATACGGACACAATAACCATTCTTTAAATGTATCAATGTTCAAGAAACTTAGTCTGATATTATCTGACCTAAAAGGTAAATATACAGATGCTTATTTGTTGATAGGAGGTGACTTCAATGAAGCACCCAATGACTCGGTAGATAGATTCCCTCCAAAGAACAATACATCTAAAATCTTTGACTTGCTTTGTGATAATTTACAAGTTAATGATGTCTGGCGTTTTTTACACCCATATGATAAGGAATATCAACCCATTCTCACTCCCAGGGCGTCAAAAACCGAAGCATGGTCAAGTGCTTTCCGCGTCACAATGAAGACGTCAAAAGCACCCCTAGGCGTCACTATATTGACGAACTGGGAACTCCATTGGTTTCAACGGCCACCCCTAGGCGTCACTATATTGACGAACCGGGAACTCCATTGGTTTCAACGGCCACCCCTAGGCGTCACTATATTGACGAACTGGGAACTCCATTGGTTTCAACGGCCACCCCTAGGCGTCACTATATTGACGAACCGGGAACTCCATTGGTTTCAACGGCCACCCCTAGGCGTCACTATATTGACGAACTGGGAACTCCATTGGTTTCAACGGCCACCCCTAGGCGTCACTATATTGACGAACCGGGAACTCCATTGGTTTCAACGGCCACCCCTAGGCGTCACTATATTGACGAACTGGGAACTCCATTGGTTTCAACGGCCACCCCTAGGCGTTAGATTAAGACGCATAAGGCAAACGAGCCTAGTATAATAGCCTACGTCATCGCAATTTTGCAAAGCTCTGATAAGAAATAAATATTAAATGTATTATTTTTTATAGTTAAATTTCTAGACATAATTTTTTTTGTCTATAAATCCCCAATTTAATATTTTCTGTAAAGACTTTTATCTGGATATGTAGGCTACCTTCAGCAACTCTAAAGCTTTTAAATCCATAACACGTGTTATATCTTTGTGTTTTTATAATGCATAATTAAATGGTCATGGCCTGTTCCTTATTGAAAAACTGTTATAAATTATATTTGTAGATTGGAGATGCCCAATGATACACGCATGTCTATTATTTTATATGCTTGATGTATTTTATTTTATTTATTAAATTTTTTTACTTCTATTTGCGCCTTTGGCTATTTTTGCATTAGATGCCAGGATCATTAATAAATTAATTATCAGCTCGCTATTAATGTTATCTGTAGAATATTGTCACGTGTTTTATCAATATTAACTGCTGTGGTTATGTTGGTCAGTCAAAACACAACATAGCATACACTTACAAAAAAATATATAGGATATTTTTACGAAGTAAAATTATAAATGTTTGTTTATAATTAAGAAATTTAAAATAGTGTGTAAAAATAAAAAAATTAAAAAAACTCCTTTTTTCGCGGTAAATCACGTCTCGCTTTCCAGAGTCGACACCGCGTGTCGATTCCTGTGCTGGAGTCGACCCCAACTCTGAGGCTATTCAGAGTCAAGGAATCGATTCTTTTGAGTCACTACACACTGCTCTACCCCCATCACTACACTGCTATATCTCGTCTTTGCACGGTAGGTTCTGCTACAGAAATTAAATAATTTCAACACAGTGATTCTACACTGGAATCACTGTACATTTTTGTGGATCATGTCCAAGTTTATCTGGGTTGCAATATATATTATATATAAACAAATATAGCCATACCCAAAAACTGACTGGTGCTAATGATACCTGACACGTGATGCGTGCTATAACGTTATATGTTGCTAATAATGGTACCAATACGTCAAGGTCAAGTGTTAGCATGATAGCTAATCCTTTATAATTTAGAGTTTATCAGACACTTTATGACCTGTTATTTGTGTCAAACTGCCATAATAGACAAGTTAAATAATGGTTTAACTGTTATTTACATCGAATATCGACATCGAATTACATCGAATATCGGTCTATGTGCTCATGCACATAAATATACAATTTATATAAGTTTGGGTTCTCTACCAGTCAAAAGTTTGGAAACTGTACTATTTTGATTATTTTTTTTTAAATAAGTTTCTTCTTCTCACCAAGGCTGCATTTATGTTATTTAAAAATAAAAAAAACTTAATATTATGAAATATTATTAAAATGATTTTCTATTTGAATATAATGTGAAATGTAATGTATTTCTGTGATGGTAAAGCTGAATTTTCAGCATCATTAGCCTACTCCAGTCTTTAGAGTCACATGATCCCTCAGAAGGGGGGGGGGGGGGGGGGGGGGTGTCAATATATTTATTCAGCAAGGATGCATTAAATTGATCAAGTGACATAGACATGTATAATGTTGCAAAACCTTTATATTTCAGATAAATGTTCTTTTGAACTTTCTATTTCTGCAGCAAATCATCATATTAGAATGATTAGTGAAGGATCATGTGACTCTAAAGATTGGCGTAATGATGATACATTCAGCTTTGTTCACAGGAATAACATGCATTGTAAAATGTTTTACAGGTTTTTTTTTTTTTTTTTTTTTTTAATATAAATGCAGCCTTTGGGAGCACAAGAGACTTCTTTCAAAAACAAATCAAAATACAAAGTACAGTTTCCAAACATTTGACTGGTAGTGTATATGTAATTTTTTTAGGCCTATACATAATACGTGAATTATATGTGCTTATATGGTATATGCATTTATACACATACTGTAATATTAAGTTTAAAAAAAATACCAGTTTGAATGAATTGTCATTTAAACTATTTATTTCACATGATCTACATTCTGTCATTCATTCAAATAAATATAATTAATTATCTTACTGTCTGTCAACACCACTACAGCACCAAACTTCCTCCCTTTTCCTACTGTATATAGCATTCAAACAGAAAAAGTCAGGGAGAAAACTCAAATTGTGCTCTACCAAATGATTGAAAGGTCTATTAATAGGTTAAGAGCTTAACAAGTTTTAAACTGTAGCATTTGCTTGCACTTGTTTTGTTTGCATTTCCAATCTTGTTTAATTTCTTTTTTCCTTTTTTTTATAGCAAAATGACAAAACCAAAACAGAAACCATGTCCTCACTGCCAGGCACTCAACAATGCCAGCTGCAAAACATGTAAAACATGTTTTGTTAGTTTAACCCTCAAAGATAGGGTTAAAAAAAAACATAAGATTATCGAGGAGAGTGCATGGAATTCCAGCACAAAAAAACACAGAAATGCTGCTCGTGTGGTGGATTCTGCCCGCATTGCTGTAAGTCTTGTTCTGCAAATGTAGTATTAGTATATATTATTTTCTTTTCATAGAGTAACGATTCTTACATTTTGAGAAATGTATTACATTATAAAATCGTTCAAAACATGTCATATTTTTATTACAGCTTTTAAAACATAAAATATATTAGTATTCCCTTATAGAACATTTAAAACAATTCTAAACCCATTCTTAAACTACCTGCAAAATGCAACATTTAAACATAAACATTCAATAATGAATAATACTTACTTTTAAGGTTTAAAAGCTATTACAAGAATGAAAATATGATAAAATTATTACATAAACTCACCAAAACATAATGTAAACATTACACTATTTTATTACATTTTGAGAATATTATTACATTATGAACATTTTATTTAAATAATGATGTATTATTTATTAAATTATGTGCAGTTATTGCATTATGAGTTGCTACATTACTCAATTAAACATTTAGTCACCTTTCTTTTTGCTTTGATAATCCAGTTGATTTGCAACAGAATTGTCTGCTAAATCCCTGTTTAGGATTATGAATAGAGTGATAATTATTCTGTGTATTTGTTTTACAGGTTAAGAAATTGGAGGTACTTGACTATAAGCCAATTCTCTTCATTTCCAGAGGGAAAAAAAATGGGTTTGTGGCTGAAGTCATCACTTCAATGGGTCCATTTGCAGCTGGACCACTTCAAAACATCTTTGGAAGGATGACTAGCCTTTATGAATTTTTTATTAAAAGTAAGTATTTCGTTCACATAATCTATATATGATATTCAAAGCAATATTTTCTCATTTTATTTCCAAAATGTTCTCATAGATTACCAGAAGATTCAAAACACTAGTACTGATGAAACGGTCTGCCAGCACCAGACTTCCCCTCTTCCTCCTCCATCTTCTTCCTCCAGCATCCCTCCTTCTTCCTCCACTTTTGAAACCCTTCCTCCTCCATCTTCTTCCTCCAGCATCCCTCCTTCTTCCTCCACTTTTGACACCCTTCATCATCCTCCATGTTATTCCTCCAGCCTCCCTCCTCATTACTCTGGTGACATCCTTCCTCCATCTTCTTCCTCCAGCCTCCCCCCTTCTTCCTCCTCTTTTGAAACCCTTCCTCCTCCTCCATCTTCTTCCTCCAGCCTCCCTTCTTCTTCCTCCTCTTTCTACACCCTTCCTCCTCCTCTTCCTCCATCTTTTTCCTCCAGCCTCCCTCCTTCTTCCTCCTCTTTTGAAACCCTTCCTCCTCCATCTTCTTCCTCCAGCCTCTCTCCTCCTTCCTCCTCTTTCTACACCCTTCTTCCTCCTCCTCCTCCATCTTTTTCCTCCAGCCTCCCTCCTTCTTCCTCCTCTTTTGAAACCCTTCCTCCTCCATCTTCTTCCTCCAGCCTCCCTTCTTCTTCCTCCTCTTTCTACACCCTTCCTCCTCCTCTTCCTCCATCTTTTTCCTCCAGCCTCCCTCCTTCTTCCTCCTCTTTTGAAACCCTTCCTCCTCCATCTTCTTCCTCCAGCCTCTCTCCTTCTTCCTCCTCTTTCTACACCCTTCCTCCTCCTCTTCCTCCATCTTTTTCCTCCAGCCTCCCTCCTTCTTCCTCCTCTTTTGAAACCCTTCCTCCTCCATCTTCTTCCTCCAGCCTCTCTCCTCCTTCCTCCTCTTTCTACACCCTTCTTCCTCCTCCTCCTCCATCTTCTTCCTCCAGCCTCTCTCCTCCTTCCTCCTCTTTCTACACCCTTCTTCCTCCTCCTCCTCCATCTTTTTCCTCCAGCCTCCCTCCTTCTTCCTCCTCTTTTGAAACCCTTCCTCCTCCATCTTCTTCCTCCAGCCTCTCTCCTCCTTCTTCCTCTTTCTACACCCTTCTTCCTCCTCCTCCTCCTCCATCTTTTTCCTCCAGCCTCCCTCCTTCTTCCTCCTCTTTTGAAACCCTTCCTCCTCCATCTTCTTCCTCCAGTCTCTCTCCTCCTTCCTCCTCTTTCTACACCCTTCTTCTTCCTCCTCCTCCTCCTCCTCCTCCTCCTCCATCTTTTTCCACCAGCCTCCCTCCTTCTTCCTCCTCTTTTGACATCCATCCTCCATCTTCTTACTCCAGCCTCCCTCCTCCATCTTCTTTTTACACCCTTCTTCCTCCACCACCTACTTTCCCCACTCCTCCTCCTACACCATTTCCCCCCTTCCCTACTTCTATCTCCTCTTGCATCACCCCTCCTCAAATCCATTCAAATCCATCTACAAACCCTTCTATCTCCTGCCAAAACAGCCATGCTGCCCCATCTAACCCCAAAGATGCAGGTGATTTTCTTTCACTTTAGGAAAAAAAACACTGCACAACATGCATAACATTCTGTTTAAGTTTGAACAAAGTTCTATTCCCAAATTTAGTAGACTTAAGTAAATATTTATTGTGTGTGTGTGTGTGTGTGTGTGTGTGTGTGTGTGTGTGTGTGTGTGTGTGTGTGTGTGTGTGTGTGTGTGTGTGTGTGTGTGTGTGTGTGTGTGTGTGTGTTTTACAGATAATTCATCCACAATAATCCCAAAGACAGGAGGCAAGCAAGGAAAATGGATGTATAAACAAGAAGGTATTGCATATTAGCATTTTTAATGAAAACTGACTAACTGCAGAGAAGAACACAGTGTCTTATTTCAATGTCATTTTTAAAAGTCTGTTTTTTTTTTTTTTAAACCTGCAGTCCGTAATTTTTTGTGCTCTAGCGGTTAATAAACAGAACTGCGTGCGTCTCGCGGAAGAACATTGCAACCGGAGCTACTTCACTCTGTTTATGTCTATGACGAGTAGGGGTGGGCGATATAGCCTCAAAATTAGATCACGATATTTCAAGAAAATTTGCGATAACGATATTTATGACGATATAGAAAAAAAGATATAGAACAAAGTTGTATTGGTGATTACAGATGGTAAATGAAGGGCATTGTCCATCCTTTTCCAATGAGCTACTGTCATTGAGAGAATTTTTAATTGGAAGTGTAAATCTATTGTCATAAGGTGGTGGCAGCAGCTTTATAGTCACACACTGCACAAGTCAAATGAAAGCAAAGTAGCCGTGGTACAAGTTATTTGTGTTTTCACTGGAAATCATAAGTAATACTATGACATAATATTTTAGTTTAACAATAACTAAAGTAATTTATGCCATGGTCTGTCTGAATATTCGATTCTAAATGGCTGGAAAGTGTGCAATATAATCGTTTTATGCACAGGTATTTCCAAGTCAGATGAATCATTAGTCTATATTAATGTGCTGTTTTCATAAGTGCGCACACACACACGCATACAGAGAGTGGAGATCACGCTGCAGATTTAGGAGCGCACAAACTTGTTATCAACACTGCCCATGACCTTTAGCAATAAAATGGCTAAGCTACTGGATCACTACATTATATTTCTCAGCAACGATGCGGTTACATCACTATTTTTAACTAATAAACACACATCTTCGTTAAGAGAGGCGCTGAACAGACGCAGTCACGTAGGTATGAATAATTAATTCAAATAAATGCTATGATTCATTCATTCAAATAAATGTAATCTTATGCACTACCTTATCTGTGTCTGATTTAGAGCGGGCAGATCTAACAAGCCGTAACTGTCGAAAATAACCGTCAATGTTACCCTTCCGGTCAAATATTGCGCTGCAAACATCAATAACAGCTTTAAGTTGCAAATGTTTTGTCAGTTGTCGAGAGGGCTGACCTTAGGTACTAAATCGTCATCAGAGGCTGACATGCTGCTCTTCGTGTATACTCTCAGACAGGTGTTGTGCGCGCTAGGGAATGTAAATGCCCCATACGTCATTACGTCGCTATATCAGAGATATCGCGATATGACACTTTTTTTATCATGTAAAAATGTATACCGGTATTATCGTGGACGGTATGATATGGCACACCCCTAATGGCGAGTCACGCAGGGACTGTGCTCCTCCACAGCGGTTCCTACCACACCGGCCTGAAATAGTCTCAATATAAACACTTATTATAAGTGTACCATAATGTGTACAAAAACACAGTTTGGAAAATGGATTCATGTTGTACATTCTCTCTATATAATTTTTGTAAATCTTGAATACAAAAAAGTTATGGACAGCAGCTTTAAAGTTGTAAAATATTGTTAAATTCCAAAACTAATAATATACAATAATGTCTATGAAGCTGAATATATGTATGCAA
>NC_137101.1:21188140-21445640 GCF_949357685.1 Gobio gobio | reverse complement strand
TGCTTTGGGCGGTGGACAGGGGCACCCTGACTGGTCAGCGGCTGTGCTGCCCCATACACGACAAACTGCGATGCACTGTGTATTCTGACACCTTTCTATCAGAACCAGCATTAACTTTGAGCAGTTTGAGCTCCAGTAGCTCGTCTGTTTGGTCGGACCACACGGGCCAGCCTTCGCTCCCCACGTGCATCAATGAGCCTCGGCCGCCCATGACTCTGTCGCCGGTTCACCACTGACCCAGTTATAGAATAAAATAAAATAACATAAAAACAACAGCAATACCCATTTGGAATGAGCTTCTCAGTTTATTTCTTAAGGATTTTGGCAACAATCCGTGGAACAAGAACATAATGTTCTCAAGTGTTAGGCATCTGTACTGTGCATAATCTTGCTAATAATTGAGCAAAGGATCCATGTTGAATTTCCATGGTAAATCATCCTAAAAAGTGTCCTAAGTGTCTTTTTTTTATAGCAATATAGCCCAATTAAGCCTCTTGTAATCCACTTTTCAGTCTTCCCTTCATGTCCCTGAAATTTGGCATATTTACTCAATGTTACTGTAACACATCACTAAATATTTGCAACGATAATATTTTGGTGCATTATTGTCCCAAATGCCATTAATCTGATTAAAAAAACAATAGTCTCAATAAGAGTCATGGTAAGGAATTATATGTAGTTTTTTTATTTAATCAATTATAAAAAAAGAGCTCAATCAATCAATCAATCCACATTTATTTATATAGCACATTTAAAAACATGTGTCGGCCAAAGTGCTTTACATACATACCAAGACACATTTAAACAATCTAGGAATATAAAACCATGTATAAAAAGTTGCACAAAATTAAGCCAATATGCATGTGAGAAAAGAGTCTTTTAACAGTTTATTGTTCCAAGACACACTGGCATCAAGCAGTTACAGAATAGTTGACTCAATGAACACCAACAGACAACAAACAAGCCTTCTGATCTTATTGCTCTACGTGACAAAAGTCTGTATCACATTTCCATTCATGTGGAATTATATTTGTGTTTTGCGTTTACAGAATTGTGTAATTTATTCTAAAGCCGGGTACACACTGTATGATTTGTAATAGTCCTTTATGATTGTTGCTTGTCAGAGTTAAAGCCATGTCACACTGTAGGATCTCAGTTGTCATTAATGTCAGACAAACTAAAGCCGTGTACACACTGTGCGATTTTGGCCACGATTTGGCCGTCTGAGACAAATTTTGCAAATCCTAAAAGATTCCTCTGATCCCAGGCTAAAATCTGAAGTCTTTGATCGTTAGTTTGACATGTTCACCGGCAGCCGATTAATGACCGCTGTGATCAAATTTTACCTGAGACGAAATTCTGGCAGCGTCAGAAGATTTGGGGCACAGTCCTGCAGTGTGACTTCTCTTACGACGGCCGTCAAATTATCTTCGTTTTTCAAGACAAACCATGACCAAAATGAGCGCTAGAGATTTCTTTGTAGCCACCATTTAAATCCTGCAAGTAATGCAGCTCACTGTCACCGAACACGTCATTGATGATATAAAACTCTGGAAAATGTTCTTGCGTACGTCCGCTTTAGTGCGCCTCAATCATCGTACAGTCTGACATTTAGATCTTACAGTGTGACATGGCTTACATCGGGGATCATGTTCGTACAGTCTGACAAACAACATTCGCAAAGGATTTAGAAAAATCGCACAGTGTGCAGGACCCTTAAGAAGAACTAAGACAATTAGATGGTCGTCATCGGTCGTAGGAGAAGTCACACTGCAGGACTGTGAGTCAAACCTTCTGACACTATCAGAATTTCTTTGGAGGTAAAATCTGATTGCAACTGTCATTAATCAACTGTCAGTAAACATGTCAAACTAATGTTTAAAGATTTCAGATTTTAGCCTAGGATCAGAGGAATCTTTTAGGATTTTGTCTCACAGAAAAATTGTGGCCAAAATCATACAGTGTGTACCCGGCTTAAATGTGCCTTAAGGAAAATCGTTGTCATCATCATCTGAGCTGTTGTCGCTTTCTGAGAGCCCTTCCTCTTGCACATCGTCTTCCTGTTCAAGCTTCTCTTCTTCAGACATCAAATCTTGGTGGCTGAAAATTTTCACATAGCCTGCCTTTACTAACTGCATTAAATGCTTAAGTTCATAATGTTTCTTTCGAACAATGCAGAGGAGACCTTGGCATGCATTGTCAGACAATGTTGGAAAAAGAGCTGAAAAACAAAAGGATACATTAAGAAAAAATTAAATGCGCAAATAAATTAATGTTTAAAGACTCTTACATTTTGAACTTATCTCATTCATCAGGGCTTCGAATTTGGACATCTTGTTTGTCAGAACTGTCCAGTGCTGTTTCATCTCCTTACAAATAAGACATCTCTCTTCCTGAAGGCGTCTCACTGCCATCACCTTGTCGAACACCTTCCTCTTGGTGAGAAATGGAGCAGATTCTGAAATAAGGTTAACAAAAGATTATATTAAATTATATACAGTGTCTACTCTAAAAAAAACAGTGACACAGACTTAGTCTTACGGCCATTTCACACCGCAAGCGTAAGCGGCGTGTGAGCAGTGCATATTTTTTCGCCCATGTTAATCAATGAGTGCATTCACACCGGCAGCAGGAGCAGCGCGTGAGCGTCAAGCAGGAGCGTCGCGTGAGCTGCAGTGATGTGGGGGTTTCGGCGCTGAGCCTATTTTTGCTGCTCTGCTGACGCTCAATTAAAGTGATAGCACACTTTTGATGGACAAAATAAATATGATTTCACACAAAAAGTGTAAAGTGTGCTCAAAATACACACAAGAAATGACATTTTGTTAAATGAGGTTTGGGAGGATCACTTTCAGATAATTGACACAGGTGGGGAGCACTCAGCTAATCAACAAGAGCTGTATATATATATATATATATATATATATATATATATATATATATATATATACATACACACGCAGCAGTCTTACCTCTCGTTTATTGACAGTTTACCAGCATCCCTCCACCACCCCCTTCACATTTTGCTCTTTTTAGTTGTAACCACTTGCATACACGGGGGGGGGGACTTTGGGTTTGGGGCCAGGTCCGAGCTCGAAGCCCTCCCCCAGGACAGCACGCATTAATGCATTAAATATATGCATAAATATTTCCAAATATGCATTCAATTTACTCTCTATAAATGATATGTAAGTGTATTAATTATAAATTATATGTAAGCAGCCGCAGCCACAGTGTAGTTACGCTGATGTGAAGCTCACACACTGCTCACGCTTGCAGTGGGAAACGGCCGTTAGTCTATAGTCTTATAGAATAGACTATATATTACATATTTTTCCTGGTCAAGGTCTTCAGGATTGCTCGCTATTACAGGTAGATGTGTTTAATTAGGGTTGGAACTGAACTCTGCTGATTGTGGCCCTCAGTGAACATAATTAAATTGTTCTGTTATGTAGAACATACCAGTATTGCTAGGGATTTGCCAAGGCCAAGCAATAGTCTCAGCTGTAAAGATGTTTTCAACTGAGCCAAGCTGCTGGGATGGATCTGCAATGCTGTTGTATTGTTCCACTGCAGCAGCTAGCTTCTTCTTCTCCTCACTCCTTCTGAGACGCAAAGAATGGCGTCGCTTGTTGCTATCTGAATGAAATATATATATATATAAAAAAATAATAATAATAAATAAAAAAAAATATATATATATATATTACATTAAAGCACTTTTTTAGCAACAAAAAATAAATGCATATACAATGTGACATCTAAATAATGACTTAATAGTTCAAATAACATGTTTAACCTGTTTGACTGTACAGACGCTGTGTACGCCTTTTGATGCTGACTGTTAGTCCCTCTATTTCTTCTTGTAACCTTCTCATTTCACCACTCCCATGTAGGTCACTTTCTACGGAAGAAAATGCAACTTTAAATATTACCTGCCAATAATAAGAATAATAACAAAGCAAATCAAAACATTACCTTCTGCCCATTGCTGTACATCTGACACCCATTGACAAACACTATCATCATGAAGTGATAGCTCTGTCTTCAGTGCCTCCAAGATGTGTTGCTGCTCTTGAAGAGCCTTCTGAGTCTACAAAATACAAAAGTCTTGCATTTAAAGGTGCAGTAAGCGATTTCTGAGAAACACTGAATATTTAAAATCCAACCTAAACAAACACACCCATCACACCCAAACACACCCGTCCCGTTTCACACCAGTGATATTCACTTTTTTTTAATGTCTCCCTCCCTCTTCTCCCCTGTCATGAGTGGACACACCCCCTACTGCTGACTGACTGAAAGAGGGTTGTGGTGCTTGGTCCAATCCACTTTAATCAGTTTTTTTTTCTTCAGAAATTGCTTACTACACCTTTAATTTAGATAGGAATCAATTAGTAAAACTAATTTTTACTAAACAAATTAGTGCAAATCTCAACTGCAATATGTAACTGAGAAGAAAGTTATACCTTTGTATATCTGTTTACTAGAGCTTGTCCCAAATTGAGAACCTTCCGCTTATTCCAGGACATGGCTTGCATTGTAATCATGTCTGCTCGGCCTATAACATAAATAAGAAAATTTTATGAGACATGTATATAACAAAAGTCATTCTGTATTAATCATACCTACTTCAACAAACCTGATTTTGACATGTATTTGCTTGTAACAGCAATTCTAGATAGGAAGCTGTTAACCTGCTCCACTTCCTCACCAATAGTTGACCCAGCTCCCTCCTGGTAGGCCCCACTATACTTGACCTAACAAGTTTTCAAATCCGACAACATCAATGCACTCAAAATGTATGCGTTTCTTCTTATTATTACTTAAAACACGTGATAATGTACCTCACATTTCCAAGAATGTGCTTTGGCATGCATCACAGACAGAAAAGGACGCATTTCCAGTAAAGACTGCAGCTCTGGGAATTGCTTAGACACACGTTGGAGATATGGGAAATATTTACAGGCTACATCCGAACAGAAGAATTTGATGCTCCCTTGTGACATGTCTGCAAGTTTTTTCTGAAGAAAAAGGGGGTAAGCAAAAATTTCCCCTCTAAACATATTTAAGGCCATAAGGAGAACACCATGGCGACAGACAGCAATCTCTAATCCCTCCTCATCCAGTTTGCTGCTTGATTTCTTGGCCAATTCTTTTGCTGCGGTCCAGTGTGATGCACCACACAATCCTCTTCCCGACACCTGGATATAAATTATACACATTTAAAAAAAAGCTTAAAAGTGATGGTCACTGCTAAATAGACCACTCTAAAAGTGACAGAACGTTACAGCTGATCAACAAAAAAGATTAAATATTTAAAAAACATTCACGTTAGTTTTTGTAAAATGAGTTTAATTTCTCAAAAAATAATTCTCAAAAATTATTAATGTGTCAAACAAACAAATCCCTCCCACCATGTATTGTACAAATCAAACCAAAAAACTGTGATACACAATCCACGGTTCGAACTGCAATCCTCTCATGTTGAACAGAACGTGCCCCACCCCCTGCTGCCCCAGCCCAGCTCTCACTTCACCTTGTGCCACAAATGTTTTTTTCTTCCTTGACATTAGATTAAATAGTAATTAGTACACTTTTAACAACTAAAACGAGCTGTATTTTTATTAAATATTATACTAATATTATTAACTAAATATACAATAACTTTAGTCTTCCAAGTGCATGTCACATGACTTGGGCAATCGCTCAAGTTGCACGGAGGAAAGACAAATAGAGCCAGTTTCCCCAAAATGCTACCTTGGTGTCCCAGCAACATCGTCATTTTCGTAGCTTGTTATGATATAAAAATCTCTCTCACCTCAGAAAACCGTTTTCCTGTCCTGTTAGCTGTTCTACTGTGCCGCACACTCTTTAGTTATATCCCTCTGTATATAAAGCGCAAGCGAAACTACGAACATGCAGCGTTACAATGTCAATTTGTAAGGTGTTCATTCGGTTCATCAGGAGTAGTTTTCATGTTTCATTAACAGCTCATGAAGTATTGTGTATTTGCCATGGTAACATGAAGCCAATGTATAAAGTTAATAAGTTAAATTATTGTTGTTGTTGTTATTATATTAAGTTAAAGTTAATCTAGTGTTATTATTGCTGGTGCCCTGCCATGAACCCTGCCTCCACAGCAAACAGAATTGAACCAGACGTGGCTCCAAAACCGTGATATAAACTGAACCGTGGCATAGTTTTATCCTAACACCCCTATTTATTATTATATTATGTTCTTAAAAAACTACACAATCTCCAACTGCTTCAATTCAAGCTAATTTAAAAACAATGAACACAAATATCTTAAGTAGTATGCACATAGCATGTTGTCAGAGAGTATCATATTTTATCTTTTGGATCTGTTGATCTGGAAAATTGTTTGAGAAAAGCTGTAAATCAAATTATCCAGTAGTATCTGCCAACATAAATCATAATACTTACGTGATCATTATTTTTGCGGACAAAGTCCACAAAGTCAGACACCTCCACATCACTCTGTATAAAAAGTTGGTCAAGTAATCCCCTTTTCTCTGTGCTACTGAGAAACACATTAAGAAAGCAGATTAACACATCATTCAAAATTAAGAAAATCACTTTATATTAAAAAAAAGAAAAGCACCTTGCCGTGTTTTTAAAACGATAGTGTTTGCGATTCCCATCAACACATACAGCTAGCATGTCTGGAGTGCATGCTGGACATGTGAAAAACTCCTCCTGGCACATATGTTCCACTGCATATCTAGCTGCAACCCATTCATTGAAACTGCAGCTGAAGACATTGGCTGATATTTTTCCACTCTGCAAAATGAAGCACATGTAATACTGCTGTTTTACTGGGTAGAACTAGTTTTATATTAGATTATAAGTAGTATTGAAAGTACTATTATTCTTTTAAACAAATCTCCAAAAAGTTAAAAGAATAGTCATAAAGGATAGTCTGTTTAACATAGTTTAAAGACCATTGCCATATAACGTCAACATAGTCTACAAAGAAGCAATCATTTTCATATAGAGAAAGAAACAATTTTCTTGGTTATATAGCTGAATTAAGAATCATACTGTATAAAATGTTCAGTGTATTAAATATCTTAGTTATCTTAGTATATCATAGTTAAATCTATCTAAATCAAAGAAAATAGTAATTTTACTTGGCGGTGGTTTACAAATTTATTTTTTTTTTAACAAATTTAAAAAACAAATAAAATACTTACTCTACCAAAGAGAATTGTTTTCTCATCAAGCATTTTAACAAATGCATGAAAAGCCATCCCTGGTGATGCCATTTTCATCTCTTGAAATGAGATAAGCACATCTGTTGAGAACAGGATACTTGTAGGAATGTTGCCAGGCCAGTAACCACTCCTCTGAAGTTCAGGCAAAGATGTCTCTCGTGAATGTCCACATGAAGCACAGGAAAAGTGAGGCATGCTAAGGTTGTAACGGCCTAAAGAAGTAAAACCAGCTACATAAAATTATAAGATAACAAGGAAATGGTAATAAATATTAGAAACAATATGATGCAAAAGTCTTCCTTTCCATTCATAGTGATGAGGGTCATGGGCCTGCCTGAAGAAACAAGGACTGTCCCATTACTACAATCACATATATGGGCTGGAACTTCTACAGGCAGCAGTCGAACTGTGCAACAAAGAAGTTATATTTAAAAACATGATATATTGAGAGGAGAATGAAACAACAATAATACAACTAAGTAAAACATTATCTTACCAAGATGTTTAACAGAAATGTGACCAGCTGCCTGGCTGAATCCTGTGGTTGGAGGTAAAGGTTGTACAAAACCTGAGACGAGGGACTCCCTATTATGAAGAACAAAGAAGCTACCATGCCTTTTCTCATCACAGCCTGCACAGAGGAAAGGGTAAGGGAGGCAATCCCTACAGCGCACAATGGCTGCATTTGATCTGCACTGTTGGCAGGATGAGGATCTTGCATCCTCTCCTTTCAAAATGTTCTCCACAAGTGAAGATCTAGCTTCTTTCCACCTCTCCTCCCTCATTTCACTTCTAATGGCCCAGTCATTGGATGCAGACCGAGGTTGATGATCTTGAATTGGCATAAAATCCCCTTCATCCCCTTCCTGTGTGTCCAAAAGCCTCTTTAGCTCTTCAAGAATGGTATCTAAGTCAAATTAATGAACATGAACATATATAGAAATCATTCACATTTATATAAAAACACAATTTAAATATCAACCACAAAGCAATATTTTGTTTCAGTGTTTACCAGCTGCCTCAGAGGCATTTGCAGGGCCACCATTTAAGTCATCTTCCATGACTAGTACACCTGCTAAAAATTGTGAGAAAGAAATAAACACTTAAAGAGATACTCATACACACAACATAATTTTGATATAGCTAAATATTACCAGAAATGTTGTTATCGTCTCTTCTTAGTCCTATTTACAAAACAGAAGCACAATTTTACAAATAACATATAAATATATATAGTATAAGTACGGATTCTGTACTCAAATTTTGGGCTGCCACATATGGAGCATTATACATTTCTTTCATTTAATTAGCATATACAGTGAGTACCTTATACTTACGTTCTACAGTTGCCCTTCTGGCTCTTGGGTATTTGTAAAGTATTTCCCCTTGGCTGTCTCTTTTTCTCCAATGGACAGTTGGGGGTGAGGGTAGAGGCTGCACATTGCTTTCCTAAGAGCATAACAAATGACTAGCCAACAATTCAAGAAATATCACTTAATGTCTTGTTAGGGTTAATAACTGCATACTGCATTGCACCGCATGCATTGATGAATAAAGTAACAGTCATGGTGAAATTAATATTGATTGTGACTTATAAAACCAACAGGATTTTTTTTATTTTTTATATATATATATATATACTGAACTCAATGATTGTAAGATAACTTTATTTTACCTCTCGAGCTTGCAAGATTTCAAGGAGCTCATCTGTATTTCTCAGCTCCTCTTCTAATTCCAAATCCATCATGTGAATGTATACAGACACTCAACAGATAGAAAAATAATGCTGCAAAGAGAGAGAGAGAGAGAGAGAGAGAGAGAGAGAGAGAGAGAGAGAGAGAGAGAGAGAGAGAGAGAGAGAGATAGATAGATAGATAGATAGATAGATAGATAGATAGATAGATAGATAGATAGATAGATAGATAGATAGATAGATAGATAAGCTCTTAAAAGAGCTGTTGGGTTCGTTATATAGCCTATGGGAAAACAAAGAAAACATTATTTAATGTTCACATATACCATAGATTGTAATAGTACTGATACATTAGGTTATCTAATTGAATAAAATATTTGAAATAAAAAAATGTTTAACCCTGATCTTATATTCAGTTTAGGCAAAGTTATTTATATGGGTGAATGTTTATAACATTCTTATTCAGATTAATACATTTGTCTATTATGGCAGTTTGACACAAATAACAGGTCATAAAGTGTCTGATAAACTCTAAATTATAAAGGATTAGCTATCATGCTAACACTTGACCTTGACGTATTGGTACCATTATTAGCAACATATAACGTTATAGCACGCATCACGTGTCAGGTATCATTAGCACCAGTCAGTTTTTGGGTATGGCTATATTTGTTTATATATAATATATATTGCAACCCAGATAAACTTGGACATGATCCACAAAAATGTACAGTGATTCCAGTGTAGAATCACTGTGTTGAAATTATTTAATTTCTGTAGCAGAACCTACCGTGCAAAGACGAGATATAGCAGTGTAGTGATGGGGGTAGAGCAGTGTGTAGTGACTCAAAAGAATCGATTCCTTGACTCTGAATAGCCTCAGAGTTGGGGTCGACTCCAGCACAGGAATCGACACGCGGTGTCGACTCTGGAAAGCGAGACGTGATTTACCGCGAAAAAAGGAGTTTTTTTTAATTTTTTTATTTTTACACACTATTTTAAATTTCTTAATTATAAACAAACATTTATAATTTTACTTCGTAAAAATATCCTATATATTTTTTTGTAAGTGTATGCTATGTTGTGTTTTGACTGACCAACATAACCACAGCAGTTAATATTGATAAAACACGTGACAATATTCTACAGATAACATTAATAGCGAGCTGATAATTAATTTATTAATGATCCTGGCATCTAATGCAAAAATAGCCAAAGGCGCAAATAGAAGTAAAAAAATTTAATAAATAAAATAAAATACATCAAGCATATAAAATAATAGACATGCGTGTATCATTGGGCATCTCCAATCTACAAATATAATTTATAACAGTTTTTCAATAAGGAACAGGCCATGACCATTTAATTATGCATTATAAAAACACAAAGATATAACACGTGTTATGGATTTAAAAGCTTTAGAGTTGCTGAAGGTAGCCTACATATCCAGATAAAAGTCTTTACAGAAAATATTAAATTGGGGATTTATAGACAAAAAAAATTATGTCTAGAAATTTAACTATAAAAAATAATACATTTAATATTTATTTCTTATCAGAGCTTTGCAAAATTGCGATGACGTAGGCTATTATACTAGGCTCGTTTGCCTTATGCGTCTTAATCTAACGCCTAGGGGTGGCCGTTGAAACCAATGGAGTTCCCAGTTCGTCAATATAGTGACGCCTAGGGGTGGCCGTTGAAACCAATGGAGTTCCCGGTTCGTCAATATAGTGACGCCTAGGGGTGGCCGTTGAAACCAATGGAGTTCCCAGTTCGTCAATATAGTGACGCCTAGGGGTGGCCGTTGAAACCAATGGAGTTCCCGGTTCGTCAATATAGTGACGCCTAGGGGTGGCCGTTGAAACCAATGGAGTTCCCGGTTCGTCAATATAGTGACGCCTAGGGGTGGCCGTTGAAACCAATGGAGTTCCCAGTTCGTCAATATAGTGACGCCTAGGGGTGGCCGTTGAAACCAATGGAGTTCCCAGTTCGTCAATATAGTGACGCCTAGGGGTGGCCGTTGAAACCAATGGAGTTCCCAGTTCGTCAATATAGTGACGCCTAGGGGTGGCCGTTGAAACCAATGGAGTTCCCGGTTCGTCAATATAGTGACGCCTAGGGGTGGCCGTTGAAACCAATGGAGTTCCCAGTTCGTCAATATAGTGACGCCTAGGGGTGCTTTTGACGTCTTCATTGTGACGCGGAAAGCACTTGACCATGCTTCGGTTTTTGACGCCCTGGGAGTGAGAATGGGTTGGGAATATACGTGGACAAATAATGCACTTACAAGCAAATCAAGAATTGACTTTTGGCTTTTATCTACTAATGCAATTAAATTTGTATTAGATACTTCAAATGATTATTCACCCCTATCAGATCATAGATTTATCTCAATACCTTTAATTGGTAATACAGAGAGCTGTAAAAGAACTTGTGGTTATTGGAAATTTAATAATAAGTTGCTCTCAGATGCAAAATGTATAGCCTCGATGCCAGCCGAACTTAGCCCCGCCCACAACATTTTTACTCGGGCAGTTCGGTCTGGACTTGATCCATAAAGAAGTAATTATGCCCGAACAGAAACTGTTCGGACCAATGAAATTGTCAGGGCGGGCTTTAGACGATGATGGACAGATGATAAACATTAACGTAATCATCCACGTCATCAAAGGCGCTTGGGTTGAGTTTGTTCTAATCGGAGAACTTGTTCGTATATGCATTCACCTTTACTATTTCTCTCAGAAATGATGATCGTGTTGGTAAGTACTCTGTGTATCCTTAAATTCTTTTTTTACAACACCGGCAAAGATCGTTTACATTCATCTTTTTCTTCTAATGTTAGGCTACTTATTCCAGCATGTGTGCATGCAGGTACAGGGTTGCCAAGTTTTTACAACAAAACCCGCCCAATTGCTAACGTTCCTCAAAACTAGCTAAAAACAAGCCCAATAGCTTTCCAGGGGGGGTTCTCCGGGGAAAAAAGGCATTTGGGGGGTAAAATATGTGTTATGTTGGCAGGGCTGGCAGCTAAAAATCACATTCCTGGGTCTGTATATCACATAATTGGGGTTGCTTCAACTCGCGGACATGGCAACAGTTGAGTTCTGTTGACATTTGACAACTAACGTTATGCGTCGCTCCGTTGCTCTGATTGGTTGTAGGTCTATCCAATTGAGGTCTTTCCTGGTTCGGTTGAAACACGCCCCATAATCACAGCCCAACGGAGCAGTATCAGACTCATATTCTGACTAGAATTGAGTATGACGACGTCAGGCTAGCAAATGGGTGCACACGTGAAGACAATAACTTACAAAGTCGTACAAAATTCTGCTCCTCCCAGCAGTAGATCACGATCCACTGCATAATTCTCTACTGCAGGGTTTTCCCTTGCCTGATCAGGAAACAAACTACAACTATAAAAGCAAACCTATAGCAGTCATTCACCAGCATCTCCAAACATTGTGGCTGTGCGAAGAGGACTGCTGAAACCAGCGGACACATCTATCAAGAAAAGGTTTTCATAACAAAATGATTGTGATGGTTTATTTCTTCCTTTATGTTATGTAGAATTTAATAAGACTTTACATCATGTACATTTGATTACTGTTTATGTGTAGGACGAGACAAATACTCTGCAGAATGTTGTGAACTTCTGTTGTTTCTTGAAGTAGAGACCAGGAGAACTTGGATAGGTTTTTCAGCAGGATTCTTTATTGAGAAAAACATGCTGTCTTTCCGCTGAGGTTCCAAGTCTGACTAAAGCCAGTTGAACATTGTATTTTATATACATTTCAAGGGGAGGGATTATACAGAAGGGGAGGAGACACTCTAAGCAATACAATGCTTGATTTAATCAGCATAACAGTGTCAATCAAATGCATAGATGCTAATCCAATCACTCAGCATAACAGTGTCACTCAAATGCATAGATTCAATCAGCCTACCACTCAGGGGCTCCAAAAGTCATTAAAGACAAATAGTGCTCATTTTAGAAACAATGAAGAGAACAGGAACAGGCCTGGAAAATACAGGTTTTGGGAAACCTGCCCAGACAGAGTATCACCAATCCAACCTGATCTCACAGAATTCCGTGAAATGAACACGGGTCCCTTAACTCAAAATCCGTGGCAGTTTCACGGAATCGCCGAAAATTCCGTGATGGGTCCACGGAAGTGATGCCTATATAAGTCAATGACAGTATACAGACGCGTTGGGCATGGTTATCATCATGAAACTATGATTTTTGCCATAATGACATGGAGTGTGATTCTCGATTTAATCAGCCAGCATAATTTTATTTATTTAATATTTTTTTTTTACAGTATTTAGACACGTTTCGAACTCGTAACCCAATCCCTTCCCTAAACCTAACCATATGTGTATTATAAAAAAACAGGATATAACAGGCAGATACGTCTGCAGGCACAATTTATTCCAAAAGTACAAATATTCCAAGTGTTCCGAGGCCAAACGATTAATTTGTGTGAAGAAAATCCCCAAAAGCGATCAGCAGCGTCGAGTCCATCCGCCAAAGATCAAAAATACATTTCAAATTTGCCGCCGGGAGAAACGTTACGTCAGCTTTGACAGCATTGGCTGTCGTATGTCTCGTGACCAATAGCGTCATTACGTTGGCTTCGATTGTAAAATGCCATTGGCTCTCGTGTGTCTCGTGACAGAATGCGTCACGCTGAAGACGCGTGTGTATTATTTGAATCAGATATGAATGAGTGTGTTCACGGAGCGGCGGGATCATCATTTTAGCGATTTAAACATTAAGATCAACTCTGTTCTTTACATGAAGACATCGTGTGACTTCAAAAGACTTGGAATGCAACATGAGTTAATACTTTTATACTGTTTTTGGTCAGTTTTTGCAATAAATACCTGTGACTGTACTTGTATTTGCCTGTTATGTGTTTTTATATTGTTGAGAGTGGGTAGGTTTAGGGTAGGAGTGGAGTTAGTTGCTCCAAAATATGAAAGTAGCCTATAAATATTCATAAAATCATGTCTGCTTTTTACTGTCATTGACTTGCATTGGAATCACTTCCGTGGACCCATCACGGAATTTTCGGCGATTCCGTGAAACTGTCACGGATTTTGAGTTAAGGGACCCGTGTTCATTTCACGGAATTCTGTGAGATCAGGTTGCACCAATCTCTGAGCTTGTTATGTTAAATGGTCAGGAAGTGCATAAAGACAAAATACTTAATGTCTCAAACACTTACACGGTCTTACGTAATCTCCTTAGAATTTCCTCAAGTTTTACTTCAAAATGTAAAACACAAATATAGATAATGTTTTCAGTTATATTCTATTACATTGGAACCTATATATAACAATGTATAAATTTGTAATCCCACAAACACAATGAAAGGTTCTCAGTGCATCCTGCTACTCTTCAGCTGCCAGTTTCTTTATACTCTAGGTAAACTAAATGTGTGCTTGGAGATTCATAATCATATCATGATACTAACATCTGCAGAATAATTCAAATGAACCCAACCCAAATGTTTCCATATAGCTTTAGAGTGTGAAGTGTTTCCTGGTACCCTGAAGCAGATTGACGCTGGATTAGGTTTAGTGGGTGGAGTAAACAATGACAATGAAGTCTTCCTATTTCTGGGAAACAGTTTTACAAGAATAAATGCATCACTGAAGCACTTTACTGTTGGACCTGCTGAGTGTTCGGAGTGAGTCCAGCAAACATTGCCTTCAAGTTTCAGAGTGGAAGCTTCAGGCAGATTCAAGGTAAAAAAAAAAAAACGACAAAAAAAACGATAATTAAACTCAAGATGCTGAATTTCTGTTCATATTTTGTTTAACTTTTCCCTTCAATTTCTTTACTTTACAGGCGGTTTAAAGCAGATGGATGCTGGAAGTGAGATTGTTGCAGGTGTTACTCCAATAGACGACATCTTCTGCATTAATAGGGATGCTAACAGCAATGGACAATCTGGAATCATTCCTTGGACACAACTCACAGGAAGGCTGAAGTACTACAGCTGTTGGGGAGTGAACTCTCAAGAGAATGTCCTCCTCAAAAAGGTAAGATTGGAAGAGTTTGAACAGAAAGGAAAAAGATTAATCAGTTTTAGTCAACTGAGTTGTTTGTATCTTGTGTCTCTGAGAATGTGACGAGTTCTTCCTGTGGAGGGTCAACTTTTTGGGACATTGTTGAAGTAGCAACTGATGGCAGCGTATATGGTGTTGACTATCAGGGGTCTTTGTTGCAAAGGTGAGCAAATTGCACTGAAAGCTTGTTTTATGGAATAAAACTTAAATAAAAAGTAAAATACAATAATTATTCTCATTTATTAGAAGCCATCATTTTATCACTTAATTGTTCTAGACTCTGAGTTTCTCCTTCAAATCCCACTGGCACAGGATGGCAAGTGATTGTCATTTGTCCCTTTGGCCACAAACATGTGACTTTCGATTTGGGGAGGCTGTGGGTCATCTGTAGTGATGGATCCATCAGAAAATGTACTTGAATGTCCATCAGAGGACCCCAATGATCATTAAACAGATTTTCTTTCTGCTTCTTTTCTTTGCTGTTTAGCCAAAGAAAGTTTAGTTTTGTTTTTATTAAAGTATGACATATAAAGTTTTGCATTGTCATTTTGTGTCAATAAAGGTTAAATAAAATTGCACAAATGAGTTGGACTGTTTCATAATCAGTATCAGAGAAAAATCACAGAGAAAAATATTTTACGAGTTATAAACTTTAGATTTTGTAGATTTTTCTTTCTCACCTACAAACACAACACAACAGTTACACCTTCACACATTCTTCACTGCAGGTGCACAAATCCTATTCTACGAATCACACATCAAGAAACTCATACGCTCACATTTTTGCTACAGTTGCTGCCCATACGGAAATGTATATGTATTTGTACCTATATCCGAGTAGTGATGTCATATATGTTTCATATAAGGCAATACATTATTAGCACATATATTCATCCTCACGATATATGAAGATATAGGTTTATACCATGTATGAAATACCCATAGAATAATTATAATTTATACATATATTAAAATGATTTATATGACATGGTACTGTATGTTAATGCCATATGTAAAAAATCTGTATGCTTGTATAGGATTTAAAATGGATTTATATACTGGTGTTTGAATCCTGGCATTTCATTCTAGTTTGGTTTTGTTTTGATTCAGGCTTCAGACATTAATGCTCCATGTGTTTTTTCCCCCCGTTGTGAGCGTACAGTATGAGCATTCGCTTGGTCTCCTGTGAGCAAGTAGTTTTGCTTGGGCAGTTTACACTCTTTTGTCCATGTGTTGTGTGTTTGTTTTGCGCGGCTAGTGCTCTTCATCAGCTGTGTACTTTCATGTTTTGTTCTGTGTAGCATGTACCGGTTACCCTGGTACAGGGATGACATTTTTCATCCTGTCTGTAGGGAAGTATAATGTTATTTGGGGTTGTGACCACTAGAGTGCACGCTGGTACAACAGGTGGATATATACCACAGAATAAGCCTGTGCTTTGGCAGATCCAGCTTGTGTGTTCACGTGTAAACAACTGTTAATAAAGACACGTCAATTGTACAGTATCTCTCCGGCTCCCTATTCTGCTGCACCACAGAATATCACATAATTGGTGACGAGGATTTATGGAGTTTGCGAGCCGTAGGAAATGCTGCTGTGAGTGTTTAATGGCTGTATGAAAATTTTCACTGCAGTGAAACAGACAGCTGAGATAAAGGCAAGGGCTAAAGAGTCAAGATGGCGACACTGGTGGGAAAGGTGAGCCCATTTGACAGTGAGTCACAGCTGTGGGAGGAATACATAGATTTCTTTCAAGCGAATGACATTGAGGGCGCTGAGAAAAACAAAGCTGTGCTGTTAAGTGGAGTTGGGGCTAACACGTATAGCTTGTTGAGAAGTTTACTGTGTCCCTCAAAGCCAGCAGATAAAACTTATGAAGAGTTGGTAAATGTCCTCAAAAGTCATTTAAATCCTAAACTAAGTGAAATCGTGCAAATATATAAGTTTAACTCACGTATACGGAAAGAGGGAGAAATTGTGGCTTATTATGTTGCGGATTTGAAGAAGTTAGCACAACACTGTGAGCAGGGACGTCGTTAGGCCTATTTTAGGGGGGCTGAAGCTACCCCAAAATGTTCCTAAGCCCCCCTAAATGATAATGAGAACAACAATAACAATTTGATTTATCAATAACCGTATCCTCCTCATTCATATTTAGATGCAACAAATTATATATATCCAGCTACAAAAAAATAGCCGAAAAGTCGGTATTTGGACAGAAGTACAAAGAGTCCTTGTGCTAAGATGATCGTGTCTCGTTGGTGAACTGTGGCAGCTTTCAGAGCGTTGCAGACCGGAGCGCTCCTGCAAGAAACTGCCTGGAGGATTCATCTCCGTTACCAAGGTTATAATCGTTAACGAAAATGAACGAAAAAACGAAAACTAGGTGGGTTGTCGTTAACTGAAATAAAAATAAAAACGAGGCATTACAAAAAAACGATAACTAACCAAATCTATAATGTGTTTGGCAAAACTAGGTAAAATAAAATGATGGATTAAATGTCCTAAGTTTTTGTCTTTATCAATGTCTTTCATAGAGCAAATAACGTTCCGCTGCATCTCCTTTCCCTGCGTCTCTCATTCACGCGTGCCCCCCCCCCCCCCCCACACACACACACACACACACACACACACACACGCACGCACACACACACACACACACACACACACACACAGCCCGTGCTCACCGCCGTCTTCTTGAGAACGAGTGTTCGACGTTGAAAGCAAGTTCGCGAAAGGTTGGTATCTCGTGAACACCTTTACACAATCACATATTAAAAAGTGGTATAAAATATTTTTAATTCAGAATATAATTTTGTCAGTGAGTTAATGTCGACCCGAGAAGCGATTGCTATTTTAGAAAGTTAACTAGTCGCAAGTTTGAGGTAAAATGCACTTGGGTTGTCGATGTCAAAACACTATATAAGCTATGATTCAAATATTAAACAATGTTATCTCATTAGGCTATTGTAAAGGGTAAATTTAGTATAGGGTGTGAAAACTGCACAGCTGTGTTATTTGTATAGATTTAGCTCAATTTTAGGTTTAGCGGTATATTTGTATTTTAGGGTTGAAAAAAATGGGTTGAATACATGCGGTTCTGTGTAATTAAATAGCATTCTGTGGACAACTTATCTTATATAGAGAGGAATTAGATTTAGTATGCTATTACCTTTTCATACATTTACATGAGCAGACAGACAATATAAGTCATTGCTTATAACTCATCAGGAGCAAAATCTGACCTAAGTAAATTCCCCAATCAGCTTTGATGTGTCTAAAAGCTAACATTACAGTAACTTTTCTTTAACAGAGTAGAAATGGAAGAAGAGGATATGTCTGTCACGTTTTACTTCTTAAAATCGTGGTTTCTTGACTGGTTGTTGACGTCAGTGTAGCTCTAGATGTGAGTGCAAAGATTTTGCAAAGGCAAGTTACAAATACCCTGGGGGCTAAGCCCCCCCTGTATTCCAATCCTAGTGACGTCCCTGACTGTGAGTACGGGGGCCACACTTCCACAAATGCTGCGGGATAGACTTGTCTGTGGAGTGAATGACGACAGTATGCAGAGAAGATTGCTCGCGGAAGTGGAGTTAACGTTCAAGAAGGCACTGAACATTTGCCAGGCAATGGAGTCTGCAAACAAAAAAGTGAAAGATATACAAGGATTGTTAACCAAGGAGGCAGGACAAAACTCAAAAACACTTAGAGGACAGGCAGCAGTGCATAGAGATGTTGTGTGTTACAGGTGTAAAGATCAACATTCACCAGAGGAATGTAAGTTTCTGAATGAACTCTACCATAAATGTGGAAAGCGTGGACACATAAAACGAGCATGCAGGGCCAAGCATGCTGCCGTGGGGTGCCAAAAAAGTGCATTCAAAGGACAAAAAGGAGAGAAAAAAGAGAAAGGGAGAATGACTCATCTCGTTAGAGAGGTGGAAAGTGACGAGAGGGAGGACAGCAGTGATATTAACACAATATAAAGTGTCAAGTCCAACCCAAAGTGGCTCCTATCACACAGAAGGTGAATGTGAATGGCATGGAAGTGGAGTTTGAAGTTGACACCAGTTGTGGAGTGACAATCATCAGCAAAGAGCAATATTCTAAGCTGTGGAAACAAACAGACATGCCAGAATTGAATAATTGTATAAACACATATACAGGTGGAAAGATGGAGGTGCTGGGCCAGACTACAGGAACTGTGGAAATCAAAAATGTAAGAAAAAAAAAAGTACAATGGTTGTGGTAGAAGGAAACATATGGAGTCAGAATAGACTCATTAATAATTCACGCAAAAAACAAGATGCACACATGTGTAACCAATTTCACATGCATGAAACCAAATTCACGTGCACAAAAAACAATTCACGTGCGCAAAATAAAATTATATATTCATAAAATACATTTCACAAATGCAAAACACAATTCGTAGATTTACAACTGTGCACAAAAACTTTTGAATGTTTAAAATGTACACATTCATCCTGTAATGCGAATGTGCAAATCGTCATTCACGTGTGTGAATTGCCTTGGATGTGTGTGTGTGTTTTTGAGACTTTCCTGGCAGCGCAATCCTCCCTACACAGAGGAGTCGTACTCTTTAGCCAATCAGATTTAAGCTCATCAATCGGCCAATCATAACCGCGTGAGGGCGGGCCCACCTGAATGTTACGTCATCAGCGTTCGACCGCAGTTAGAGATCATGGCTAAGCAGCAGAGGTATGTATGTGAAGTTTGATCGGTTCATTTCTGTGTTTAATGAAACTAAGAACTTAGAGATCAGTTTAAGTGAGTTTATTCAATATTAACAGATGTAAGCAACTGCTGTGGTAATCAGATGTCCCATATGAAGAGGAAATGATGCTTGTTTTGTATTTTAGCTGCAGGTACAGAGACAGACATCTCTCTCAGTTACAATCACACAAATGATTGTAAAACAATAATCTGGGTGGACAATAGCTCCCATTTAGCACTGGCCTCATCAAGATATTTTTTCACTATGTACAATTTTTTTATGAGCACTCATTGTTTAGTGATGAAGATATTTTGCCATTTGTGCAACAGTATACAGTGTTAAATTGTTATTACACGTATTGTTCCTGTACACCTTTGGCGTGACATCTGGATAGCAGTCACAAACATCTAAATTCATGTTTCCTTATTCTCTTTTATAATTTGTTTATAATTTGTATTAATGTCTTAATCTATTCAGTACACATGTACTTACATGTTCTGTGCTGTATTGTCATCTCAAGATTTTTTATGTCACAGGACAATGTTGTGAAGCATTCATTTTACTTTGCCTGGCAAAAAAGCGTTTTTATGCTGATCAGACAAAGATGCAATTAACATCATACTACTAAGATTACTCCGTACACTATATTCAATTATATTACCATCACTTCATGTCCTGCTTCCTGCTCTTCCTCTGTCTGCAGCTCTTGTACTGCGTGCTGACTGCTTTAAATATCAAACCAAAATCTGATGTGTTCTGACAGAGAAAGGGCTAGTGGCGGCTAGATTGAACACATTTCATTTGTTAACTTTCACCTGATGTATTGCACTTAAATGTATCATTTGGCGATAAACATTTATCTACTTTAAAAGAAAAGAAGACACTTACTGGAACACTACCAACATCCCTGACCAGCCATGCAATGACATTGTGTTTCCAGTGCCCAGTGACTGAAGAACTAACCCAGCTTCAAACTGTTAATCAGCCAATCTCACAACTACAGAATATATTTATATACAATGTTTTATATATATATATATATATATATATTATATTGCTCTGTACTACATGTTGTGCTTCTTCATCATTTACTCACCCTCAAGTTGTTCCAAACCTGTACTGAGTTTTGTTTGTTCTGCTGAACACAAAGGAAGTTATTTAGAAGAATGTAACAAAGCAAATCTCTGCAGCCATTGACTAACATAGTATTTTTCTCCCTGCTATGTTAGTCAATGGGTGCAGAGATGTGCTTTGTTACAAACATTCTTACAAATATCTTCCTTTGTGTTCAGCAGAACAGAAATTCATATAGGTTTGGAACAACTTGAGGGTGAGTAAATGAATAAAAAAAAATGTTTTGGGTGAACTCTCTTTAATCATGGCCAAGTCATTTCATATAGGTTTTATTCCCAAAGGATTCAGAAACTTTCAAATTAATAAACCGTATACATCAACTGTAGCAAATCTCTTTGAATCTTTTAATTCTGACATAAAACAAGAACATTTAATAATGCATAGCAGGGCTTTATTCCTTGAGTGTGTACATTAATACAGTAACAATGCATGACTTTCAGCCTCTTGTTGAAACAACAGTCAAAATGAAGGGATGCAACATGAGTGTTTTGAAAGAATTACAGTAGGAATGGTAAGTTAACGGTACTGGTCTCTGCAACTTCATACATCATCTGTCTGGGAAATCTGAAACAATAAAACTGCATATATGTGCAGCTTAAAGTTAAAACAAAGCATATATTAAATATAAATGGTCTCCAATGTATGCACTTCATTACATAAATTATTATCAGTTGAATGTGTGGTGGACATGACATGCAGGTACAAACACACTGTTGTGACTGCTCTTTCCTAATTAAATAATAGTTATATAAAAGACCACGTGAAAAATATCTATTTATCTAATTCGTCTATTTATATACACTTTCTCTCATCATTCAAACCATTGTTATGCTTTCTATGGAGTTTATGAATCTAAAATCCTACATTTGTATGGTGTGCATATGCAGAATTCTTAATGAAGTAAACATAAGAATCCATCAATACTACTAAATGTTTATTTTCACACAGAGATCAGTTGAAGTGATAGTTTCTTAACTGCTAAGTTTCATTAAACACAGAAATGAACCGATCAAACTTCACATACATACCTCTGCTGCTTAGCCATGATCTCTAACTGCGGTCGAACGCTGATGACGTAACATTCAGGTGGGCCCGCCCTCACGCGGTTATGATTGGCCGATTGATGAGCTTAAATCTGATTGGCTAAAGAGTACGACTCCTCTGTGTAGGGAGGATTGCGCTGCCAGGAAAGTCTCAAAAACACACACACACATCCAAGGCAATTCACACACGTGAATGACGATTTGCACATTCGCATTACAGGATGAATGTGTACATTTTAAACATTCAAAAGTTTTTGTGCACAGTTGTAAATCTACGAATTGTGTTTTGCATTTGTGAAATGTATTTTATGAATATATAATTTTATTTTGCGCACGTGAATTGTTTTTTGTGCACGTGAATTTGGTTTCATGCATGTGAAATTGGTTACACATGTGTGCATCTTGTTTTTTGCGTGAATTATTAATGAGTCTATTCTGACTCCATAGAAACAGGCCTAATTTGTTGGGGAGAAGCTGGCTAAAAGACTTAGGGTTGCTGCCGGAGCTGGTGAATCAAATAATGGCAGTGCCAGCACTGAAGTTAGCAGACGTGCTAGACAGACACGCAGAGGTGTTTAAAGAAGAGCTGGGGCTGCTTAGAGGTACCACAGTTAAGATTCATGTCAACCCCGAGGCCCAACCACGATTCAATAAGCCCAGACGTATTCCATTTGCTGTTAAGCCTTTGGTGGAGGCTGAGCTCCAGAGACTGGTGGAGGAGAAGATCATTGAACCAGTGCCATTCGCAGAGTGGGCAGCTCCCATAGTGCCTGTGAAGAAACCAGATGGCTCAATCCGAATTTGTGGAGATTACAAACTCACGGTAAACAGAGCATCCAGTGTGGAACAATATCCGATTCCGAAAGTTGAAGATTTGTTCGCTCGGCTAGCTGGAGGCCAACAATTCTCCAAACTGGACATGAGCCATGCGTATCAGCAAATCATGCTGGATGAGAGTGCCAGGAAATATATGACTATTAACACGCATAAGGGACTGTACACTTATTGTAGGCTACTTTATGGAGTGGCGTTGAGTCCAGCCATTTTCCAACGCACCATGGAGGGAATCCTGTAAAACCTGAAACATGTCACAGTTTACCTGGATAACATATTAGTCACAGGGGCCAGTGAAGAGGAACATCTAAGAAATCTGGAGGAGGTTCTGAGCAGACTAAAGAAAAGTGGATTGAGGCTGAAGAGGAGTAAGTGTGAGTTCCTGGGAAAGGAAGTGGTTTTCCTGGGTCACAAAATCAGCGCGGCAGGGGTGCAGCCGGTGGCAGAAAAAGTGCTGGCGATTCAAGAAGCGCCCGCTCCTTAGACAGTGAGTGAACTGAAGGCTTATCTAGGTCTGCTGAATTATTATCACAAGTTCCTGCCCAGCCTGTCCACAGTGTTGGCGCCATTGCACACACTGTTGAGAAAGGAGACAAAATGGATGTGGGGCAGTGAGCAGAAAGAAGCTTTTGCAAAGTCAAAAAAGCTTCTTCAGTCCTCTGCGATATTAGTGCACTATGACTCTACCAAACCACTCATCTTGGCCTGTGATGGGGTGGGGGCCGTACTGTCTCATAAGATGGAAGATGGAACAGACAGGCCAATAGGGTTTGTGTCACGTACTTTAAATGCAGCAGAGAAGAATTACTCTCAACTGGACAAGGAGGGCCTTGCTGTCATTTTCGAGGTATAGAAATTCCACACGTATGTGATTGGCAGACCGTTCACCATTGTGACAGATCACAAGCCTCTGATTTCGCTGTTCAATGAACTCAGAGAGGTGCCACAGATGGCCTCGTCATGTATCCTACAATGGGCAGTAACGTTGTGTGGGTACGACTACACCATTGTGTATCGAGCAGGTCGGGAGCATCAAAACGCTGATGGATTGAGCAGGTTGCCGTTGTCCGAAAAAGGAGTGGAGACTCCTGCCGAGGAAGAGAGAGTACTGATGCTGGATGAAAAGGATGTGTCACTGTTAAAAGCAGAGCAGGTGAGGAAATGGACTGATAAAGATCATGTTTTAGAACGGGTGAGAGAATATGTGCTGAGAGGATGGCCCCAGAGGCTGGAAGATCCAGATTTTGGAACATATCGGAAAAAACAAGATGAACTCAGGGTCCAGGGAGGTTGTGTATTGTGGGGTGTGCGCGTAGTGATTCCTCCTCAGGGCAGCCTTACTCAAACAGTTACACAGTGGCCATCCAGGCATAACCAGAATGAAGGGTTTGGTACAGAGCTACATGTGGTGGCCTCAGATGAATGCTGCTGTGGAAGGACTGGTAAAAGCTTGTGTCAGATGTCAAGAGAACAGGAATACCCCTCCGTGTTCACCTTTACATCCCTGGGAAATCCCAAAGCTACCCTGGAGAAGGATTCATATTGATTATGCAGGTCCATGGCTAGGTAAAATGTTCCTGATCCTGGTGGATGCGTACTCTAAATGAATAGAGGCTTACCCACTGAATAGCTCTACATCAGCGGTTACCATCCAGTGCCTGAGACAAAGCTTCAGCCAGCATGGGTTACTAGAAATAGTGGTGTCAGACAATGGCAGTTGTTTCACAAGTAAGGAGTTTCAAGTATTCATGAACTGTAACGGAATCAAGCACATAACCACGGCACCTTACCATGCAGCTTCTAATGGACTGGCTGAAAGAGCTGTGCGTATGTTCAAAGGTCTGATGAAAAAGAGCACAGGAGACTCCATTGAAGCCAGGCTAGCAAGAGCGTTGTTCAGCTATCGGATTACACAGCAGTCAACTACGGGAAAATCACCCGCAGAGCTGTTATGTGGACGAAAGCTGAGGTCTATCTCATTCACCCAGACTTCAAAAGTCAAGTGGAGGACAAGCAAGTGAAGCAAAAGTGGAGCGTCCAAAAGGACGAGGAGGCTGCCTAGTTATCTGAAGGACTTTGCTTAGAGTAGTGGTGAGTTCCCCAGCCATATAGGGCAAGAATGCATCCTGGAACTCATTGGGATGGAGGCAGTCTACCCGAAGTCCCTAGTTTAAGGTATTTGATAACCTTGTTAAAAAAAATTAAAAATTATATAATGTCATTATACTGCTGTTCATGTATCTGACTAAATTGTTGGAGGACTAGTGTTATCAGGGGGAAGGGGATGTAGTGAAGTATAATGTTATTTGGGGTTGTGACCACTTGAGGGCACGCTGGTACAACAGGTGGATAAATACCACAGAATAAGCCTGTGCTTTGGCAGATCCAGCTTGTGTGTTCATGTGTAAACAACTGTTAATAAAGACACGTCAATTGTACAGTATCTCTCCGGCTCCCTATTCTGCTGCACCACAGAATAACACACTGTCCTCTAGAGGGCAACAAAGGGAGGAAGTGGTTTTAAGGTTGCGATTAGCATAGGAGAGGCATGGCAATGGAGTATGGGTGAAAATGCCTGGAATCACATTGTGTTTGAGGAGTTAAGTGAATTGTACATTCTAATGCTTTACAATCTTATTCAAATGTTTCTTATAAAAATGTTAATTCATAGTGTTTGGAAGTTTGCAGAGAAGCTCACAGAGGACTCTGTTATGGGGCTTGAGTGCGCTGTTACCTACTTCTTACTATTGATATCCGGTTCGCAAACAAATCGTTCTTTTGAACCGGTTCTTTTTAGTGAACCAGTCGAACCAGTTCACCAAATCGGACTGAATCGTTCGAAACAGTTTGCATCTCTAGTAAGCACTAATCCACAAATGTATAAAGTTAATCACTTTTTGACGTGTATGACTGTCCCTCTGACTCAAAATAAACCAACATTCTGGAGTTATTCAGTTACTCCAATAATACACTTAACCTACTGTAAGAGAGAACTGATGATGACGAGCACGTCAGCGAGCAGAAGCTGATGATACTGAGCATGCGTGCAGCGTACACACGAATGTAGCCTACACGGCCTGTCACAGTTCTCGTTCTCGAGTCAAAAATCGGTTGCAACCGGTTGCAGCGGTTTTCGGATCACCAGTACACTGAACCGAGAACGTACGCGGACTGGTCTGTCACAGTTCTCGTTCTCGAGTCAAGAATCGGTTGCAGCGGTTTTCGGATCACCAGTACACCGAACCGATAACTGTTTATTTCGGACATGTCTGATTTGAGAACCGATGAGCTGATACTGACTAAGCATGCGTGTAATTTTTCAAGAGAACGAAAAGCACGTTTTGTTGAACATCGAGACGTATTATAGTATAAAACATAGTGGAAATATGTCTGTCTTATCACTGTATGAGCATGTGATTGACTATTTGTGATTTAAGTATTTATTTATTTAAAAGATTAATGTTTATGTGTAATTATAGTTAATGATGACACATTCACAAATTGGGTTAGTATTAAATAAACAATGTTTTAATAAAAATGTATTAAAGTGTTCAAATAATACACACATTTTAAAAAAGAACAATTGCTGGAAAAAAGTTATTGTGCTTTATCAAAAAAATAATAATAATAATAATAGCAAAAACAAAGTGCAAAGGCAGTTTTAAACAGAGGTTAAGTTACCATATGCAGCTTGACCGTCTGTTATAAGGGTAGGTTTGAATTCAGAAAAACAATCTGCCTAACTTTGTTAAGACTCCATTGTATTTAATTTCTAAACAAGGTGATATAAAGATAAAAATGACATATCCCTAATCAAACTACAGCAAAGGTGAAGCAAGCGACTCCTTTTGAATCGCTCTCGCGGTTCTTGAATCTCAATTTAGTTCTCGTTCTCGAGTCAAGAATTGGTTGCAACCGGTTGCAGCGGTTTTCGGATCACAGTACACTGAACCGAGAACTGTTTATTTCGAACATGTCTGATTGAGAACCGATGAGCTGATGCTGACTGTGCATGCCTCTGAACCGAACGAACCACAGCTGATATGAAAGTCTGTGAAACGACTCCGAGGACATGAATGAGGGGAAAATCTGGCGAACCGTATTTATTTAATTACAAAAAATAGTAAGTGGATCATGGTTTCTGCACTGATGAAGACTGATTTATTCATTTTATAACTGTAAAGATCGTTTGCACATCACTGCCTGTATGTGTTTGGATGCTTTAGATGTAAGACTTAATTGTAATAAATTTATCAGATTATGATGATATTTTATCTGACTTATGTTATGATTACTGACTTTATATATTTTAATGTGTAAAGTGTTTGTTTATCCAGCCCGCAATAGACTTGACGTAATTACGTCATCGCGAAATGACGTCATTTCGTTTGAGCGCAAAAGAACTGGTGAACGTTGAGTTATGCATATAACTACTGTTCCCAGAAGGAGGGAAACGAGGTACAACACATGACTATGGGATATCGCGCTCTAGCGCCATCTGCTGAAGACACCTTTATTCACGCCTGAAAGGCCAATGACGCATGACGACGTGGGCGGGGTCCCTCGCCCACAGCATATAAATGCAGTCGTATGCGTCATTTCCCTTGTTCAGTCCAGCTCTTCACCGAGCCCCGACTGTGCGGGGCCCAGAGGTGTTGTACCTCATTTCCCTCCTTCTGGGAACAGTAGTTATATGCATAACTCAACGTTCCCATTCAGTCGGTCAACTCGGTACAACACATGACTATGGGACATATATTCACGCCCCGCCAAGTCGCTGAACTAAACGTAATAGACCAGCACCGCCACATAACCCTTTTCCGAGGGAAAGATGCATGGCCCCTATAAAAACCCCTGTGGTTTGCACAGCCTGAGTTACTGTTGCCGTAGTGGCAACTAGCGGGTACACCGGACAAATGTGCACAGTGATGCCCAGCTGGCATCCCACGAGAATATTAAACCAAGCCCCTGACATCTCCATGCCCTTGTAGAGTGCTCACACACCTCACCAGGCAGAACCAACTCCTTCCATGCTATAGAAATAGCCTTGTACAATCCAATGTGAAAGACATCGCTCAGATAGCGGCTTCCCACTGGCTGAGTTGGAAAACATGACAAAAGGCTGGTCAGGCGAGTGCATAGCCTGCAACTGCCGAACGCACCTGCGTACGAATCGCAAATGGCGTAAAGCACAAAGCAAGTATCCTGTTTTTCTCTGAGTCAGAGATTTCATAGGGCAGACAGCTCGAACGAGAGCATACTCCCAACCTGACTTTAGGCATATACGCCGCATTTGGATGCAACACCACCAAGTGCAGCTTGGGTGCAAACTGCAAAGGGGATGCACCAATAGCGCATGAAGATAACCAACATGCTTTGCTGGTGCCAGTATCCATGACAAGGAATCATCCTTATATTCAAGGATTCTAAAGGCTTAAACGGAGGTTCACACCTAGCCTCCAGATCAACCATCAGGTCATGACCATTACAGTTTGTAACGAGCCTAAAAACGCTGACCTTAAAGCTCCAGGTATACTTTGGATGTCTGCGTTCTGCGCACCATTCGTGTGACGTAAAATCTCGTCAACAGGAGGGCCTTTGGTGCGCATGCCACAGCGTATGAGTGACTTGACCACTTGCGGACAAAGTTCACTCAGAAGCACGCATTCCGAACCCATCTACACTTAAGTCCAAAGTATTCCGTCAGCATGCAGCCCAATTGTTTTTGAGAATGCATGGAAGGTGCGCATACAACAGCGCATGTGCAAGAAAAACAGAAGCGACAGAAGAGTCACAACAATTATACTGCACATGTATTGAACTTGGTCATCCGCGCTCATTCGACTGCGTGTGTGACGCATCTGGATGCGGGAAATTAACCATACCCGGCCTTCCTGGCCAAAGGAGTATACCGTGACCAGCTCACACTCTCAACAGATGGAGTGGAACGCGAGAGTTCCCTGACAGTCCGTGAACTGTCCGTGTGACGTAATAATCACCATTAGGAGAGTCCGCAGATGGCCGCGCACACTGTCCGTGTGCAGTCCAATTTTTGGGACCGCGGACGGTGCACATAAAACAGCACATGTGCGAGTGACATGAATCATATAGCATGTTTCCTATGTACTACTGTACACTCAAAGCGCTTTACACTCATGTCAGGGGTCTCTCCTCAACCACCAGCAGTGTTCAGCATCCACTTGGATGATGCAAGGGCAGTCACAGTACAATGGCACCAGCGCGCTCACCACACACCAACTATAGGTGGAGAGGAGAGAGAGAGCACTTGAAAACCAAAGCACTCGAAAACCAAAAATGCACTAGATAGTGCACATGCGCCAAAAGCACCTTTCCACTGATGTGGGCAATGGAGTAGGCTATACTTTGAAAAACTCACACTCTCGACTGTGCCCGAAACGGAGCAAAAATCGTAGTATGCCAGGACCCTCTTAAGGAACCGAAAAATGCGCGCTTTAGCGCAGCACCATTAATGCCCTCATGAAAGCCGAAAACAGTCGCCCAATAAACTTCCAGCATGGAATGGGAGTGACTTTTCTTCGGAGAAGAAAACAGTATCAATCAGGCACTGACACAGTGATACAGATTTTCACCTGCACCAAACTTCAAACATGCGCTACTTCAACACAACACGGTGTGCTTCAGAAAGCAAGCGCCCTGTTTTGTAGCTATAGTCAGATTCTCCCTCTCTTAACATGTAGACCCTTAGAGACCACAGTTCCGGCCGAGGGTGCAGAATCTGCCTCCTGCATAGGGGAAGACACCATGGTGTGTGTCCTTAACAGCAATGCCATGATGCTTGTGTACCATTTCTTTTTCTCTTGCCAGTAAGATGCCACCAAAATCAGTGATGGACCCTTCTGCATACAGCAGAATCCTGGGCTATACGTGTTGGGACATCCACCCCCTACGGGGCACTCCAGTCCATAATCAAGAAAACAGCGGGCGGCGCATGTTTTCTGCAGATGCAAAAAGATACACATTTCTGCACCCGATCTGCACCACTATTCAAGAGTGCATAAGCCACCGCAGGTCTGCCTTGTATCAAGAGCATCCATGCCAATTGCAGCAGAGAGGGAGTACCTCCTTGCCTACATATATATGATCATTGTCATATTTTCCATTCTGAATAATGCTTGCCCTGCTGGGTCAAGTGTTTCAGCACCAGGAGAACTATTCCACATAAATGTATGTGAAGCTCTTACAGCGCTGTCAACCACTCTCCTCTTACAGAGTTTCTCGTCCATGTTGTGACGTTTGTCATCACTAATGAACATGCCGTAACCCTGCCCAGGGGAATTCCTTCTGTTAACAGATCTAGGACTCCCAGGGGACCATGGTCTGAACGCCCAACAGCGCTACTGAACCATGCTTAAATGTCACATGGCATATAGCAAGTTACCGAACGCCCAGCGCCGGAACTGCAAACACAAAGAGGAGAATCCAGCAGTACTACTGCTATCGGGGTCATGAGCCCCAGCAGTCTCAGCACTGCAAAAGTCCTCTGCCCTCCGTTCGGTTCTCAATCTATCCCCAGACCAAGATATAACAGACCGAGACATAACAGCCCCTTTTGAGATTATCTGAAAAATCCCAGAGCTCGTAAAATGGAAAAACAAGTGCATGTGTTTTACAACACTGCGTGTTCCCTGCTGTCTGCAGCCAGGAGCACGTCATCCAAATAGGAGAACAATATTATGCTCTGATGGCACAGCAGAACCAACACCGCTTCTGCATATCTTTCAGATATGCGCAGTGCCATTAGGATCTATAGGCAATCCCATCAACGGAGACCTCAGAAATGTTTTCTGTGCTCCTGTTTGATTGTGGCAAGATGCATCGGGCAAAAACACACCGATGTAAGCCGATCCCGAGGATGCAGAGGGCAGAACAGGTGACATACTGCAAGCATTTTTGAACTTGACACATTAACCACTCTAAAGTGTTTGTTCAACTGCTGCAAGTCTGGTATTTTTTTTTTTTTTTTTTGGAGGAGGAGGAGGAGGAATTTACTCTGAAAAATCTCTTTCTCCATTTTCCCTTGTGGCAAAACTTGAATTGCCATTTTGCTGAGGAGAGCACGGATTTCCCCTCTCAAACAATGAAGTTGCAATTACTCCGCCAAACCAGAGGGGGGCGCGAGAGAAACCGCAGCCGACAGCCCTACTGGAATCGTGCGAAGAAGCCATGGTGTTGTTAGTGCGCTTACGCGCCACCGTTCAAGGCAGACAGCGAGGAGGATTCTCAAGCATCACTTGTGGAATCCCGCGTCCTTCTGCAAACATCACTGTAAATTGCATAACACTGCATTATTCTCATCTGTCGGCATACGGCCAGACTGTGAGGTTAGAGGTTCCAGTGCAATCTGATTGTTTTAACAAATCAACACATGAGGTCTTGTATGCTCAACACACATTTTATTGACAACATACTTAAACTGAACCCGCTATTTTGCTGGGTTACTGCCCAATCTGGATAGATCGGCAGGCGAGTTTGCATCGCTGATTTTACAGGAATCAAACCCGCAAGCTTCTGTATCACGGCAGGACTATCGACAAACTTTGTTGCCGCTCTCCAACACAGATCAATTCAAGGGCTATCATTTCACTTTCACCCACCTCGGGGAGACGCGATCTGCCCGGTTTGAAAATATATATCATCAGAGCATTCCTCGCCCGCTTCCAGCGAGACCGAATCACCCCGTGAACGCTACACCGACACTCCTCGGTCTATACCCGATCATCCCAACTCTCCGTGGCCTCCAAAACCAGCGATCGCCGTATCTGGATCAGCACCTGAAGACAGGAGCGGGCCGTGTTCGACCACTGCCCCGCCAAGCGGAACGGCAGAGCTGCCGGTAGGGCACAACGTACACGCACTGGGGTTGGAGAGATCTAGTCCAGCCTAATTAGACAAAGACTGGGAAGATGCCTCAGCAGTCCCAAGTCCCGCTGACAGTCCATCCGTGAGCCCCATGACCGGCCTCGCCGCACCGCCTCGGCGGATGCGGGACCGATCCACGGGGCTCACGAGGCTGGCCGGCCTCATCGAACACGGCCAGCCGAGAGCGGAGCAGCCTGAGTGTCAGCTCTCATAATGCTCGCAAGCGGCTCCCTCGAGAGCCGCCCGAGCATGCTGAACACCCTACTTATGATTATACCATGAACACCCACATGCCATAGGACAGGGGAGATAACCTGTTCAGATATTTATCATGACAAAATTTATTAGCCATTTGTTAGTTGTACTAAACTCAAGCCAAAAACTTCTCTTTTATGTCTTTTCCATTAACAAGAGTCATCACTGTGGATTATCTTGTGAATGTGGCATAAGTTTGAACATTTTGTTTGAGAAAAACTTATTAGCCTTTCGTTAGCAAAGCTAAACTTGTTGCTAAATAAGCTTTCTCTTTTTGCCTTAATTTCGACAATAATCACCACCGTGGGCTTTTCTTGCGAAAATGTGGCGTGATGGTGTTCAAGCAGCACGGTGAAGAGCTGAAGAACAAGGGAAATGACGCATACGACTGCATTTATATGCTGTGGGCGAGGGACCCCGCCCACGTCGTCATGCGTCATTGGCCTTTCAGGCGTGAATAAAGGTGTCTTCAGCAGATGGCGCTAGAGCGCGATATCCCATAGTCATGTGTTGTACCGAGTTGACCGACTGAATGGGAACTGTTTTTTTGATCCGGTTCATTGAAACGAACTGTCCGAAAGAAACAGTATGCGGAAAAGAATCGAACTTCCCATCACTACTTCTTACCTGTGTTGGATTGTGCCAGTGCCTTATCTAGGATTTAGGATTGTATATCTTCATTGCTTGCTGGGACTAGGACTTCTACAACACTCAGATAAAAGACTTGCATTGCAGAGTGTATATCCTTTTCCCTCTACTGCATTTTTAATTGTTTGGTACACCTTCTATATATATTTTTTTGCTGGTTTTTGTTTATTTGTGTATCACTTTAGTATTTTGGGGTTGAGTTTGATTTACTGTTTATTTGTTTACTTTCAGTATTGAGCTTTGATATTCCCAATGCTGTCTTGGATTTCGTCCATGTGCAAATTGTTACTATTTGGTCATTCAGTGATTCAGATACAATTTACAGGTAATGGTCATATAATTAGAATATCATCAAAAAGTTGATTTATTTCACTAATTACATTCAAAAAGTGACACTTGTATATTATATTCATTCATTACACACAGACTGATATATTTAAAATGTTTATTTCTTTCAATTTTGATGATTATAACTGACAACTAAGGAAAATCCCAAATTCAGTATCTCAGAAAATTAGAATATTGTGATATGGTTCAATATTGAAGACACCGGGTGCCACACTCTAATCAGCTAATGAACTCAAAACACCTGCAAAGGCTTTTAAATGGTCTCTCAGTCTAGTTCTTCAGGCTACACAATCATGGGGAAGACTGCTGACTTAACAGTTGTCCAAAAGACGACCATTGACACCTTGCACTAGGAGGGCAAGACACAAAAGGGAGCGAGGAGAGGCACACAATCCACGTTGCTTGAGGTCCAGTGTAAAGTTTCCACAGTCAGTGATGGTTTGGGGTGCCATGTCATCTGCTGGTGTTGGTCCACTGTGTTTTCTGAGGTCCAAGGTCAACGCAGCCGTATACCAGGAAGTTTTAGAGCACTGCTGACCAACTTTATGGAGATGCAGATTTCATTTTCCAACAGGACTTGGCACCTGCACACAGTGCCAAAGCAACCAGTACCTGGTTTAAGGACCATGGTATCCCTGTTCTTAATTGGCCAGCAAACTCGCCTGACATTAACCCCATAGAAAATCTATGGGGTATTGTGAAGAGGAAGATGCAATATGCCAGACCCAACAATGCAGAAGAGCTGAAGGCCACTATCAGAGCAACCTGGGCTCTCATAACACCTGAGCAGTGCCACAGACTGATCGACTCCATGCCACATTGCTGCAGTAATTCAGGAAAAAGGAGCCCCAACTAAGTATTGAGTGCAGTACAGACTCATACTTTTCATGTTCATACTTTTCAGTTGCCCAAGATTTCTAAAAATTCTTTCTTTGTATTGGTCTTAAGTAATATTAAAATTTTTAATTTTTAATATTCAAATATTTGGGATTTTCTTTAGTTGTCAGTTATAATCATCAAAATTAAAAGAAATAAACATTTATAATATATCAGTCTGTGTGTAATGAATGAATATACAAGTTTCACTTTTTGAATGGAATTAGTGAAATAAATCAACTTTTTGACGATATTCTAATTATATGACCAGCACCTGTATTTTTACTCCCTCGTTGAGACTCTTAATTATTTTGAACACAAACTATTGGCAAAAGTGAATTCCCCTTTTATGAGGCTCTCTTATTGTATAAAAAACTAAGGCAGGCCAGTTACAAGCATGAAGGGGTTTGTTTGTGTTTTGACTGTTTATTTTTTGATTTCTGAGTCCTTCATCCCTTGCCTCACCTGACAATAAGTAACATTAAAAATATTATTTGTTTTATACATAAAATCTATACTAAGACTCTACGACATTTGTCAGTGATAGTGATTTGTCAGATATATAATTTTAACATATATAACGTGGAATAGAGATATGTGTCAATATATGGAATTTCTGATAGCTGTGCATATGTGCATTTATGTTTTTACTCTATATGAGCATATTAGGATATTTCATATATGAGACATATGTCAAAATATGCATTATACTTAGCTACATAATGTTAGGGGTGCTGGGATGAAAAAGGGACCAAGAGCAGATTAGCAGTTTGCTAAATTTATTGATCAAAGTCCAAAGGGAAAACAAAACAAAACACAAAAATAACAGACAGCCGAGCTGCCAAGCAAATGGGCGGAGCAGAGGCAAAATCCAAGGGGCAGTCAGGAGTAAAGCCAGAAGTAATTTCTGCAACAATCCCTAAGGAAAGTTGAAAAGGGAGACGGACCAGGCAGGGGTCAAAACCAGAGGGAGATCACAGTCCCAGGGGCAGAGCAAAGGCAACAGTCCAAAACAAAAGCAGAAGTCAAGAAACCAGGTAAGTGATCCAAAACAGGACTGCGTACAGGAACTGGGCAAATCAAAGAAGAAAAAACAAGATTAAATAAACAAATAGGGCATGTAAACTAGGCACAACTAGAACAAGAAAGTATTTTGAGCAGTGGTGAAACAGACATAACACTGACAGAAAAGCAAAGAAAGAGAAGCATAAGTAGTGGATAAAATCAATGCAAAATGAGAGACAGGTGTGTGTGAGGAGAGCTGGAGCACTAATTAGAATGAGGTGCAGCTGTGATGGCAGAGTGAGTGGAACTGACAACCTAAGACACAAACACAACAGAAAAGCTGATGATCAAACCAGAGTCCTGACATATAAACATATATAATATATGGGATTGTTCCAATTGCTAATAGGTTTCCTATATGTTTTTACTTTATATATTGCATATATTGATATTTCATATAGGCTATACACATATATTACATTTCCGTATGGGTGCGGTGAATATGGTGCACAACCAGAGGTGGACAGTAACTAAGTACATTTACTTGAGTACTGTACTTAAGTACACTTTTTGAGTATCTGTACTTTACTGAAGTATTATTTTTTAGGGAAACTTTTACTTTTACTTCACTACATTTGAAAGACAAATATCGTACTTTTTACTCCACTACATTTCTATCAAGGTCCTCAAAGTCGAAAGTCGTTTCTTTAGCAGCTTTGCAAGTCAGTGGATGAATTTTTTGTATTTTTTTTGCAGACAGCCTATAAGTAATCACTTTTGTAGGGTCATCATTTCCCCAAAATTTTTGAACACTGATCAGTTTATAGCAAAATGGAGGAAGACGGTTCCTCGGCACAGTGTGTGCACCCATGGCCATATTAGAAAGTAAGTTTCAGTTTTCTGAAAAGATTAAAGATTAGTTTCATTGGCATACACTTGATGAATGTCTCATAAAATGTTAAAAATCGTAAATGTCTGGGAGAAAGAGAAGCATAGACATATGGATGATGAAAGAGCTCAGTTCAGTCTGGTTTTTTGTGCCTCTAAGATGCCAGAGCACGAGTACTGAATAGAGCTTTCTTTTGTGTTTTTTTCGCACTTAAAAAGACCAATACACACAAAATGTCAAAATTTTCATTTTGGAAAGTATTCACGTAAACAAAGTTGATTATGTCATAAGTGAACGTAAACAGTTGGGGGAATATCGGATGTGTATCAGTGTATAGGATTTGTGCATTCTGCCTTAAAGTGACAGCAGCTTTGTAACTTTTATACAAGTATTTAAAAGAGTTCAAGATAGTCGTATGCTAGCATGTCGGATAGAGCATCACTGACTGGCTTAAACCACCATGATGACTATAGCGTGCATTCATACAACAATGCAACGATAATAAAATAATGCATTGACATAAATAAGGAAATTTACTTTTGATACTTAAGTACTTTTATAAACAAGTACTTCTGTACTTTTACTTAAGTAAAAATAGTTTTTTACAACTTTCACTTGTAACGGAGTAATATTTGACCAGTAGTACTTTTACTTTTACTTGAGTAATGGAGTTGTGTACTTTGTCCACCTCTGTGCACAACGCATTCACACACCCGTATAAAAAATGTGAAGAAATGTGAAAATGTGTGCAACATTTTGCACATCCGCAAATTAATATGTAAATCCATGCAATGAGAGTTGCACACCTGTAGAATATTTGGTCACAAATGCATTACTTTTCTTGGATATTTTTCTAACACAATCACACAATTACAACTGCTTGAATCTGCTGCTACGAGTTTCAAACACAGTTTTTTCACCTTCAAATGACAAGTTCCGTGTGCTCTCACTTTTGCACCATATAGGCCTACTACGTGAAATGTGGAGCAAAAGTGATTTGTGCATCTGTGAGGCAGCGGCAGGCCCTGTTCAGAGAGCAGAGAATTTCAGCCAATCAGAACACGTGTTCAGTTGTTGTGCACCAAAAATACCTTCATACCTTTGACCCCTCTATTTTGACAGAGGGAGCGAGTCTACTCAATAGGTACACTTCATGCAGATCCATAGACCACAATGCAACATGATTCTAAAGTCACAGCAGATCGCGCTTAATTTACCCCCACCCCACACAACTCTGGAGTTATTTAACCACATTATACTTGTAGCTACCTTTAGCTTATTGTTATAGTTTTATTGCACCTCAGTCGCACTTAAAAATGTCTAATTGTCCAAATGACAAAGCAAGTGGCATCTGCAAACAAATGATGTAAGAGCTTTTTTCTTAGAATTAAATTCTCTATTCTGTGCCTTGTTCATATGCCAAACTTGGTCAAAGTGTTTTTAGCAGATGTGTGAAATCAGTTCCGCTCAAGTTCACACAAATATCCTTGCAGAGTAAACATGATCAACACCTCACATAAACGCTTGAGAGCCACAAAGTTTCAAAATACTTTGTGTTCATTTTGAATTGTATATTAGTTGTTTTTTTTTGTTTTATATTTTAAAATGTATTTTATTTGTTGCAGAAAACAGAAAAGAATGATTTTCTTTGCTGTGTCAGTAACACAATATACTGGATCTTCCTGTATCATGAACACTCTAAAAAAAAATTGTGCTATATGGCACAAAGTGGTTCTTGGCTCGTAATCATAGGGGAACCTTATGCCATAGCACCAATCTTGGTGCTTCAGTGGTTCTTCAACAGTTCTTCCGCGGGTTCTTCACCGGTTCTTTGGCTGAGGTGCTATATATAGCACCACTGACTGAAGTGCTATAGCACCGCTACCATATACAGAACATGTTAAAGGGTTAGTTCACCCAAAAATGAAATTTCTTCCATTAATGACTCACCCCAATGTTGTTCCACACCCGTAAGACCTCCGTTCATCCTCGGAACACAGTTTAAGATATTTTAGATTTAGTCCGAGGGCTTTCAGTCCTTTGAATGTAAGTGTATGCACACTTTGCTGTCCACGTCCAGAAAGGTAATGAAAACATCATCAAAGTAGTCCATATGTGACATCATTTGGTTAGTTAGACTCTTTTGAAGCGTCGACAATACATTTTGGTCCAAAAATAACAAAAACTAAAACTTTATTAAGCATTGTCTTCTCTTCCGGTTTTGTTTGAATCCGCGTTCATGACGCCACAGTGACGCTGCTGACGTAAGACGCTGTGACGTGTTATCTGGTGCGATAGCAGATACCAACTTTCCCTTCCAAGACACTCCCTTCTAAACACCTTTAAATCTCCCGCGGACCGTCTAAGCTCCGGAAGGACCAAACGGAGAGAGTGCTTCAGCGCACAACACTCTGAGAAACGCCAACGCACGCATCTTGCTTTACACAACACAAAGAAACCATGCAAGTATCAATTCTATCGAAATTTAGATGCGTTTTAAGATTGTACCCCTGTTGGTGATATGGTTCTTGCTGGCTCTAGTGGTTATGTTCGGGAAGGTGTCGGATCGGACACGATCATGCCCTTCTTCCTTTCCCTTCTCCTCATCCTCCTTCTTTACTTTCCATTATTCTGTATATACATGTATCATTAATTTAGCCATATGTAATCATAGCATCAATCATTATTAAAACGTCTCGGTTACGTATGTAACCCTCGTTCCCTGAAGGAGGGAACGGAGACGTACGTCGGAACTGACCGACGAATTGGGATCTGTCTTCAGAGACCAGTCTACTTCGAGTGTATTAGAAACGAGCCAATTGTATTGGCATGCGGTCCACGCACCGCGGGTATAAACACGGAAGTGGAGTACCGCATATTGCTTTTCCAACTGAGGAGCCGAATAAGTGACTCTGCCCTTCAGCGGAAGCACAGCACCTGGCGACGGGACGTACGTCTCCGTTCCCTCCTTCAGGGAACGAGGGTTCAATACGTAACCGAGACGTTCCCTTTCAGTCGGTCGCGTTCGACGTACGTCGGAACTGACCGACGAATTGGGATCCCTGCCAACACGCCAGAGATGCTGGCCCTTCCAGCGCCCTGCCTGAGCTCAGTGGACCACTCCTATGTTGGAGTGGGAGTCAGGGCTCCCGGCAGGGAAGGTCAGTCACTGCTGTTCCTGCAAGACCCACTCTGCGTGACTACTGGATAACGCTGGGAAGCGTGCCAGTCTCAGGGAGATGGAACGCTGCGGAGCCACGTCCTCCAAGGGAGGAGAGGTGGAATACTCATAAGGACTAACCTATCAGGGTAGTGCAACATATGGCAGTCTCTGGGGTGGATCCAACCTGGTCCCAGGGGGGAAAGAACACACCCAGAGACGACAGAGTGGGGCTCTGTCAAGGGAAAGACACGGGGCTAGCCGAGTAGGGTAGCAGGTACCGTGGAAATACACATATGGGGTCGCCGTGAGGGGACCAACACATATGGAACCCAGCCTACACACACGTTCCACAAGCATACGGGTGCAGGCCTGGCGTCAGACGGCCGCAACGTCTGACACCGAAGGGGTGACGGAGGAGCTCGACAGGGTTCACCATTTCTGGGGAACACAACTGGAGAAGATAACGCACAAATCCAGCCATAGGCGGGAGTGGCGTAGCAAGCCGACACAGGAACGGGCACTTCACGTCTACCGGCCGTTGGAGGCGAGTACACGGGAAGAAACCGGCTCCACACGGAGGCTATAGAATCTAGCGAACGTGTTAGGTATCGCCCAGCCCGCAGCTCTACAGATGTCTGTCAGCGAGGCGCCTTGAGCCAGCGCCCAGGAGGTGGCAACACTCCTTGTGGAGTGCGCTCGCAACCCGAACGGGCAAGGCACGTCTTGCGATTGGTACGCTAAAGATGATAGCATCCACTATCCAGTGGGCTAACCTCTGCTTGGAGACAGCCTTTCCCTTCTGCTGCCTCCATAACAGACGAAGAGCTGCTCTGAGGTCCCAAAGCTTTGTGTCCGGTCAACGTAAGCGCGAAGAGCGCGGACGGGACATAACAAAGCCAGGGCTGGGTCTGCCTCCTCCGAGGGCAGCGCTTGCAGGTTCACCACCTGGTCCCGAAAGGGAGTGGTAGGAACCTTGGGCACGTATCCGGGCCGGGGTCTCAGGATGACGTGAGAGTTACCGGGCCCGAATTCTAGGCACGATTCGTAGACCGAAGCGCATGCAGGTCCCCCACCCTCTTGATTGAGGCCAATGCAGTCAGGAGTACCGTCTTCATAGACAGGATTTTTAACTCAACGGACTACAAAGGCTCAAAAGGAGGGCCCTGAAGTGCTCTGAGCACCAGGGCTAAGTCCCAAGAGGGTAGCGAGATAGAACGAGGAGGATTTAGTCTCCTCGCACCTCTGAGGAACCTGACGATTAAGTCGTGCTTCCCTAAGGTTTTACCTTCAACTACATCGTGATACGCCGCTATTGCTGCGACGTACACTTTCAGGGTGGAGGGAGACAGCCTTCGCTCCAACCCATCTTGTAGGAAAGAAAGCACAACATTAATCGAACACTTCCGGGGGTCTTCTGGCGAGAAGAACACCACTCAACGAACAGGTTCCACTTCAGGGCATAGAGGCGCCTCGTAGAGGGGGCTCTAGCTGAAGTGATGGTGTCTACCACTGCCTGTGGCAGGCCACCTAGAACCTCCGCGTCCCGTCCAGGGACCAGACATGGAGTTTCCAGAGGTCTGGACGCAGGTGCCATAGAGTGCCCCCTCCCTGAGAAAGAAGGTCCTTCCTCAGGGGAATCGGCCAGGGTGGGGCTGTCGCAAGGAGTGTAAGTTCGGGGAACCAGGTCCGGTTGGGCCAGTAGGGCGCAACTAGCAAGACCTGCTCCTCGTCCTCCCTGACCTTGCACAGAGTCTGTGCTAGAAGGCTCACTGGGGGAAATGCATATTTGCGTAGGTCCCGGGGCCAGCTGTGCGCCAGTGCATCTGTGCCGAGGGTACCCCCGTTCAGGGAATAGTACCACTGGCAATGGGACGAGTCCGGAGTGGCAAACAGGTCTACCTGTGCGGCTCCTAAAAGGTCCCATATCAGCTGGACGCTCCGGGGGTGGAGTCGCCACTCTCCCGGAAGTGGACACTGACCAGAGAGCTTGTCGGCTGTCTGGTTCAGCACACCTGGGATGTGAATGGCACGAAGCGACCTCAGATGCTTCTGACTCCACAGGAGGAGGTGGCGGGCGAGTTGGAGCATGCGACGGGAGCGCAGACCACCCTGACGGTTGATGTACGCAATGGCCGGAGTGCTGTCCGTGCGGACCAGTACGTGTTTGTGCTGAAGCAGCTTCTTGAAGCGACTTAGCGCAAGACGTACTGCCATTAACTCCAGGCAATTGATATGCCAATGCAGCTGGGGCCCCGTCCACAGACCCGAGACTGCATGCCCGTTGTACGTGGCCCCCCAACCCGTGGCTGAGGCATCTGTGAATACCACAACATGCCTGGACACCTGTCTTAAGGGCACTCCGGCCCGTAAGAACGAGGGGTCGGACCAAGGGTTGAAGGTTTGGCGACAGTACGGGGTAACTGGGACCCGATACTGGCCGCTCTGCCACGCCCACCTCGGGACTCGGTCGTGTAGCCAGCGCTGAAGCGGTCTCATATGAAGTAATCCGAGCGGCGTTACCACGGCTGCAGATGCCATATGCCCCAGGAGCCTCTGAAAGAATTTCAGTGGGACCGCCGTCCTGCTCTTGAATGTATTCAAGCCGTTCAACACTGACTGGACTCGTTCCTGTGTGAGGTGCGCAGTCCGATTGACCGAATCCAGCTCCATGCCGAGATAAGAGATCCTCTGCGTGGGACAGAGTTTGCTCTTCTCTCGGTTGACCCGAAGGCCCAACAGGCTGAGGTGACGGAGCACCAGGTCCCTGTGTTCGCACAACTGCTCCCGAGACTGGGCGAGTATAAGCCAGTCGTCGAGATAGTTGAGAATGTGAACGCCGCGTTCTCGGAGTGGAACAATGGCTGCCTCCACGACTTTCGTAAAGACGCGGGGCGACAGGGACAGCCCGAAGGGCAAGACTTTGTACTGATATGCCTTCCCCTCGAACGCAAAGCATAAGAACGGTCTGTGTCGAGGGAGAATAGAGACATGAAAGTACACGTCCTTCAGGTCGATCACTGCAAACCAATCTTGGGGACGGATGCATTCGAAAATGCATTTCTGCGTTAGCATTCTGAACGGAAGCTTGTGCAGGGCCAGTTTCAGAACACGCAGGTCCAAGATTGGCCGTAACCCACCGCCTTTCTTGGGTACAATGAAGTAGGGGCTGTAGAACCCCGACTTCATATCGGCTGGAGGAACCGGCTCGACCGCGTCCTTCGCCAGTAGGACATCGATCTCTGACCGCAAGACATGGGCATCACTGCTCCGCACGGAGGTGAAGAGGATGCCCTTGTGCTTGGGAGGCCGGTACGCGAACTGAGTCGCGTAGCCGAGTCTGATAGTACGGATGAGCCAGCGAGACGGTCTGGGGGCTCTCTTAGCCAGGCCCCCAGAAGCCGTGCAAGCGGGACCAATGGCACCACAGACGTACCCGGGGTGGGGCAGCGAGGTGGAACGCTCACACCCAACCCGGACGGCCCGGAGGCGACCCGGAGTGGGTCTGATCGTTCCAGGGTGGGGCAGTGTGTGGGAGAGAAGGCCCGGGGGCGTCCTCTAGCCTCACACCACCCCCTGGCGAAGAAGAGAGGGGAAGCCAGGAGTGGCAAGGCCCGGGGGCGTCGCACACAGCCGGCTTGAGCCTCTCTGGGCCCAGGGACAAAGGAAACTGCTCTGAGAACGTGGGTACCGCTGGACTCCGGAGAGCCAGCGGCAGGACCGAAACCGAAAAATATATTCTCCCCCCGGTCCTCCTCCGGGGGAGGGAGGGGTGCGGACATCGACTCCCTGAGCAGTTCCCCTCTTGCTGGGCTGCCCGTTTCAGGGCCGCTTGCCCTTGTGCTTGCCAGCGGACTTTGCGGGACCCTGGACGGGTTGGGCGCCTCCCTTGCGCCCGGCCACCTGCTGCCTGGGTGGAGGCTGCTGCTTGGCTTATCAGGGGCGGAGGCGGACGCAGGGAGACACCCTCGGCGACAAGCAGATGGAGGTGCTGCGGACAACGACTGGGTGGAGGCAGCAGCTGGTCGTCGTGGCAGGAAGTTTTTTTTATTTTTTTTTATTATTTTTTACCTCCACCTGCTTCTGGGCCACCAAGAACTGCTGGGCACAGTTCTCGATGACGTCGCCGAAGAGGCCAGCCTGACAGACAGGGGCGTTGAGGAACCGAACTTTGTCGGGCTCACGCATATCTGCCAGGTTAGCCCCAGCTTTCTGGACCACTAGTGTGGACATCGCCTGACCCAGGGAGCGTGCAGTGACTTCCGTCACCCGGAGGGCGAGGTCCATCACAACACGCAGTTCCTGCATAACCCCTGGGTCGGGACTACCCTCGTGCATGCAGGACAGAGGGCAGTGAGAGAGGGAAAAAACTCATTATGGCCCTTTTGGCGTTCCATATTTTGGCACCAAATAGTTCCACACTGCTAAGTTTTTCCAATGCACATCCGGGCAGCCACCCCAGAAAGCATGGCTGTCAACTCTGAATCTGATTCAGCATGAGCACACTATTATAGTGGGAAACTCAGCATCATCATTTCCAGCGCATAACAGCCCTCTCTCCGATGCAGCAATTGACATCTGTCCTCCGCCAGAGCCCCAAATGAAACGCTAGGTCCCCCCTTTTTTCAAAAAAGGACCAGCAATCCCATCCGTAAGCTACCAGCAGGCATGTGAGACAATAAGCGTGGCCGTCCGACTTGACGGCACATGGCGCGCTGAACACTCAAGCCTCCAAGAAGAGGCACGGTGAACAAAGCGCCGACGTGGTCATGTTCTCATAAGGGAACATGAACCACCCACGAACAAAGTCTCAGCATGCTTGTGATGCGATAGAGGAGTGGGGGCCCACGGGGAATGTACCCGGCGGGGAAGCCCCACTATAATCCTCAGGCCACCAAGACTTATTAGCCAAAGTAGACCTTTTCCGGTGCACCCGAAAAGGAACTAGATCGGGGAATAAGCAATGGGACTCAACCCCGTTTGAGGTATCACAGTCTCGACCGCGCACCAGAGGACCGAGTGACGTGCTGGGTTGCCGTGGCAACCCCCGCTGTCAGCCGGCGCCAGACGGCACACGACGCGCTGAACGCTCGAGCCCGAACAACGCGCCGACGTGACCACGTTCTCCTGGGAGAACGCGGATCACCCACGAACGCAATCTCACATGTTTATATGCGAGAGAGATCGTGGCCGTCAAATGAGGACAGGAAACAACCGCATCCAGAAACACACGGTTTGAATGACATCTTGAAAAAGACGCAGGGTCAAACCGTGTTGCTCTTTTTAGAAGGAAATGCTCTTTTAGAAGTGCTGAAGCGCTCAGGGAGATGACCGCGGCTCACAGCAGTCCGATTGCAAGCCTGCATGTGAGCACTCAAGAACGGAAACGCCCAGCCAACCAACACAGGAACAAGTGTATGTTGCAGCGGCCGCTCGCTGACTCGCGCCGTCACACCAGCACCCAGGTAAGAGAGCGATCCTCCTCGAGACTCGTTTAAACACTCTTCGCAGAAACAGCTTGATACAGCAAACCGTTCGGCTCCGAAGTTAAAAAAGCAATATGCGGTACTCCACTTCCGTGTTTATACCCACGGTGCCGGGCGGTGCGTGGACCGCATGGCAATACAATTGGCTAGTTTCTAATACACTCGAAGTAGACTGGTCTCTGAAGACAGATCCCAATTCGTCGGTCAGTTCCGACGTACGTCGAACGTGACCGACTGAAAGGGAACCATGGTATCCACGTTTTGATTGTCATTGTTGTTGCTCACAAAACACAAGTCCCTTTAATGTCAGATCTAAGCTACGAGCTCTTTTAAGCATCATTGAATGCTTTAATTAATACCATAACTCGGAAAGTTTGTCCTTTGTGGCCAGAGGGATAAACTTCCCGAAAATTGGGTAGGAAGAATAGACCTTGTGAGTGGATAAAGGATTACTGCTCGTTCGTTAAACGGAACGGAGAGGAATTTTGAATCAACTCCCTAGAGGTTATTCTGTGATTATTTATAATTGCTATAAATTGTTGTTAACCAGATATATTATATATTGCATAAATACCTAGGTTAGGTATTCCCCTTTTTGGGTGATTTTGGAGATTTATGATTAGATTATAACCCGTTATGATTAATCATAAATCCCTAAATATTAATACCCATAATTCCCTATTGAGCTAAATTTAATTTAATAATATGTAACCCTAAGACGCTACAACATTCACGCTGAGAATCGAATCATTCTCACTATAAATTGCCCCCAAAAGTGGATCTGTGATCGATATTGATTATAACATTTGGACTTGAGTTTCATGGCTCCACAATTTTGCAATACCAATACATAGAGGTAATCACTCAAAAATATTTAGGAAAATTAAAATTGATCTAGCAACGATTAGACCATTTTTCCCCCCTTTATTTTTTGCAATATATTTTTTGCAGTTACATAGAATGTAATAATTTACATTGATTTGAAAGTGACTCGTCTACTGAAAATGTTTTATTTATTTATTTATTTTTAAAGGTTTTCATCAAACTTCTCTCTGAATATGTACAATGTTTGACTGTAGAAAGAGAATACAATATGCAAAGGATCAAGTCAGCCAGTCAGCCACATAAATAATAAAAACATGGACATGCAATACTGATTTAAGTTCAAATTATGAATTATTAAAAGCTAAATCTTACATACATTATCTTAAAACTTCTGCCGAGAAAAAATAGTCCATGATATATAAAACAATCAATGAGACAAGAAAAATAGCCCTAACAAGTTTGGTGGCATTACCATTGTAATGTCGTTATACTAATTGATTATATATTCCTAACACTAAAATGCCATTTCCATAACTAAATTGTTGTTTTGCCATCCAAAAAACAAACCCCTGCTGAAGTTATCTATGGGTTACGATGTTTAACAGTTGCGTAAAGCTGAGAGGAGTCTACAAACAGCTCTTCCTCTGAATCCTTTGACTCTGTTTGTTTAGTAACCACATCTGCTTTTACAATCACCTGAGCCTCTTTAGCTCTTGAAGACTCGCCCGCTGAGCTCTCTACCCTTGCCACACCTCCAGAACAACGTTGGACCACAGCGTAGTCAGCATGAAGTGAGGAAACGCCTTTGAACTCTCGTGACTCTGGTGTACAATTTTTGAAGTCAATGGACGAATAAATGGGGGATTCTGGATTTTCTGTGGCAGTTCCAGCAGAAGACATCTTGACATCATTGGCATAAACAGACTCCGCTTCATTCTCGTGTGGAACGGCCTAAAAGATTGACAGGGTTGAATCAGTGATTTAAAGCTCTAATGTGTCTGTGTACTTTATTTAGTTGGTAAAAAGGTTATTTACGTTTACTCACAACTTTAGATTTTTGTGTAGTGAATAAATCGTTTGTGTGATTTTGTGTGTCATTTGTAACTCACATCACTGGTTGAAATGCTTCTTGTAGCACCTTCTCTTCTAGTCTGCAGGAGTTTCATACTCTTTTTTCTGAAAAGCATGGGTTCATGTTTAATATCAGTTCTATACTAATTACCCCAAAAAGTGTTTAAACACCTTCACACTTAAAAATAAAAAATGTCCAATGCTATCTCACGACCAATTCGTACTTATTTTACGAGGTGGCTAATTCGCAAGAATTCGTAAACCCCAGTGACGGGTAGGTTTAGGTAAGGGGTAGGTAATTCGTACAAATTCATATGAATTAGCGACCTCGTAAAATACGTACGAATTGCCATGAGATCGGGTTGGAATGTCCATTGCATTGCAGGTACAAAATGACAAAGCAAGTGGCATCAGAAAACAAATGATGTGAGAGCATTTCTCAAAACTAACTTCTCTATTCTGTGCTTTATTTGTTCCAAAGTGGTTTTAGTGGATGTGTGAAGTAATCATAGTGTCCTTCATCATATTAGTACATTTCATATGTATAGTGTCAAAATATGTTTTGTGATCATTGTGAATTGTATATCTGGGTTGTATAAATGCCTCTTGGTTTGATATTTTGTTATATAATGCAACCACATTCATACTTATATTTTTAGCTTCGATCCATTAAGCACGCATTATGTAAAAATGCAATTAATACCATGATTTGAATACATCACTTCTATGATAAACATGTTGTAATTTCGAAATTAAAATACATGTTGATATTTTTGAAGAGCAGAAAGTGCTCATAAGTTTAATCACATTTTCAAATTACATTTTTAGAGTCATACATAAACTTTTACTATTAAGATTTTTCATTACTAGTAGTTGCTACTGTTCTTGGAACAAAGTTGTATTTAAATATTTCCATCCACATATATGAATAAATAACTTTCATCTGCACCATATGTCAGAAAAGTTTTTGAGCATATGACAAAACCCATCAGCTCATTATCATACAGCATATTGAGTCTGTTCTGTGATCATTATCTTTTCTTCTCTCCAAGTAACTTACTGTATTATTGTTGCTCTGCTACGGTTCTTAAAGGGGTGGTAAACCACGATTTCACTATTCTAACTTTAGCTAACGTGTAATGTTGCTGCTTGAGCATAAACAACATCTGCAAAGTTACAACGTTCAAAGTTTAAAGCAAAGGGAGATATTTGCTTTTAAAGAAATGAGTTTCTAAGAACTACAGCAAACGGCCAGTAGGCGACTACACACATTCCTCCAGGGTTGGTGACATCAACAGGCTCAATATTTACATAAACCCCTCCTCCGAGAATATTAAATAAGGGGGGGTGAGGCCATTTTGTATCGCGGCGATGTTGTGGTATAGTAGGCTGGAGTGTTGTTGCCGCGATGCCGAGGAAACGCTGTTATTTTCATCCGGATTGCAGGTCTGGGGTACTTGCTCTGTTCAGCCTTCCTTGGGACGGGGGTGCGTTGCAGAGCGTTTAACATACAGCATGTTATATGCACGTGTGTTTGAGTCAGCGGGGAATCAGGCGCGCGCAGAGCTCCCTGCAGCACATCTAACAGAGGAAAACATCCACCGTCTTCGCGATTTCAATGCCGGATTTGCACAACGTCAGCTGCGTGAAAAAAACACTGCCGGTGCGTGGATGCACGACGCGCGCGCTGCACATTTCACGGAGGACAACACAAACTTCCACAAACTTCGCGAGTTCAATACAGGATATGCACAACGGCTTGTCCTGAAAGCTGGATTTACAAACAGAAGCTGTTCACGGGCCACAACCTGTAAGTCTGATTTATTTTTCATCGATGTGTTTTCCTGTAATAGGTTGTAGCAAGGAAGTAAACAGATGACAACGCTGTTCTGCAAACCAGTCTGTTAAATGCTCATTCATACTTAACGTTATCCGACGAACACCTAACGTTACAAACACTAACGTTAAAATCTCAACAGCGAACCTGGCATTAGTGTAAATAATTCTTTGATTAGAGCTTTTATGTATTGTTTATCTACAGGCATGCTAAACATGGTTCTGTGTGTGATTTGGCTAACTTACTAGTTAAAGCCAGTGCTTAGTGTTTGTTTTGGGTTAGTTCGTGCGACAGATATTTGGCTATAATCGTTCTAAAAATACAAAAGTTAAAGTGCCATTCAGTAGCGATCATTATAGATCCGCAGTCTTTACTCTTGAGGACTGAACAGGTTCTGCTCGATCATCTTCACTCAAATGTTCTGGGTCTGATTCGGGCTCAGATTGGTATGGTTTTATTGACGCCGTTGTTTCTAACACTGACCAAAGCACAGCCTCCGGTAGGGGCGTGACGTTTCCGACATACGTGCACTAGGCGTTTAGCGAATCAGAACACACTGGGCCAGCTAACCAATCTGAGCCCATCGCGTATTTTTGAGGGACTGGCTTCATACAACCCGGAAAGCATCAGACCGTTTTACAAGGAGGGACAGAGCAGTGTAGAATAAAGGTCAAATATATGAAAAATAAGGCAATTTTTTTTAAAACGAAGCATGAACACATGTTACAGTGCACCCCACAAACACAGTCAAGCCTTCAGAAGAATGTGTTTTACCACCCCTTTAATAACGTATGAGTCGTTCACCTACCGTACACAGATAAATGTAACGGCACAGAACATAATGACCAGCACAGCTGCAACAGCAACTCCAGACATCACAGAGGAAAGATTCACACCTAAAGAAGAATAAAGGAGTGTTTGGAAAACCACTGACGGTTCACTGATTCAATTAAACAAGGGCTAGCGAGTCATATCGTAATTTTTCAACAAAAAATAACAATGATGGCAGGAGCATGGGAACAATATGAAAAGTGAAAGATTAGCATTAGCATTAATGACTGATACTGTTACGGATTTTTTTCATTTACTAATCATCAGTTGACAGATCCTCAATTTCCCACAACCCTGCAGAGGATAAGCAATATGGAGAATTGACGGGATGAAATTTGTGTTCTATGGGATGAATCACAGAACTGAAACTCACGGTCAACAGGGGGAGGCAGTTGAAGCAGTTGACTTGCATTGCCATGAGTGTTGTTGCCGACACACTCCAGAGTGAATGTGTGTGTGAGTGACTGATGAAGAGTGATGGAGCTCCTCAAGCCTGTGCTGTTCAATCGCTCTTCACTGATGAACGGGTTTGAAGAGTTAGTGACAGGACGTCCAGACATATGCCACCTCAGTTCAGGAGAGGGATTCCCATCAACCTCACAGAAACACACAGTTACATCCCCACTGACACAGCTGGACGAGGGAGAGATTTTAGGGGCATCTGAAAAAGAGAAAGAGAGATTGATGAGATACATATAGAATTATGGGCGTCTTATGGAAGAGAAAAGAACTGATGCCACAAAAACATCCTACACTGAACATGTAATGTGATGTTGTCCTGTGCTGTTTTGTTCTTGTCCTGTAGCTGGTAGGTTATAGTGCAGGTGAAAGTGACTCTGTGGTGACGGTGAGTAGCAGTGAAGTTCAGATCAGAGATGAGCTCCTGTTGTCTGCTGCTCTCACTGAGGGGGATTCTGGGAGTGGAGCTCCATGTGAGAGTTGGTGGAGGAGAGGAGCAGAGAGACTCAGCAGAGCAGCGCAGACTCACAGAGCTCCCCTCCAACACCTCCTCTTCATCCTCATACAGCTTCACTGTGGGTTTGGGGGGAGACTCTGAAAGACACATAAGTACAAGACAATGATGGCATGACAAATACATTTAAAATATTCATTTAACACATTCATTTATTAATAAAAGGCTCAAATCACTCACCAATGACATTTATAGTGGAGCTGTTTCCTGTATAGGTGTATTTCAGACCACCACTACCTTCAATCCTGAAGTAATATTTACCATTGTGATTTGAACTAACATCATAAAAGATAGTGGTGCAGTTCTTCTCATGTAATTCTCCAGTTATGTTTCCCTTAATAATTGAGTTTATGTTAGGGTTGAAAACCATTTTATCAAGCTCAGTCCCATTTTTATACCAATATCCTCTAGCACTCTTAGTGAGGTTTTTGTCAAATTCATCCCGAATCTCAAATCTGCACTTTATGTTCACGCAGGATCCACTGAGAGCTTTAATCTTCTCTGGCAGACTGATGCTGAAATCTCTACAGCAAACACCTACAACACACACATGATGAAAAGCATTCAGACACAAGCAGAAACAAACACTGAAGCATTCAGACACACCAACACATTTCTGTTTTTATACAAAATGCTACAAAATTATTTTTTTCACCCATTACAAAACATTAATTTGCATTACGATTATTGTTAAAAAGGGTAAACATAAGCAGAACCGCAGCAACAGTGAAATAAAATATTCAACAGCAATTTAATCTAAATTGTAATAATATTCTTTTAAAGAAATATTTCTTGAGAAAAGAACTGATTTTCAACATTGGATAAATGTTCTTAAGTGTTTGTAAGTAAACTATATGAAGCACCATAGTTTCGGAATAATAGTTTAGCACTTGAATTCACGCTCTCATTCACGTCACACTTTTGTTGTTTAAAAACTAAATGTGAAGAAGAGAAAGGAAACCACACCTTGTAACAGAAAAGAGAAAATAATGATTTTATCTGCCTTATTCATCTCGTCATTAACAGAAACCCAGTCCTGTGAGGAAACACACATTAGTAAATCTGCACATCATAGAAATCATAAATTGAACCTGATCATAAACTGATCATTTTCGTAAATTATACTGAACAAACAGATATTTATGAAATCACTGTAAGTGTCCAATAAACTGAACAACACTTCTGAAGAAACATCTAAAGAAGAATAAGAGTTCAAGACTTGCCAGAGGTGAGAAAAAAAATTGTTTTTTTCCTAAATGCAGAAGGACACCAAGTTCTGTATTGTGGCGTCTGCCGATGATTTGAGACTGTGTAAAACTGAGTTGTGTGAGCATAATATAGACTGACAGCTAGAGAACAACTTCCTGTATCGGCACATACATTCTATTCACAGATTCACTATTCCTTGTACAAAGTGGAAGATCATATCATTAATTTAGTAAAATGATTATACATGTTTTGAACTTTAACACATATGCCTATTCAGTTGCCGTCATTCTCAGTATTAAAAAATAAATGTGACACCTTGCATCAGTTTCCTGCTCAGAATTCATATAGGCCTACTAAGAAGAGCTTAAGTTTTTCTTTGAACCAAAAGCATCTGATAAAGTGTAATCACATCACATTTATGCAGAAAAGGGAAATGGCATTTAAAGAATCTTCATTGCCATATTAACTCATCAGCAGCAGCCTTTTAAAATTCAAAAAGTGGTGAAAAAAGTGCATTGGTGAATTTGATGATCTAAGAAAAATGTTCAGTGCTCTGCTGTTTGGAGTCAGTAGGACATAGAGATGCCCCGTTCTGATTGGATTTCAAACTGTCTCCACTTGTTGCAATACAACTTTTCCTGAGATCTGCTACTGTACATCACTGCTCTGTACCGGTGATTTAATGACAGAATTCACACACGCTGGTGACTGAACATGGATGGTTTGCAACAAAGTAGCATTCTTTCAGCATTTTGATTTTAGATGTACAGTATTTAAAATATGGTGCTCAGATGAGTAAATGCAACACTGTGCTGTGACATTTCTCCATATATGGACTTTTGAAAAATAATTGACTTCTTATAAGCATTTATTTATGGTTATCATCTTTAAAGGCCCACTGAAATCAAAATAAAGTGTTTTAGCTTTTAGTATGATTATCTTAGCATTAAGGTTATGAATTAGCGGGTGTGTTGTGTTCCATAATGACAAAATTTGCATTTAGGAGATATAAGCATTCAAAACTTACAGTCTCTCACTTCCGTTAAAGCGAATCACAGATTTTGATTACATCATCGCAGACTTCACCTTCTCGTCAAATCTTCTGTCCAATCAAATGCACTCTAGAATCTGAAGTCCCGCCCCCTGCATTATAAATAGACCCTGAACTGTGTCTGAAAATGGTCAGCTGTTCACGCATTTACTATTTTCTACATGGTAAACGGCACATAGCGCACTATATATGCGATAGGTAACGATTCAGACAGTGTACATATGTATTCAATTGAGGCGAATGAAGTCTGGGTTCACGATAGTTTCACGCGCACCGCAGCAGCGCACACACATAGTCTAGACCAGAACCGTTGACTAGAGACACGAGAGCGCAGCGCAGATTATATGCGCGAGTCAGCGCAGACAACAAAACATATCGGACCCATTTAAATGCGGCACAGAAGCTGTATTTTGAGCGCGTTGTGAGCGCGTTGTTTGTGTTTGAGCTCCGTCAAATTGATTCATAATCCTTGATTTTCTCCTTAATACTCGCTTACAAAAGAATACTTTCTATTATTTACAGCGTGTGAACATATCTCTGATACGATTCTCTATAAAAAACAATCGGATTGCTTTGATATCGCTACTTATATCCGAACTTCCGCTACTAGCCGTAGCCCGCTAGCCTTGCACGCGTGGTAACTTGTTTAACGTTACACCCGGTAAACACTGATAGCTACAATTCGCCATCGTAGCACTTCTGCTACAATGGCGAATAACTCGGATATGTGTCTAATGTTACCTTTGAGTGCAGGCGAGGACACGTTCGAGCTGCATTCGGTGCAGTTGGAGTTGCAGTCGTTGGCGAGGCAGATTCGCGGCCTTCTAGACAGACAAGCTGTGCTGAGAGAGCGGCGAACGGCGCTTGAAACATCACGCGCCGATGCGCACAAGTCAGTGGATACTAACATTTTGACTCCGACCTCGTCTACTCCGCGTGTTTCTCTGCACAGGACCCAAGCACCCAGGACGCGATCATCATCCCTGGCTTCGTTCACTCCGGCACCGACACAGCGCCATGGACCCTGGGTGTTTCCACAGCGGAAGACGCGAGCCAGGACCAGAGCTAGGACCTCTCCGCCCCTCCCGGTCTTCGAGATCTCCACCCGGAACCGCTTCTCCCCTCTTCGCGAGACGGAACGCGACGCTGTGGTCATCGGTACTTCCATCGTCCGGCATGTCCACGCTACCTCAGGTAAAGGCAAGGTTATCACTCACTGCTTTCCTGGTGCTCGAGTTCTCGATGTCGCTGCGCAGGTTCCCGAGATCCTGAACGGTGACGAGCGTATCGGAGCTGTCGTGCTGCACGCGGGAACGAACGACACCAGGCTGCGGCAGACGGAGGTTCTGAAGAAGGACTACAGGAGCCTGATCGAGACGGTGCGCAGAACATCGCCTGAAGCAACGATCGTCGTTTCTGGACCGCTTCCCACGTACCGACTAGGACATGAAAAGTTCAGTAGATTATTTGCTCTAAATGAATGGTTAATGTCATGGTGTAATGAACAGAAGCTGCTCTTTGTAAATAATTGGAATCTGTTTTGGGAGCGACCTAGGCTCTTCCGTCCTGATGGCCTTCACCCCAGCAGAATCGGAGCGGCTCTTCTGTCGGACAACATCTCCAGAGCGCTGCACACCACCATCATATGACTAGTAAGTCAAAGTCCAAATAACAGTATTTGCTGTCCTAACTTAATTGACATAAGTACCAATGTAGAACATTATATAGAAACTGTGTCTATTCCTCGTTTAGTGAGGTCAAACATTAAATCTACTGTAGGACCTAGGAAAAATCTAATTGTGATTAAACCAGAAAATCTCAATATTAGTGAACAAAACCAATTTTGTACTAACTTAATTGACATAAGTACCAATGTAGAACATTATATAGAAACTGTGTCTATTCCTCGTTTAGTGAGGTCAAACATTAAATCTACTCTAGGATCTAGGAAAAATCGAATTGTGATTAAACCAGAAAATCGCAATATTAGTGAACAAAAACAATTTCTAAAACTAGGTCTTCTAAACATTAGATCGCTCACACCTAAGGCGGTTATTGTAAATGAAATGGTCACAGATAATAGTTTCGATGTACTTTGCCTTACTGAAACCTGGCTTAAGCCAAATGATTATTTCGGTCTTAATGAGTCTACTCCGCCAGGATACTGTTATAAGCATGAGCCCCGTCTGATTGGTCGTGGCGGCGGTGTTGCAACAATCTATAGAGATATTCTAAATGTTACCCAGAAAACAGGTCACAGGTTTAATTCATTTGAAGTACTAGTGCTAAATGTTACGCTATTAGATGTAAGAAAGAAATCTGTATTATCTCTAGCCTTAGCTACTGTATATAGACCTCCAGGGCCCTATGCTGATTTCCTAAAAGAGTTTGCAGACTTTCTCTCAGATCTATTGGTCAACGTCGATAAAGCATTAATTGTTGGAGATTTTAACATACACGTAGATAACACAAATGATGCGTTAGGGGCTGCGTTTACAGATCTATTAAATTCCTTTGGGGTCAAGCAAAACGTCACTGGTCCCACTCATCGTCTTAATCACACACTAGATTTAATTATATCACATGGAACCAACCCAACCGATATAGATATTATACCACAAAGTGATGATGTCACTGACCATTACATGGTAACTTGCATACTGCGTACTGCTGAAATCTGTCATGTTGCGCCACGTTATCGGCCAGGCAGAACAATCCTTCCAACCACTATAGATAGATTCTCAAATAGCTTACCGGATCTGTCTCAGCTGCTAAGTGAACCCAAACAAACAGATGAACTAGAGGAAATGACTAGCAGTATGAGCACCATTTTCTCTAGTACATTAGAAATTGTAGCACCAATTAGATTGAAAAAGGTTAGAGAGAAAAATAAAGCACCATGGTACAACAGTGCTACACATGTTATCAAGAGAGAAACTCGTAACTTAGAGCGTAAATGGAAACAAACTAATTTAGAGGTCTTTAGAATCGCATGGAAAGAAAGTATGTCACGTTATAAAAAGGCCCTAAAAGCAGCCAGAGCTGAGCATCTCCGCAAACTAATAGAAAATAACCAAAATAATCCAAGGTTTTTATTTAACACTGTGGCTAGACTAACAAATAAACAAGCATCGCCTGAGCAAAATATTCCGTCACAGTTTAGTAGTAATGATTTTATGAACTTCTTCGCTGACAAAATAGAAAGCATCAGAAACAAAATTGTAAATGTACAATCATTAATGATGTCTTATGATTCAACCGCAATTATCGCCCCTCAAGAATTACTACACCGCTTTACAACTATAGGACAGGAAGAGCTAAATAAACTTATCATTGCATCTAAACCAACAACATGTTTATTAGATCCAATACCCACTAAACTACTGAAAGAGTTGTTACCTGTAGTGGAAGAGCCTCTTCTCAATATTATTAACTCGTCTTTATCTTTAGGTCATGTTCCAAGAATATTCAAGTTGGCAGTCATAAAACCTCTCATTAAGAAGCCACAATTAGATCATAATAACCTAGCAAATTACAGACCAATTTCAAATCTTCCATTTATGTCTAAAATACTAGAAAAAGTTGTGTCCGCTCAATTGTCCTCTTTCTTGCAAGAAAATGATATCTATGAAAAATTTCAATCAGGATTCAGGCCGCATCATAGCACAGAAACCGCACTCGTTAAAATCACAAATGATTTACTTCTAGCTTCTGATCAAGGCTGTATCTCAATACTAGTTCTACTCGATCTTAGTGCTGCGTTCGATACTATAGATCATAAAATACTATTAGATCGACTTCAAAATTACACTGGTGTTCAGGGACAGGCATTAAACTGGTTTAGATCGTATTTATCAGACCGCTACCATTTTGTCTGTCTAAATGGGGAAAAATCAAAGATGACGTCAGTAGACTATGGGGTGCCGCAAGGATCCGTGTTAGGCCCTCTGCTATTCTCTATATATATGCTGCCACTTGGTAATATTATAAGAAAACATGGAATTAATTTCCACTGTTATGCTGATGACACTCAATTATATATTTCATCACGACCAGATGAAAACGCTAAATTATCTAAACTGACAGCGTGTGTTGATGATATTAAACACTGGATGACATGTAATTTTCTGCTATTAAATTCAGATAAAACGGAGGTATTACTTATTGGTCCAAAAAACTGCCCACAAAACCTCTCACAATACAACTTTAACTTGGAAGGATGTCCTGTCGCTTTATCCACTACAGTAAGAGACCTGGGTGTTATATTAGACCGCAACTTGTCTTTCGAAAGTCATATTTCATATGTTACAAGAACGGCATTTTTCCACCTTAGAAACATTGCCAAGCTACGTAACATTCTATCTATTTCTGATGCAGAAAAGTTAGTTCATGCATTCATGACCTCGAGACTAGATTACTGTAATGCTTTATTAGCTGGTTGTCCTGCATCATCGATAAACAAGCTACAGTTAGTCCAAAACGCAGCTGCTAGAGTTCTTACTAGGTCAAGAAAATATGATCATATAACACCAATTTTATCATCTCTACACTGGTTACCTATTAAGTTCCGTATCAATTACAAAGTATTGCTACTGACCTATAAAGCCCTAAATGGTTTAGCTCCAGTGTATTTAACTGATCTTTTATCGCCCTACAATCCATCGCGCTCTTTAAGATCACTAAACTCTAGGCTTCTGGTCATTCCTAGGATATCTAAGTCCACTAAAGGAGGGAGGGCATTTTCACATTTAGCTCCTAAACTCTGGAATAGTCTTCCGGATATTGTTCGAGGTTCAGACTCGCTGTCCCAGTTTAAAACTAGATTAAAGACGCATCTCTTTAGCCAAGCATTCACATTATAAATAAGTTTTATACTACAGTTAAATCGCACCAACAGCATTAATATTCTGAACAGCAGCTATGCTAATTATTTCCCATCTGCTTTTCTGTTGTTATCTCGGGACACTAGTCCCGAGGTAACTAGTTCATCAGCTCCAGTTTGTATCCAGCCTCTCATGGAGACTTCAGATGCCCCTGTGATGAGACGACTCGACGCCTGTGAAGAGACGACTCAACGCCAGCGTTGTTATGGCCTAAAATAATACATGATTGATTAACTTATCCTAACATTTTTCTTTAACATTCTCTTTCTAACATTTTTCAATGTACATTTATGAAATGCACTTTCTGTGAAGCTGCTTTGAAACAATGTGTATTGTGAAAAGCGCTATACAAATAAATTTGAATTGAATTGAATTGAATTGAATTATTTCAAGGAGATATGGAGGAGATTATGATGATAAACGCCAACGGTTAGACTCAGAGGAAACTGGCTTTAAAAAAACAGAAAGGCTCTAGTCAAACTGTGGTAATAACGGAACGCTATTGGCTGTTTCAAAAAAGAGGAGGAGCTGCTAACAGCTGGTGCCTTTTGAGGGGAAATTACGTCAACACATTGAATAAGGCTGCGCGTTCCAAGGCCTGAATCATGGTAAAAAGCACTGCAGTAGACTATCAAAAACCAGAAGTAAAGTATAAAAACAGTTTATTCTTATACAAAAAAACCCACAAATAACAGACTTGCTTAGTAAAAACATACGTGACACGGATCCAAATGTAGGGGAAATTTAATTTAAAAAAAATAATAATCCAAAACCAGAAACACAAAAGAAAACACGGGTAACAGAGAACAGGAAACAGCATACACCTGCATGACAACAAACAACGATCGACAGAACAACTGAAGCACTCTGAAGCCCCCTCCCTGCGCTCTGCGCACGGGCCGGAGCCCTCTCTGGGCCCTGCGCACGGGCCGGAGCCCTCTCTGGATGCTGGTCGGAGACAGGGAACGTCGCTGGGCTCTGGACGGAGACAGGGGACGTGGCTGGGCTCTGGACAGAGACAGGGGACGTGGCTGGGCTCTGGATGGAGACAGGGGACGTGGCTGGGCTCTGGACGGAGACAGGGGACGTGGCTGGGCTCTGGTCGGAGACAGGGGACGTGGCTGGGGTCTGGACGGAGACAGGGGATGTGGCTGGGCTCTGGGCACGGGTTGAAGGCGCAGATGCAGTGTCCATCCCTGCTGAAATCCCCACCGCCAGGATAACAGCGGCGCAGTGTCCTCTAGACTCGATGCCAGTCTCCCGTACCTATGGACTGCCTCAAAGTCTTCCTCCACGAAGGCCATGGCCCCCGTGATCTCCGACCTGGTGACCCCTGCCACCAATGCTGAGCCGCATAGCTGTAGTGCCAGAGCAGCGTAACACTCAAAAAAATTCCAGTCCTGTTCCCACCACGGCATCCATGACCGGAGTGGCTCAGCCAATCCCCTCCAGAACATCGCCATCTGGCTCTCCTCGCCCATCCTTGTTAGGGGAGCCAACCTGATAAACTCAAGAACATAGTCCTCTGTGCTGAGCTCTCCCTGGTGAAAGTGTGTTAATTCCCCCGCTGGATCCATAATGGGTCGGTCGATCTGTCACAGAACAGAAAACACAGACAGCAGGCAGAGAAGTAGGATCCAAATGCAGGGGAAATTTAATTTAAACAAATTATCAAAAACCAGGAACAAAGTAACACTGATGAAAAAAACAAAAACGAAAACACGGATAACAGAGAACAGGAAACAGCATACACCTGCATGACAACAAACAAAAACCGACAGAGAACAACTGAAGAACTGGGGTATATATACACACACAAGAGGAACAAGGTTAACAAGATAACAAGGGGAGTGGTAAATAGAAAACATTACTTAAAGGAACTGTATGTAAGAAATGTATTTCAATTAATCATAAAATGGCCCTGATATGTCACTAGACATTAAGAAATCATGTTAATTTCAAATACTTATATCACTGACAACGGTTGTCCGGCCAAGATATTGTCATTTTAAAAGTGAAGTTGCAGCCCTCAACTGATGTTGATGTTGTCATGTTGTGTTTTGGCCTGAAGCGCCACCCTCCACCTGTCTACCAATCACGAAGTCAGTAGTGTTTCTGCATTCGGGTTGCCAGCTCTGCTCTAGTTACCACAGCTGCAGCTACAAACTTTTTGGATAAACAATGTCTAACTTTACGAAACCTAAACAACCTCGTTATGAATCAGAAAAACGTTGTGACAGTGTCTGAAATAAAACAAGGATTTGTATAAGAGATGCCTTTGAAAGATGGAGACGGCTGAAAACGGAGAATAATTTGAAGACTGATGCCAACGTTGCTAATTTTCTCCTGGACAGGTAAGGTTCATCTATGTTTGGCTAATTTGTACTTAATGTAAATGGACATTTTCAAATATTCATGACAGTCGAACAAAGTTATGCATGTTCGTGCAAAGTAACGTTAGGTTAGCGCAGATGGAGGAGGTGGGTCATTGAATTGAAAAGGTATAAAGGAATTGTTTGGTAAATAAAAACGGCGAGTCGTCATTGCTAACATTAGTAATGCATTATCAGAGCCCGTTTCTCTGTCATTATGCTGGGACGCTGAGGAAAACAACATTAGCACGCTTATTATTGCAATGTGAAAACGTATTTGAGACAGTAGCCTAACGTTACCTCGGTAAAAATGATTCCTCATTCGTTCTTCGCATATATAGTGGACAAAACATGCTGCAAGTTGACCTGTATGACCATTGCTAATGTTATTTAGCTTTGCTGTAATTTTAATATAGTATTTTTTCATGTGGGAATGTTCTGTCACATACGAGCGTTCATATTTACGATTAGTTTTGGCTAATCGCCATTAGTAAATTTTTGCGATTCATAATTACTTCACAAAACATCGCTCTTGAAGCATAAACATAATTAACAGAAAGAAGAAAAACCTTGTCACTTGCCATTGAAAGCTCCTAGCAGCCTATGTTCCTGCTGGATCCTGCAGCCTAGCTGGCAACCTCGAGTCAGGGGAGGGGGAGAGGGAATACACCGCTCAACAGTAATTTGAAAGTGATTGCAGTACCAGTTTTGGCCACAGTCCTACATGCAGCTCCTTTAACAAACATCACTACTTCTTCAGCATTTATTAATCTTAGTCGATGGTCATTTCAACATTTACATATATGTTTTTAGTCAACATTTGTTAATGCACTGTGAACTAACATGAACAAACAATGATTAATTAGATTTTTCTTTACTAACAGTAACAAAGATTAATAAAGGTTTTAAACATATATTGCTCACTGTTAGTGTGTGTTAGCTAATGCATTAACTATGGAAAATATGCATATAAAATCATGAAAGTACAGCTTTTTTGTCAGAAAGTCAATATTATAGTTCACAAAAAGACACAAATTAGATATTATATTAAATCAAAATTTGAATACATACACATATACATTTTTTGTAATCTCTCCTTTTCTTAAATAGAATGTGAGATTAGAATAAGTGTGTCTGAAATCATACCAAATGGATGGTCCACTATTCCAGGTAGAAATCTGTGCACAGTCTAATGACTAATATTGCCCACAAACCATTGCACTTTAGGTGAGGATTTAGTTCAACACAAATAAAAAGATATTTAAGCATGGTAGATATGAGACAGATGGTGAGAGCCCTGACTTGCAGAACAATGTGCTACTTGTTTTCTCTCTAATTGAGTTGTGTAAATTTAATTCAATAAAATGTGAAATGTGTATATGAAGATGTTAACTGTTACAGGATGACTTTCAGGCCAGTTTACAATGACAGAAAGCACGTAAATATGCAACAGAACACAGTTATGATGTGGTAGTGCAGGTATGTCCCAAAGCTTGCCTGCTTTTTCTGTGAAACTTTATATTAGGTGTCCCTAAATACTACTTACATCAAAACATAGGTATAATTTGCTTATTGCGTTAATATTGTAATGCAAAACACTTGTTCCTCTATTGAGGTGGGATACGGGTAAGGTTAGGGGTGTTATGGGTTTAAGGGTGGGCTAATGTGTAAGAGAAGGTTCAACTGATGTAATTACAGAAATTCATAATTACAACTGTAATTACACCCAGGTATTTTTTTAAAATATAAGTTCAATGTAAAAACAGGCACTGTATGAACACAATAAGTACTCATTCAAATGATTAATACATTGCAGTAAAATACATTTAATATAAAGTGGGACCACTTTTTCTTTACAAAAAGAGTACATACTTTTACAGCAAAGTAGGCAAATCAAATCAAGCCATCTAAAAAAAAAAAATTCCAGACAAGCAAATGGCATATGTGCATGAATGGGAAAATAAATGTTTATTTTAAACCACTAAATAGATTTCCATAAAATATGACAAAAGAAAATGCATATTTGTTGCCAGTGAGGTTTGGTCTTCATGCTTTTGTAATGTATCAGACATAGGATCAATGTGTTTTTATACGAGTCTTCATGTGGAAATACATGCATTATATAAAATCCTGAAAGAACAACTGACTGAAGAAAACAAAGAAAGGGATAAAATGTATTTTTGTTGTTTATTGTGTGTCACCTCTCTTAATGTTCAAAGTCTCATATTCAGAGGGTGGAGCTGAGAGCTGAAGAGAAGCATATGTGTCTGCGGCCTCATTCTGAGCCTGAAAACAAAAACACTCTCAAACATCATCATCATGATCCTATATCATGACTTACTATATCTAGGCCTTATAACAAGGAATACTCACCTTCTGCTTGGTGGACAATCTGTAAAGAAAGGATATTATGTTACTAATTATGCACCCTTTTTTTTCTTTGATTGGGCACCTGTTAAAGTTCTGACTCTCTTCCTATAAGACTGTGAGCCATCCATAATGGTCTAGTGGTGTAATTCTAGTTTGCATGCATGGGGGCGGTTTCAAATTTCAAATGCAATATACATTTTTATAACGAACCAAGCAAAACTGGATCTGAACTCGACTGCCAAAAGTTAAGTATTCTCTTTTCTCAAAACAAATGTTCATGTTTAATATCAGTTACATGCTAGCTTTATAGGGAGCAAAATCAGAAGTCAAATATGACTGGCAAGTAGGACTGGACGATTAACCAAAAACTAATCGAAACCGAAATTTAGAACTCTAACTGACGTAATTTTCCCATGTCGTTTATTTCGGTTTTCACGTGACTCCGCCCTGTCAGTCACATCAAGTGCAGTTTGCAGGCACACGAAAAGATGCAGGAGCAGTTATCTTTGTTTATAGATGCTCAGAATTACTATGGTAATTGCATGTTTTACACAGTTTATACACGTAAGTTAATCGCCGTTCTTATATGCGCTGATACACACACAGAGACGGCGCGCGCAAGCCCCGAAGCCAGATCACTGTGAAGTTTGTCAATTAAATGAGTTTAAAGGCTTGCCAGTTTGAACATTAAAGCGATTGGGCACTATTCAAGAACAACGTTATGGAAAACTTCTCCGTTCAGTGCTCATGAGCTTTTTTCTGTGACACAGAGAGCCGCGTTGTGTCTCAGACAACGCGCGCTAGATCACTTTCACTTGCGTCCTCACAAAGCTTTGTAATTTGTATGTGTTTTAAGGCTGCCAGTTTGAACATTGAAGCGATTTTAGACCATCTGATGTGTATTATGTTGAACTAACGTCTGATATACACACAAACACTCACAGACAGTAGCTCGCACATCGCGTGAAGATCGTGCGCAGAGAGGAGCGCAGAAACTCAATGTAAACGCTGCTGTGATTAAACTAAAGTAGCATAGATTTTAAAACCTTTGAACTAAGTACAAACCACAGCTTCATAATTAATAGAGACGGTGTGACTAATTCACACACACAATCACTCTATTAATGCATTCAAATAAATGTAATGTAGGCCTACTGTGCTTATTTATTTGTATCTGATGTACAACAAACAGAAATCTGCAAGATAGACAATAACTGCTGAAAGTGAACCGTTTTCTTCAAGTATTTAAAAATCACAAAGAAATATGCACTTTTTCATTAGAAAAAAATATCCCGCCTTTAATAGTAGAAAATATTTACAGCACGAACCTTATCAGTGAACTATGAGGGCAAAAAAAGGAAAGCAAAAAAAAAAAGAGCAAAATAATCATTCATTAATCGTAATCGAGGTAAAATGTTATTTTTGGTTCAAATCGTTACAGCCCTACTGGCAAGTGAATCAACTTCACTGTAAAAAATATATGATCAATAAGTTATGACAACATATGTTTTACATCGTTTTAACTAAGTAACAAAATAAGTTACGCAACTTTTTTTAAATAATTTATACTAGATACGACTCATTTTTAAGTCAGTTTAACGTAATTTAAGTTGAAATGACTTGAACATCCAAGTTGATTGTACTTAATTTCATGCTGCAACTTTTTTTTTTCAGTGTTGTGCAGTGACCCCCAAATTTTTTGGACAACTTAGTCAAACTTAAAAATGCCTAAATGTCAATTGCAATGCAGATACAAAATGACAAAGCGAGTGGCATCTGCAACCAAATGATGTAAGAGCTTTTCTCAGAGCTAACTTCTGTATACTGTATATTATTTTGGCTTAACTAGTGTCGAGTGGTTTTTAGTAGATGTGTGAACCAGAGTATTGCTTTCACATTAACACTTAGTGTACTGTCAAAATACGTTTCGTGTTTATTTAGAATTCTATATCTATTTTTAATCATTTAAATGCTACATTTATTTTTGTGAAATGTTTTGCTTGTCCTATTTTTGTAATAAATGCATCTTGGTTTGATATTTTTTGCTTAGATCTATTAATTTGTTTGAACATATATTGTGTAAAAATTCAACTCATACATAGCATGATTTGAATACATCATATTTCTAAATTACAAAAAACTTTTACTTAAAAAAGAGTAAAAGTATTATATTAAGATGTATAACCTCACGTCTATTAAAAATGTAAGGAAACATGTTATTACTTTTTACTGGAGTCATTATGTAAACCTTTGGTATATTTTTGGTTATTATTATTTTCAATAGTTGCTACTGTTCTTGGAATGAAGTATTTTCCTCCACATTACTGAATAAATCACTTTCATCTGCATGTTAGTAAAGCATCTGAGTTTATATACAGCAAAATCCATCAGCTCATTATCATACATTGAGTCTGTTCTGTGATCATCTTGTCTTCTCTCTAAGTAATGTATTATTGTTGTTCTGCTATGGTTCTTAATATGTGTAGTTCACGTACCGTACACAGATGCATGTAATGGCACAGAACATAATGACCATCACAGCTGCAACAGCAACTCCAGTCATCACAGAGGAAAGATTCACACCTAAAGAAGAATAAAGGAGTGTTTAGAAAAAACACTGATCACTGATTCAATTAAACAAGGGCTAGCGAGTCTTATCGTAATCTTTCAACAACAAAATAACAATGATGGCAGGAGCATGGGAACAATATGAAAAGTGAGAGATTAGCATTAGCATTAATGACTGATACTCTTACGGATTTTTTTCATTTACTAATCATCAGTTGACAGATCCTCAATTTCCCACAACCCTGCAGAGGATAAGCAATATGGAGAATTGATGGGATGAAATTTGTGTTCTATGGGATGAATCACAGAACTGAAACTCACGGTCAACAGGGGGAGGCAGTTGAAGCAGTTGACTTGCATTGCCATGAGTGTTGTTGCCGACACACTCCAGAGTGAATGTGTGTGTGAGTGACTGATGAAGAGTGATGGAGCTCCTCAAGCCTGTGCTGTTCAATCGCTCTTCACTGATGAACGGGTTTGAAAAGTTAGTGACAGGACGTCCAAACAGATGCCACCTCAGTTCAGGAGAGGGATTCCCATCAACCTCACAGAAACACACAGTTACATCCCCACTGACACAGCTGGACGAGGGAGAGATTTTAGGGGCATCTGAAAAAGAGAAAGAGAGAATGATGAGATACATATAGAATTATGGGCGTCTTATGGAAGAGAAAAGAACTGATGCCACAAAAACATCCTACACTGAACATGTAATGTGATGTTGTCCTGTGCTGTTTTGTTCTTGTCCTGTAGCTGGTAGGTTATAGTGCAGGTGAAAGCGACTCTGTGGTGACGGTGAGTAGCAGTGAAGTTCAGATCAGAGATGAGCTCCAGTTGTCTGCTGCTCTCACTGAGGGGGATTCTGGGAGTGGAGCTCCATGTGAGAGTTGGTGGAGGAGAGGAGCAGAGAGACTCAGCAGAGCAGCGCAGACTCACAGAGCTCCCCTCCAACACTTCCTGTTTATCCTCCAACACCTCCTGTTTATCCTCATACAGCTTCATTGTGGGTTTGGGGGGAGACTCTGAAACAAATAAATATGTAGATATATGTAGACATTTCGATGTGGCATACATGTTTACAATTTGTCATGTACAATAATCTTACCATAAACTTCTATCTGAACACGTTTTTGAGTAAAAGTCCATTTCAATCCACCTTCACCCTCAATCCTAAAGTAATAAAAACTACTGTAATTTGATCTAACATCATAAAAGACGGTGGTACAGTTCTTCTTGTGTAATTTTCCAGTTATGTTTCCCTTAATAATTGAGTTTATGGCAGAGTTGAAAACTATTTTCTCATGCTCAGTCCCATTTTTATACCAACATCCTCTAGCACTCTTAGTGAGGTTTTTGTCATATTCATCGTGAATCTCAAATCTGCACTTTATGTTCACGCAGGATCCACTGAGAGCTTTAATCTTCTCTGGCAGACTGATGCTGAAATCTCTACAGCAAACACCTACAACACACACATGATGAAAAGCATTCAGACACAAGCAGAAACAAACACTGAAGCATCCAGACACACCAACACATTTCTGTTTTTATACAAAATGCTACAAAATTATTTTTTTCACCCATTACAAAACATTCATTTGCATTACGATTATTGTTAAAAAGGGTAAACATAAGCAGAACCGCAGCAGCAGTGAAATAAAATATTCAACAGCAATTTAATCTAAATTGTAATAATATTCTTTTAAAGAAATATTTCATGAGAAAAGAACTGATTTTCAACATTGGATAAATGTTCTTAAGTGTTTGTAAGTAAACTATATGAAGCACCATAGTTTCGGAATAATAGTTTAGCACTTGAATTCACGCTCTCATGCACGTCACACTTTTGTTGTTTAAAAACTAAATGTGAAGAAGAGAAAGGAAACCACACCTTGTAACAGAAAAGAGAAAATAATGATTTTATCTGCCTTATTCATCTCGTCATTAACAGAAACCCAGTCCTGTGAGGAAACACACATTAGTAAATCTGCACATCATAGAAATCATAAATTGAACCTGATCATAAACTGATCATTTTCGTAAATTATACTGAACAAACAGATATTTATGAAATCACTGTAAGTGTCCAATAAACTGAACAACACTTCTGAAGAAACATCTAAAGAAGAATAAGAGTTCAAGACTTGCCAGAGATGAGAAACATTTTGTTTTCCTAAATGCAGAAGGACACCAAGTTCTGTATTGTGGCGTCTGCCGATGATTTGAGACTGTGTAAAACTGAGTTGTGTGAGCATAATATAGACTGACAGCTAGAGAACAACTTCCTGTATCGGCACATACATTCTATTCACAGATTCACTATTCCTTGTACAAAGTGGAAGATCATATCATTAATTTAGTAAAATGATTATACATGTTTTGAACTTTAACACATATGCCTATTCAGTTGCCGTCATTTTCAGTATTAAAAAATAAATGTGACACCTTGTATCAGTTTCCTGCTCAGAATTCATATAGGCCTACTAAGAAGAGCTTAAGTTTTTCTTTGAACCAAAAGCATCTGATAAAGTGTAATCACATCACATTTATGCAGAAAAGGGAAATGGTATTTAAAGAATCTGCATTGCCATATTAACTCATCAGCAGCAGCCTTTTAAAATTCAAAAAGTGGTGAAAAAAGTGCATTGATGATCTAAGAAAAATTTTCAGTGCTCTGCTGTTTGGAGTCAGTAGGACATAGAGATGCCCCGTTCTGATTGGATTTCAAACTGTCTCCACTTGTTGCAATACAACTTTCCCTGAGATCTGCTACTGTACATCACTGCTCTGTACCGGTGATTTATTGACAGAATTCACACACGCTGCTGACTGAACATGGATGGTTTGCAACAAAGTAGCATTCTTTCAGCATTTTGATTTTAGATGTACAGTATTTAAAATATGGTGCTCAGATGAGTAAATGCAACACTGTGCTGTGACATTTCTCCATATATGGACTTTTGAAAAATAATTGACTTCTTATAAGCATTTATTTATGGTTATCATCTTTAAAGGCCCACTGAAATCAAAATAAAGTGTTTTAGCTTTTAGTATGATTATCTTAGCCTTAAGGTTATGAATAAGCTGGTGTGTTCCATAATGACAAAATTTGCATTTTGGAGATATAAGCATTCAAAACTTACAGTCTCTCACTTCCGTTAAAGCGAATCACAGATTTTGATTACATCATCGCAGACTTCACCTTCTCGTCAAATCTTCTGTCCAATCAAATGCACTCTAGAATCTGAAGACCCGCCCCCTGCATTATAAATAGACCCTGAACTGTGTCTGAAAATGGTCAGCTGTTCACGCATTTACTATTTTCTACATGGTAAACGGCACATAGCGCACTATATATGCGATAGGTAACGATTCAGACAGTGTACATATGTATTCAATTGAGGCGAATGAAGTCTGGGTTCACGATAGTTTCACGCGCACCGCAGCAGCGCACACACATAGTCTAGACCAGAACCGTTGACTAGAGACACGAGAGCGCAGCGCAGATTATATGCGCGAGTCAGCGCAGACAACAAAACATATCGGACCCATTTAAATGCTGCACAGAAGCTGTATTTCAAGGAGATATGGAGGAGATTATGATGATAAACACCAACGGTTAGACTCGGAAGAAACTGGCTTTAAAAAAAACAGAAAGGCTCTAGTCAAACTGTGGTAATAACGGAACGCTATTGGCTGTTTCAAAAAAGGGGAGGAGCTGCTAACAGCTGGAGCCTTTTGAGGGGAAATTACGTCAACACATTGAATAATGCTGCGCGTTCCAAGGCACTTCAGTGGGCCTTTAATAACAGAAAACTAAGGCCTGAATCATGGTAAAAAGCACTGCAGTAGACTATCAAAAAAAGTATAAAAACTGTTTATTCTTATACAAAAAACCCCACAAATAACAGACTTGCTTAGTAAAAACATACGTGACACGGATCCAAATGTAGGGGAAATTTAATAAAAAAAATTAAATAATCCAAAACCAGAAACACAAAAGAAAACACGGGTATCAGAGAACAGGAAACACCATACACCTGCATGACAACAAACAACGATCGACAGAACAACTGAAGCACTGGGGTATATATACACACACACACAAGGGGAACAAGATTAACAAGATAACAAGGGGAGTGGTAAATGGAAAACACCTGGGAAGACTAATCGGCATGAAAAACTACAAAACTCCCCAGGAACAGGACATGGAAAAGAACACAGAACCTAGGCACAAATAAACTTCAACATAAAAGTCCCAAGTGCAAGACACAAATGTGACATTACTCCCCCCAGAACCAGTAATGGAGGGAGGTGAAGTGGCGGCGGAACAGGGGGAGGGATGGAGGGTCAGGAGCGGACACTGGAAGCGGGATGGGACCTGGGGCGGATCGGATGGCCTAGGTGGAACAGTCTGGTCCGGTGGCTTGGGTGGCAAAGGCTGTTCAGGTGGCTTGGGTGGCACAGGCCGATCAGGTGGCCAGTCTGACCCAGACGTACACAGATGAGTAGTTGGCTTTTGCTGACAGCAGGTCGCTGGGCTTGGATACAGACTGATCGCTGGGCTTGTGCTAACTGCAGAGCACTGGGTTGGGATGCTGCGCACGGGCCGGAGCCCTCTCTGCGCCCTGCGCACGGGCCGGAGCCCTCTCTGCGCCCTGCGCACGGGCCGGAGCGCTCTCTGGACGCTGGTCGGAGACAGGGAACGTCGCTGGGCTCTGTACAGAGACAGGGGCCGTGGCTGGGCTCTGGACAGTGACAGGGGACGTGGCTGGGCTCTGGTCGGAGACAGGGGACGTGGCTGGGCTCTGGTCGGAGACAGGGGACGTGGCTGGGCTCTGGATGGAGACAGGAGACGTGGCTGGGCTCTTGGCACGGGTTGAAGGCGCAGATGCAGTGTCCATCCCTGCTGAAATCCCCACCGCCAGGATAACAGCGGCGCAGTGTTCTCTAGACTCGATGCCAGTCTCCCGTACCTATGGACTGCCTCAAAGTCTTCCTCCACGAAGGCCATGGCCCCCGTGATCTCCGACCTGGTGACCCCTGCCACCAATGCTGAGCCGCATAGCTGTAGTGCCAGAGCAGCGTAACACTCAAAAAAAGTCCAGTCCTGTTCCCACCACGGCATCCATGACCGGAGTGGCTCAGCCAATCCCCTCCAGAACATCGCCATCTGGCTCTCCTCGCCCATCCTTGTTAGGCGAGCCAACCTGATAAACTCAAGAACATAGTTCTCTGTGCTGAGCTCTCCCTGGTGAAAGTGTTTTAATTCCCCCGCTGGATCCATAATGGGTCGGTCGATCTGTCACGGAACTGAGAAAACACAGACAGCAGGCAGAGAAGTAGGATCCAAATGCAGGGGAAATTTAATTTAAAAAAATTATCAAAAACCAGGAACAAAGTAACACTGATGAAAAAAACACAAACGAAAACACGGATAACAGAGAACAGGAAACAGCATACACCTGCATGATGTAATGGCAAAAATTAATTAATTGACATCACTAATAAGAAACAAACCATAATCCAATTGTCTTTATAAAGATTTATTTTCCTTGCAAGGAAGAGCCACGGTCAAACGCAGCCGCTCGAGGCTACCTTGAGTGTGAACTGGAGACACAAAGAAGCCACAAGCTTCTTATACCCCCAATGTCTAAATAACCCCCTCAGTAATTTCCCATACATCTGGCGAAACCCACTGAAGCTGAAACTCAATGGTCCTTCATCTGTAACAACAGACAGAGTATCACCTACTCCTAATCAGCATATCTATTCAAACGCATAGATGCTAGTCAGGAACTCCAATTCCAAGAGCCATAAAAGATAAAAGGGACAATGTATGGCCTCCACAGGTGGGGCCTCTTTGATCTGACTCATTTAAAACACAAAAGAGAAAACAGGTCTGGAAGATAAAATCTTCTGTGATTAAATTTTTCCCCAACAATAGATACAATTTACAGGTTATGGTCATATAATTAGAATATCATCAAAAAGTTGATTTATTTCACTAATTACATTCAAAAAGTGACACTTGTATATTATATTCATTCATTACACACAGACTGATATATTTAAAATGTTTATTTCTTTCAATTTTGATGATTATAACTGACAACTAAGGAAAATCCCAAATTCAGTATCTCAGAAAATTAGAATATTGTGATATGGTTCAATATTGAAGACACCGGGTGCCACAATCTAATCAGCTAATTAACTCAAAACACCTGCAAAGGCTTTTAAATGGTCTCTCAGTCTAGTTCTTCAGGCTACACAATCATGGGGAAGACTGCTGACTTAACAGTTGTCCAAAAGACGACCATTGACACCTTGCACTAGGAGGGCAAGACACAAAAGGTAATTGCAAAAGAAGCTGGCTGTTCACAGAGCTCTGTGACCAATCACATTAATAGAGAGGAGAAGGAAAGGAAAAGATCTGGTAGAAAAAAGTGTACAAACAATAGGGATAACCGCACCCTGGAGAGGATTGTGAAACAAAACCCATTCAAAAATGTGGGGGAGATTCACAAAGAGTGGACTGCAGCTGGAGTCAGTGCTTCAAGAACCACTATGCACAGACGTATGCAAGACATGGGTTTCAGCTGTCGCATTCCTTGTGTCAAGCCACTCTTGAACAACAGACAGCGTCAGAAGACAAAAAGGACTGGACTGCTGCTGAGTGGTCCAAAGTTATGTTCTCTGATGAAAGTAAATTTTGCATTTCCTTTGGAAATCAGGGTCCCAGAGTCTGGAGGGAGAGAGGAGAGGCACACAATCCACTTTGCTTGAGGTCCAGTGTAAAGTTTCCACAGTCAGTGATGGTTTGGGGTGCCATGTCATCTGCTGGTGTTGGTCCACTGTGTTTTCTGAGGTCCAAGGTCAACGCAGCCGTATACCAGGAAGTTTTAGAGCCCTGCTGACCAACTTTATGGAGATGCAGATTTCATTTTCCAACAGGACTTGGCACCTGCACACAGTGCCAAAGCAACCAGTACCTGGTTTAAGGACCATGGTATCCCTGTTCTTAATTGGCCAGCAAACTCGCCTGACATTAACCCCATAGAAAATCTATGGGGTATTGTGAAGAGGAAGATGCGATATGCCAGACCCAACAATGCAGAAGAGCTGAAGGCCACTATCAGAGCAACCTGGGCTCTCATAACACCTGAGCAGTGCCACAGACTGATCGACTCCATGCCACATTGCTGCAGTAATTCAGGAAAAAGGAGCCCCAACTAAGTATTGAGTGCAGTACAGACTCATACTTTTCATGTTCATACTTTTCAGTTGCCCAAGATTTCTAAAAATTCTTTCTTTGTATTGGTCTTAAGTAATATTCAAATTTTTAATTTTTAATATTCAAATATTTGGGATTTTCTTTAGTTGTCAGTTATAATCATCAAAATTAAAAGAAATAAACATTTATAATATATCAGTCTGTGTGTAATGAATGAATATACAAGTTTCACTTTTTGAATGGAATTAGTGAAATAAATCAACTTTTTGACGATATTCTAATTATATGACCAGCACCTGTATTTTTACTCCCTCGTTGAGACTCTTAATTATTTTGAACACAAACTATTGGCAAAAGTGAATTCCCCTTTTATGAGGCTCTCTTATTGTATAAAAAACTAAGGCAGGCCAGTTACAAGCATGAAGGGGTTTGTTTGTGTTTTGACTGTTTATTTTTTGATTTCTGAGTCCTTCATCCCTTGCCTCACCTGACAATAAGTAACATTAAAAATATAATTTGTTTTATACATAAAATCTATACTAAGACTCTACGACATTTGTCAGTGATAGTGATTTGTCAGATATATAATTTTAACATATATAACGTGGAATAGAGATATGTGTCAATATATGGAATTTCTGATAGCTGTGCACATATGTGCATTTATGTTTTTACTCTATATGAGCATATTAGGATATTTCATATATGAGACATATGTCAAAATATGCATTATACTTAGCTACATAATGTTAGGGGTGCTGGGATGAAAAAGGGACCCAAGAGCAGATTAGCAGTTTGCTAAATTTATTGATCAAAGTCCAAAGGGAAAACAAAACAAAACACAAAAATAACAGACAGCCGAGCTGCCAAGCAAATGGGCGGAGCAGAGGCAAAATCCAAGGGGCAGTCAGGAGTAAAGCCAGAAGTCATTTCTGCAACAATCCCTAAGGAAAGTTGAAAAGGGAGACGGACCAGGCAGGGGTCAAAACCAGAGGGAGATCACAGTCCCAGGGGCAGAGCAAAGGCAACAGTCCAAAACAAAAGCAGAAGTCAAGAAACCAGGTAAGTGATCCAAAACAGGACTGCGTACAGGAACTGGGCAAATCAAAGAAGAAAAAACAAGATTAAATAAACAAACAGGGCATGTAAACTAGGCACAACTAGAACAAGAAAGTATTTTGAGCAGTTGTGAAACAGACATAACACTGACAGAAAAGCAAAGAAAGAGAAGCATAAGTAGTGGATAAAATCAATGCAAAATGAGAGACAGGTGTGTGTGAGGAGAGCTGGAGCACTAATTAGAATGAGGTGCAGCTGTGATGGCAGAGTGAGTGGAACTGACAACCTAAGACACAAACACAACAGAAAAGCTGATGATCAAACCAGAGTCCTGACATATAAACATATATAATATATGGGATTGTTCCAATTGCTAATAGGTTTCCTATATGTTTTTACTTTATATATTGCATATATTGATATTTCATATAGGCTATACACATATATTACATTTCCGTATTGGTGCGGTGAATATGGTGCACAACGCATTCACACACCCGTATAAAAAATGTGAAGAAATGTGAAAATGTGTGCAACATTTTGCACATCCGCAAATTAATATGTAAATCCATGCAATGAGAGTTGCACACCTGTAGAATATTTGGTCACAAATGCATTACTTTTCTTGGATATTTTTCTAACACAATCACACAATTACAACTGCTTGAATCTGCTGCTACGAGTTTCAAACGCAGTTTTTTCACCTTCAAATGACAAATTCCGTGTGCTCTCACTTTTGCACCATATAGGCCTACTACGTGAAATGTGGAGCAAAAGTGATTTGTGCATCTGTGAGGCAGCGGCAGGCCCTGTTCAGAGAGCAGAGAATTTCAGCCAATCAGAACACGTGTTCAGTTGTTGTGCACCAAAAATACCTTCATACCTTTGACCCCTCTATTTTGACAGAGGGAGCGAGTCTACTCAATAGGTACACTTCATACTTAACTTCACACTTAATAAAAAAAAAAAAAAAAAAAAAAAAAAAAAATAGGTACACTTCATGCAGATCCATAGACCACAATGCAACATGATTCTAAAGTCACAGCAGATCGCGCTTAATTTACCCCCACCCCACACAACTCTGGAGTTATTTAACCACATTATACTTGTAGCTACCTTTAGCTTATTGTTATAGTTTTATTGCACCTCAGTCGCACTTAAAAATGTCTAATTGTCCAAATGACAAAGCAAGTGGCATCTGCAAACAAATGATGTAAGAGCTTTTCTCAGAATTAAATTCTCTATTCTGTGCCTTGTTCATATGCCAAACTTGGTCAAAGTGTTTTTAGCAGATGTGTGAAATCAGTTCCGCTCAAGTTCACACAAATATCCTTGCAGAGTAAACATGATCAACACCTCACATAAACGCTTGAGAGCCACAAAGTTTCAAAAAACTTTGTGTTCATTTTGAATTGTATATTAGTTTTTTTTTTTTATATATATATTTTAAAATGTATTTTATTTGTTGCAGAAAACAGAAAATAATTATTTTCTTTGCTGTGTCAGTAACACAATATACTGGATCTTCCTGTATCATGAACACTCTAAAAAAAAATTGTGCTATATGGCACAAAGTGGTTCTTGGCTCGTAATCATAGGGGAACCTTATGCCATAGCACCAATCTTGGTGCTTCAGTGGTTCTTCAACAGTTCTTCCGCGGGTTCTTCACCGGTTCTTTGGCTGAGGTGCTATATATAGCACCACTGACTGAAGTGCTATAGCACCGCTACCATATACAGAACATGTTAAAGGGTTAGTTCACCCAAAAATGAAATTTCTTCCATTAATGACTCACCCCAATGTTGTTCCACACCCGTAAGACCTCCGTTCATCCTCGGAACACAGTTTAAGATATTTTAGATTTAGTCCGAGGGCTTTCAGTCCTTTGAATGTAAGTGTATGCACACTTTGCTGTCCACGTCCAGAAAGGTAATGAAAACATCATCAAAGTTGTCCATATGTGACATCATTTGGTTAGTTAGACTCTTTTGAAGCGTCGACAATACATTTTGGTCCAAAAATAACAAAAACTAAAACTTTATTAAGCATTGTCTTCTCTTCCGGTTTTGTTTGAATCCGCGTTCACGACGCCACAGTGACGCTGCTGACGTAAGACGCTGTGACGTGTTATCTGGTGCGATAGCAGATACCAACTTTCCCTTCCAAGACACTCCCTTCTAAACACCTTTAAATCTCCCGCGGACCGTCTAAGCTCCGGAAGGACCAAACGGAGAGAGTGCTTCAGCGCACAACACTCTGAGAAACGCCAACGCACGCATCTTGCTTTACACAACACAAAGAAACCATGCAAGTATCAATTCTATCGAAATTTAGATGCGTTTTAAGATTGTACCCCTGTTGGTGATATGGTTCTTGCTGGCTCTAGTGGTTATGTTCGGGAAGGTGTCGGATCGGACACGATCATGCCCTTCTTCCTTTCCCTTCTCCTCATCCTCCTTCTTTACTTTCCATTATTCTGTATATACATGTATCATTAATTTAGCCATATGTAATCATAGCATCAATCATTATTAAAACGTCTTGGTTACGTATGTAACCCTCGTTCCCTGAAGGAGGGAATGGAGACGTACGTCGGAACTGACCGACGAATTGGGATCTGTCTTCAGAGACCAGTCTACTTCGAGTGTATTAGAAACGAGCCAATTGTATTGGCATGCGGTCCACGCACCGCCCCGCACCGCGGGTATAAACACGGAAGTGGAGTACCGCATATTGCTTTTCCAACTGAGGAGCCGAATAAGTGACTCGGCCCTTCAGCGGAAGCACAGCACCTGGCGACGGGACGTACGTCTCCGTTCCCTCCTTCAGGGAACGAGGGTTACATACGTAACCGAGACGTTCCCTTTCAGTCGGTCGCGTTCGACGTACGTCGGAACTGACCGACGAATTGGGATCCCTGCCAACACGCCAGAGATGCTGGCCCTTCCAGCGCCCTGCCTGAGCTCAGTGGACCACTCCTATGTTGGAGTGGGAGTCAGGGCTCCCGGCAGGGAAGGTCAGTCACTGCTGTTCCTGCAAGACCCACTCTGCGTGACTACTGGATAACGCTGGGAAGCGTGCCAGTCTCAGGGAGATGGAACGCTGCGGAGCCACGTCCTCCAAGGGAGGAGAGGTGGAATACTCATAAGGACTAACCTATCAGGGTAGTGCAACATATGGCAGTCTCTGGGGTGGATCCAACCTGGTCCCAGGGGGGAAAGAACACACCCAGAGACGACAGAGTGGGGCTCTGTCAAGGGAAAGACACGGGGCTAGCCGAGTAGGGTAGCAGGTACCGTGGAAATACACATATGGGGTCGCCGTGAGGGGACCAACACATATGGAACCCAGCCTACACACACGTTCCACAAGCATACGGGTGCAGGCCTGGCGTCAGACGGCCGCAACGTCTGACACCGAAGGGGTGACGGAGGAGCTCGACAGGGTTCACCATTTCTGGGGAACACAACTGGAGAAGATAACGCACAAATCCAGCCATAGGCGGGAGTGGCGTAGCAAGCCGACACAGGAACGGGCACTTCACGTCTACCGGCCGTTGGAGGCGAGTACACGGGAAGAAACCGGCTCCACACGGAGGCTATAGAATCTAGCGAACGTGTTAGGTGTCGCCCAGCCCGCAGCTCTACAGATGTCTGTCAGCGAGGCGCCTTGAGCAAGCGCCCAGGAGGTGGCAACACTCCTTGTGGAGTGCGCTCGCAACCCGAACGGGCAAGGCACGTCTTGCGATTGGTACGCTAAAGATGATAGCATCCACTATCCAGTGGGCTAACCTCTGCTTGGAGACAGCCTTTCCCTTCTGCTGCCTCCATAACAGACGAAGAGCTGCTCTGAGGTCCCAAAGCTTTGTGTCCGGTCAACGTAAGCGCGAAGAGCGCGGACGGGACATAACAAAGCCAGGGCTGGGTCTGCCTCCTCCGAGGGCAGCGCTTGCAGGTTCACCACCTGGTCCCGAAAGGGAGTGGTAGGAACCTTGGGCACGTATCCGGGCCGGGGTCTCAGGATGACGTGAGAGTTACCGGGCCCGAATTCTAGGCACGATTCGTAGACCGAAGCGCATGCAGGTCCCCCACCCTCTTGATTGAGGCCAATGCAGTCAGGAGTACCGTCTTCATAGACAGGATTTTTAACTCAACGGACTACAAAGGCTCAAAAGGAGGGCCCTGAAGTGCTCTGAGCACCAGGGCTAAGTCCCAAGAGGGTAGCGAGATAGAACGAGGAGGATTTAGTCTCCTCGCACCTCTGAGGAACCTGACGATTAAGTCGTGCTTCCCTAAGGTTTTACCTTCAACTACATCGTGATACGCCGCTATTGCTGCGACGTACACTTTCAGGGTGGAGGGAGACAGCCTTCGCTCCGACCCATCTTGTAGGAAAGAAAGCACAACATTAATCGAACACTTCCGGGGGTCTTCTGGCTAGAAGAACACCCCTCAACGAACAGGTTCCACTTCAGGGCATAGAGGCGCCTCGTAGAGGGGGCTCTAGCTGAAGTGATGGTGTCTACCACTGCCTGTGGCAGGCCACCTAGAACCTCCGCGTCCCGTCCAGGGACCAGACATGGAGTTTCCAGAGGTCTGGACGCAGGTGCCATAGAGTGCCCCCTCCCTGAGAAAGAAGGTCCTTCCTCAGGGGAATCGGCCAGGGTGGGGCTGTCGCGAGGAGTGTAAGTTCGGGGAACCAGGTCCGGTTGGGCCAGTAGGGCGCAACTAGCAAGACCTGCTCCTCGTCCTCCCTGACCTTGCACAGAGTCTGTGCTAGAAGGCTCACTGGGGGAAACGCATATTTGCGTAGGTCCCGGGGCCAGCTGTGCGCCAGTGCATCTGTGCCGAGGGTACCCCCGTTCAGGGAATAGTACCACTGGCAATGGGACGAGTCCGGAGTGGCAAACAGGTCTACCTGTGCGGCTCCGAAAAGGTCCCATATCAGCTGGACGCTCCGGGGGTGGAGTCGCCACTCTCCCGGAAGTGGACACTGACGAGAGAGCTTGTCGGCTGTCTGGTTCAGCACACCTGGGATGTGAATGGCACGAAGCGACCTCAGATGCTTCTGACTCCACAGGAGGAGGTGGCGGGCGAGTTGGAGCATGCGACGGGAGAGCAGACCACCCTGACGGTTGATGTACGCAACGGCCGGAGTGCTGTCCGTGCGGACCAGTACGTGTTTGTGCTGAAGCAGCTTCTTGAAGCGACTTAGCGCAAGACGTACTGCCATTAACTCCAGGCAATTGATATGCCAATGCAGCTGGGGCCCCGTCCACAGACCCGAGACTGCATGCCCATTGTACGTGGCCCCCCAACCCGTGGCTGAGGCATCTGTGAATACCACAACATGCCTGGACACCTGTCTTAAGGGCACTCCGGCCCGTAAGAACGAGGGGTCGGACCAAGGGTTGAAGGTTTGGCGACAGTACGGGGTAACTGGGACCCGATACTGGCCGCTCTGCCACGCCCACCTCGGGACTCGGTCGTGTAGCCAGCGCTCTCTGAAGCGGTCTCATATGAAGTAATCCGAGCGGCGTTACCACGGCTGCAGATGCCATATGCCCCAGGAGCCTCTGAAAGAATTTCAGTGGGACCGCCGTCCTGCTCTTGAATGTATTCAAGCCGTTCAACACTGACTGGACTCGTTCCTGTGTGAGGCGCGCTGTCCGATTGACCGAATCCAGCTCCATGCCGACATAAGAGATCCTCTGCGTGGGACAGAGTTTGCTCTTCTCTCGGTTGACCCGAAGGCCCAACAGGCTGAGGTGACGGAGCACCAGGTCCCTGTGTTCGCACAACTGCTCCCGAGACTGGGCGAGTATAAACCAGTCGTCGAGATAGTTGAGAATGCGAACGCCGCGTTCTCGGAGTGGAACAATGGCTGCCTCCACGACTTTCGTAAAGACGCGGGGCGACAGGGACAGCCCGAAGGGCAAGACTTTGTACTGATATGCCTTCCCCTCGAACGCAAAGCAAAAGAACGGTCTGTGTCGAGGGAGAATAGAGACATGAAAATACGCGTCCTTCAGGTCGATCGCTGCAAACCAATCTTGGGGACGGATGCATTCGAAAATGCATTTCTGCGTTAGCATTCTGAACGGAAGCTTGTGCAGGGCCCGTTTCAGAACACGCAGGTCCAAGATTGGCCGTAACCCACCGCCTTTCTTGGGTACAATGAAGTAGGGGCTGTAGAACCCCGACTTCATATCGGCTGGAGGAACCGGCTAGACCGCGTCTTTCGCGGTAGGGCATCGATCTCTGACCGCAAGACATGGGCATCACTGCTCCTCACGGAGGTGAAGAGGATGCCCTTGTGCTTGGGAGGCCGGTATGCGAACTGAGTCGCGTAGCCGAGTCTGATAGTACGGATGAGCCAGCGAGACGGTCTGGGGGCTCTCTTAGCCAGGCCCCCAGAAGCCGTGCAAGCGGGACCAATGGCACCAGAGACGTACCCGGGGTGGGGCAGCGAGGTGGAACGCTCAGACCCAACCCGGACGGCCCGGAGGCGACCCGGAGTGGGTCTGATCGTTCCAGGGTGGGGCAGTGTGTGGGAGAGAAGGCCCGGGGGCGTCCTCTAGCCTCACACCACCCCCTGGCGAAGAAGAGAGGGGAAGCCAGGAGTGGCAAGGCCCGGGGGCGTCGCACACAGCCGGCTTGAGCCTCTCTGGGCCCAGGGACAAAGGAAACTGCTCTGAGAACGTGGGTACTGCTGGACTCCGGAGAGCCAGCGGCAGGACCGAAACCGAAAAATATATTCTCCCCCCGGTCCTCCTCCGGGGGAGGGAGGGGTGCGGACACCGACTCCCTGAGCAGTTCCCCTCTTGCTGGGCTGCCCGTTTCAGGGCCGCTTGCCCTTGTGCTTGCCAGCGGACTTTGCGGGACCCTGGACGGGTTGGGCGCCTCCCTTGCGCCCGGCCACCTGCTGCCTGGGTGGAGGCTGCTGCTTGGCTTATCAGGGGCGGAGGCGGACGCAGGGAGACACCCTCGGCGACAAGCAGATGGAGGTGCTGCGGACAACGACTGGGTGGAGGTAGCAGCTGGTCGTCGTGGCAGGAAGTTTTTTTTTTTTTTTTTTTATTAATATTTTTTACCTCCACCTGCTTCTGGGCCACCAAGAACTGCTGGGCACAGTTCTCGATGACGTCGCCGAAGAGGCCAGCCTGACAGACAGGGGCGTTGAGGAACCGAACTTTGTCGGGCTCACGCATATCTGCCAGGTTAGCCCCAGCTTTCTGGACCACTAGTGTGGACATCGCCTGACCCAGGGAGCGTGCAGTGACTTTCGTCACCCGGAGGGCGAGGTCCATCACAACACGCAGTTCCTGCATAACCCCTGGGTCGGGACTACCCTCGTGCATGCAGGACAGAGGGCAGTGAGAGAGGGAAAAAACTTAAACATTATGGCCCTTTTGGCGTTCCATATTTTGGCACCAAATAGTTCCACACTGCTAAGTTTTTCCAATGCACATCCGGGCAGCCACCCCAGAAAGCATGGCTGTCAACTCTGAATCTGATTCAGCATGAGCACACTATTATAGTGGGAATCTCAGCATCATCATTTCCAGCGCATAACAGCCCTCTCTCCGATGCAGCAATTGACATCTGTCCTCCGCCAGAGCCCCAAATGAAACGCTAGGTCCCCCCTTTTTTCAAAAAAGGACCAGCAATCCCATCCGTAAGCTACCAGCAGGCATGTGAGACAATGAGCGTGGCCGTCCGACTTGACGGCACATGGCGCGCTGAACACTCAAGCCTCCAAGAAGAGGCACGGTGAACAAAGCGCCGACGTGGTCATGTTCTCATAAGGGAACATGAACCACCCACAAACAAAGTCTCAGCATGCTTGTGATGCGATAGAGGAGTGGGGGCCCACGGGGAATGTACCCGGCGGGGAAGCCCCACTATAATCCTCAGGCCACCAAGACTTATTAGCCAAAGTAGACCTTTTCCGGTGCACCAGAAAAGGAACTAGATCGGGGAATAAGCAATGGGACTCAACCCCGTTTGAGGTATCACAGTCTCGACCGCGCACCAGAGGACCGAGTGACGTGCTGGGTTGCCGTGGCAACCCCCGCTGTCAGCCGGCGCCAGACGGCACACGGTGCGCTGAACCCTCGAGCCCGAACAACGCGCCGACGTGACCACGTTCTCCTGGGAGAACGCGGATCACCCACGAACGCAATCTCACATGTTTATATGCGAGAGAGATCGTGGCCGTCAAATGAGGACAGGAAACAACCGCATCCAGAAACACACGGTTTGAATGACATCTTGAAAAAGACGCAGGGTCAAACCGTGTTGCTCTTTTTAGAAGGAAATGCTCTTTTAGAAGTGCTGAAGCGCTCAGGGAGATGACCGCGGCTCACAGCAGTCCGATTGCAAGCCTGCATGTGAGCACTCAAGAACGGAAACGCTCAGCCAACCAACACAGGAACAAGTGTATGTTGCAGCGGCCGCTCGCTGACTCGCGCCGTCACACCAGCACCCAGGTAAGAGAGCGATCCTCCTCGAGACTCGTTTAAACACTCTTCGCAGAAACAGCTTGATACAGCAAACCGTTCGGCTCCGAAGTTAAAAAAGCAATATGCGGTACTCCACTTCCGTGTTTATACCCGCGGTGCGGGGCGGTGCGTGGACCGCATGCCAATACAATTGGCTAGTTTCTAATACACTCGAAGTAGACTGGTCTCTGAAGCCACATCCCAATTCGTCGGTCAGTTCCGACGTACGTCGAACGTGACCAACTGAAAGGGAACCATGGTATCCACGTTTTGATTGTCATTGTTGTTGCTCACAAAACACAAGTCCCTTTAATGTCAGATCTAAGCTACGAGCTCTTTTAAGCATCATTGAATGCTTTAATTAATACCATAACTCGGAAAGTTTGTCCTTTGTGGCCAGAGGGATAAACTTCCCGAAAATTGGGTAGGAAGCATAGACCTTGTGAGTGGATAAAGGATTACTGCTCGTTCGTTAAACGGAACGGAGAGGAATTTTGAATCAACTCCCTAGAGGTTATTCTGTGATTATTTATAATTGCTATAAATTGTTGTTAACCAGATATATTATATATTGCATAAATACCTAGGTTAGGTATTCCCCTTTTTGGGTGATTTTGGAGATTTATGATTAGATTATAACCCGTTATGATTAATCATAAATCCCTAAATATTAATACCCATAATTCCCTATTGAGCTAAATTTAATTTAATAATATGTAACCCTAAGACGCTACAACATTCACGCTGAGAATCGAATCATTCTCACTATAAATTGCCCCCAAAAGTGGATCTGTGATCGATATTGATTATAACATTTGGACTTGAGTTTCATGGCTCCACAATTTTGCAATATCAATACATAGAGGTAATCACTCAAAAATATTTAGGAAAATTAAAATTTATCTAGCAACGATTAGACCATTTTTCCCCCCTTTATTTTTTGCAATATGTTTTTTGCAGTTACATAGAATGTAATAATTTACATTGATTTGAAAGTGACTCGTCTACTGAAAATGTTTTATTTATTTATTTATTTTTAAAGGTTTTCATCAAACTTCTCTCTGAATATGTACAATGTTTGACTGTAGAAAGAGAATACAATATGCAAAGGATCAAGTCAGCCAGTCAGCCACATAAATAATAAAAACATGGACATGCAATACTGATTTAAGTTCAAATTATGAATTATTAAAAGCTAAATCTTACATACATTATCTTAAAACTTCTGCCGAGAAAAAATAGTCCATGATATATAAAACAATCAATGAGACAAGAAAAATAGCCCTAACAAGTTTGGTGGCATTACCATTGTAATGTCGTTATACTAATTGATTATATATTCCTAACACTAAAATGCCATTTCCATAACTAAATTGTTGTTTTGCCATCCAAAAAACAAACCCCTGCTGAAGTTATCTATGGGTTACGATGTTTAACAGTTGCGTAAAGCTGAGAGGAGTCTACAAACAGCTCTTCCTCTGAATCCTTTGACTCTGTTTGTTTAGTAACCACATCTGCTTTTACAATCACCTGAGCCTCTTTTGCTCTTGAAGACTCGCCCGCTGAGCTCTCTACCCTTGCCACACTTCCAGAACAACGTTGGACCACAGCGTAGTCAGCATGAAGTGAGGAAACGCCTTTGAACTCTCGTGACTCTGGTGTACAATTTTTGAAGTCAATGGACGAATAAATGGGGGATTCTGGATTTTCTGTGGCAGTTCCAGCAGAAGACATCTTGACATCATTGGCATAAACAGACTCCGCTTCATTCTCGTGTGGAACGGCCTAAAAGATTGACAGGGTTGAATCAGTGATTTAAAGCTCTAATGTGTCTGTGTACTTTATTTAGTTGGTAAAAAGGTTATTTACGTTTACTTACAACTTTAGATTTTTGTGTAGTGAATAAATCGTTTGTGTGATTTTGTGTGTCATTTGTAACTCACATCACTGGTTGAAATGCTTCTTGTAGCACCTTCTCTTCTAGTCTGCAGGAGTTTTATACTCTTTTTTCTGAAAAGCATGGGTTCATGTTTAATATCAGTTCTATACTAATTACCCCAAAAAGTGTTTAAACACCTTCACACTTAAAAATAAAAAATGTCCAATGCTATCTCACGACCAATTCGTACTTATTTTACGAGGTGGCTAATTCGCAAGAATTCGTAAACCCCAGTGACGGGTAGGTTTAGGCAAGGGGTAGGTAATTCGTACAAATTCATGTGAATTAGCGACCTCGTAAAATACGTACGAATTGCCATGAGATCGGGTTGGAATGTCCATTACATTGCAGGTACAAAATGACAAAGCAAGTGGCATCAGAAAACAAATGATGTGAGAGCATTTCTCAAAACTAACTTCTCTATTCTGTGCTTTATTTGTTCCAAAGTGGTTTTAGTGGATGTGTGAAGTAATCATAGTGTCCTTCATCATATTAGTACGTTTCATATGTATAGTGTCAAAATATGTTTTGTGATCATTGTGAATTGTATATCTGGGTTGTATAAATGCCTCTTGGTTTGATATTTTGTTATATAATGCAACCACATTCATACTTATATTTTTAGCTTCGATCCATTAAGCACGCATTATGTAAAAATGCAATTCATACCATGATTTGAATACATCACTTCTATGATAAACATGTTGTAATTTCGAAATTAAAATACATGTTGATATTTTTGAAGAGCAGAAAGTGCTCATAAGTTTAATCACATTTTCAAATTACATTTTTAGAGTCATACATAAACTTTTAGTATTAAGATTTTTCATTACTAGTAGTTGCTACTGTTCTTGGAACAAAGTTGTATTTAAATATTTCCATCCACATATATGAATAAATAACTTTCATCTGCACCATATGTCAGAAAAGTTTTTGAGCATATGACAAAACCCATCAGCTCATTATCATACAGCATATTGAGTCTGTTCTGTGATCATTATCTTTTCTTCTCTCCAAGTAACTTACTGTATTATTGTTGCTCTGCTAAGGTTCTTAATAACGCATGAGTCGTTCACCTACCGTACACAGATAAATGTAACGGCACAGAACATAATGACCAGCACAGCTGCAACAGCAACTCCAGACATCACAGAGGAAAGATTCACACCTAAAGAAGAATAAAGGAGTGTTTGGAAAACCACTGACGGTTCACTGATTCAATTAAACAAGGGCTAGCGAGTCATATCGTAATTTTTCAACAAAAAATAACAATGATGGCAGGAGCATGGGAACAATATGAAAAGTGAAAGATTAGCATTAGCATTAATGACTGATACTGTTACGGATTTTTTTCATTTACTAATCATCAGTTGACAGATCCTCAATTTCCCACAACCCTGCAGAGGATAAGCAATATGGAGAATTGACGGGATGAAATTTGTGTTCTATGGGATGAATCACAGAACTGAAACTCACGGTCAACAGGGGGAGGCATTTGAAGCAGTTGACTTGCATTGCCATGAGTGTTGTTGCCGACACACTCCAGAGTGAATGTGTGTGTGAGTGACTGATGAAGAGTGATGGAGCTCCTCAAGCCTGTGCTGTTCAATCGCTCTTCACTGATGAACGGGTTTGAAAAGTTAGTGACAGGACGTCCAGACATATGCCACCTCAGTTCAGGAGAGGGATTCCCATCAACCTCACAGAAACACACAGTTACATCCCCACTGACACAGCTGGACGAGGGAGAGATTTTAGGGGCATCTGAAAAAGAGAAAGAGAGAATGATGAGATACATATAGAATTATGGGCGTCTTATGGAAGAGAAAAGAACTGATGCCACAAAAACATCCTACACTGAACATGTAATGTGATGTTGTCCTGTGCTGTTTTGTTCTTGTCCTGTAGCTGGTAGGTTATAGTGCAGGTGAAAGTGACTCTGTGGTGACGGTGCGTAGCAGTGAAGTTCAGATCAGAGATGAGCTCCTGTTGTCTGCTGCTCTCACTGAGGGGGATTCTGGGAGTGGAGCTCCATGTGAGAGTTGGTGGAGGAGAGGAGCAGAGAGACTCAGCAGAGCAGCGCAGACTCACAGAGCTCCCCTCCAACACCTCCTCTTCATCCTCATACAGCTTCACTGTGGGTTTGGGGGGAGACTCTGAAAGACACATAAGGTCAAGATTAAGTGACAATGATGGCATGACAAATACATTTAAAATATTCATTTAACACATTCATTTATTAATAAAAGGCTCAAATCACTCACCAATGACATTTATAGTGGAGCTGTTTCCTGTATAGGTGTATTTCAGACCACCACTACCTTCAATCCTGAAGAAATAGTCACCATTGTGATTTGAACTAACATCATAAAAGATAGTGGTGCAGTTCTTCTCATGTAGTTTTCCAGTTATTTCCCCTTTTAAGTCATTATTCTTGGGAGAGCTGGAGTTAAACACTAAATTTTTTTCTAAACTAGTCCCATTTTTGAGCCAACATCCTCTTGCACTCTTAGTGAGGTTTTTGTCATATTCATCCTTAATCTCAAATCTGCACTTTATGATCACGCAGGATCCACTGAGAGCTTTAATCTTCTCTGGCAGACTGATGCTGAAATCTCTACAGCAAACACCTACAACACACACACGATGAAAAGCATTCAGACACAAGCAGAAACAAACACCGAAGCATTCAGACACACCAACACATTTCTGTTTTTATACAAAATGCTACAAAATTATTTTTTTCACCCATTACAAAACATTCATTTGCATTACGATTATTGTTAAAAAGGGTAAACATAAGCAGAACCGCAGCAGCAGTGAAATAAAATATTCAACAGCAATTTAATCTAAATTGTAATAATATTCTTTTAAAGAAATATTTCTTGAGAAAAGAACTGATTTTCAACATTGGATAAATGTTCTTAAGTGTTTGTAAGTAAACTATATGAAGCACCATAGTTTCGGAATAATAGTTTAGCACTTGAATTCACGCTCTCATTCACGTCACACTTTTGTTGTTTAAAAACTAAATGTGAAGAAGAGAAAGGAAACCACACCTTGTAACAGAAAAGAGAAAATAATGATTTTATCTGCCTTATTCATCTCGTCATTAACAGAAACCCAGTCCTGTGAGGAAACACACATTAGTAAATCTGCACATCATAGAAATCATAAATTGAACCTGATCATAAACTGATCATTTTCGTAAATTATACTGAACAAACAGATATTTATGAAATCACTGTAAGTGTCCAATAAACTGAACAACACTTCTGAAGAAACATCTAAAGAAGAATAAGAGTTCAAGACTTGCCAGAGGTGAGAAAAAAAATTGTTTTTTTCCTAAATGCAGAAGGACACCAAGTTCTGTATTGTGGCGTCTGCCGATGATTTGAGACTGTGTAAAACTGAGTTGTGTGAGCATAATATAGACTGACAGCTAGAGAACAACTTCCTGTATCGGCACATACATTCTATTCACAGATTCACTATTCCTTGTACAAAGTGGAAGATCATATCATTAATTTAGTAAAATGATTATACATGTTTTGAACTTTAACACATATGCCTATTCAGTTGCCGTCATTTTCAGTATTAAAAAATAAATGTGACACCTTGCATCAGTTTCCTGCTCAGAATTCATATAGGCCTACTAAGAAGAGCTTAAGTTTTTCTTTGAACCAAAAGCATCTGATAAAGTGTAATCACATCACATTTATGCAGAAAAGGGAAATGGCATTTAAAGAATCTGCATTGCCATATTAACTCATCAGCAGCAGCCTTTTAAAATTCAAAAAGTGGTGAAAAAAGTGCATTGGTGAATTTGATGATCTAAGAAAAATGTTCAGTGCTCTGCTGTTTGGAGTCAGTAGGACATAGAGATGCCCCGTTCTGATTGGATTTCAAACTGTCTCCACTTGTTGCAATACAACTTTTCCTGAGATCTGCTACTGTACATCACTGCTCTGTACCGGTGATTTAATGACAGAATTCACACACGCTGGTGACTGAACATGGATGGTTTGCAACAAAGTAGCATTCTTTCAGCATTTTGATTTTAGATGTACAGTATTTAAAATATGGTGCTCAGATGAGTAAATGCAACACTGTGCTGTGACATTTCTCCATATATGGACTTTTGAAAAATAATTGACTTCTTATAAGCATTTATTTATGGTTATCATCTTTAAAGGCCCACTGAAATCAAAATAAAGTGTTTTAGCTTTTAGTATGATTATCTTAGCATTAAGGTTATGAATTAGCGGGTGTGTTGTGTTCCATAATGACAAAATTTGCATTTAGGAGATATAAGCATTCAAAACTTACAGTCTCTCACTTCCGTTAAAGCGAATCACAGATTTTGATTACATCATCGCAGACTTCACCTTCTCGTCAAATCTTCTGTCCAATCAAATGCACTCTAGAATCTGAAGTCCCGCCCCCTGCATTATAAATAGACCCTGAACTGTGTCTGAAAATGGTCAGCTGTTCACGCATTTACTATTTTCTACATGGTAAACGGCACATAGCGCACTATATATGCGATAGGTAACGATTCAGACAGTGTACATATGTATTCAATTGAGGCGAATGAAGTCTGGGTTCACGATAGTTTCACGCGCACCGCAGCAGCGCACACACATAGTCTAGACCAGAACCGTTGACTAGAGACACGAGAGCGCAGCGCAGATTATATGCGCGAGTCAGCGCAGACAACAAAACATATCGGACCCATTTAAATGCGGCACAGAAGCTGTATTTTGAGCGCGTTGTGAGCGCGTTGTTTGTGTTTGAGCTCCGTCAAATTGATTCATAATCCTTGATTTTCTCCTTAATACTCGCTTACAAAAGAATACTTTCTATTATTTACAGCGTGTGAACATATCTCTGATACGATTCTCTATAAAAAACAATCGGATTGCTTTGATATCGCTACTTATATCCGAACTTCCGCTACTAGCCGTAGCCCGCTAGCCTTGCACGCGTGGTAACTTGTTTAACGTTACACCCGGTAAACACTGATAGCTACAATTCGCCATCGTAGCACTTCTGCTACAATGGCGAATAACTCGGATATGTGTCTAATGTTACCTTTGAGTGCAGGCGAGGACACGTTCGAGCTGCATTCGGTGCAGTTGGAGTTGCAGTCGTTGGCGAGGCAGATTCGCGGCCTTCTAGACAGACAAGCTGTGCTGAGAGAGCGGCGAACGGCGCTTGAAACATCACGCGCCGATGCGCACAAGTCAGTGGATACTAACATTTTGACTCCGACCTCGTCTACTCCGCGTGTTTCTCTGCACAGGACCCAAGCACCCAGGACGCGATCATCATCCCTGGCTTCGTTCACTCCGGCACCGACACAGCGCCATGGACCCTGGGTGTTTCCACAGCGGAAGACGCGAGCCAGGACCAGAGCTAGGACCTCTCCGCCCCTCCCGGTCTTCGAGATCTCCACCCGGAACCGCTTCTCCCCTCTTCGCGAGACGGAACGCGACGCTGTGGTCATCGGTACTTCCATCGTCCGGCATGTCCACGCTACCTCAGGTAAAGGCAAGGTTATCACTCACTGCTTTCCTGGTGCTCGAGTTCTCGATGTCGCTGCGCAGGTTCCCGAGATCCTGAACGGTGACGAGCGTATCGGAGCTGTCGTGCTGCACGCGGGAACGAACGACACCAGGCTGCGGCAGACGGAGGTTCTGAAGAAGGACTACAGGAGCCTGATCGAGACGGTGCGCAGAACATCGCCTGAAGCAACGATCGTCGTTTCTGGACCGCTTCCCACGTACCGACTAGGACATGAAAAGTTCAGTAGATTATTTGCTCTAAATGAATGGTTAATGTCATGGTGTAATGAACAGAAGCTGCTCTTTGTAAATAATTGGAATCTGTTTTGGGAGCGACCTAGGCTCTTCCGTCCTGATGGCCTTCACCCCAGCAGAATCGGAGCGGCTCTTCTGTCGGACAACATCTCCAGAGCGCTGCACACCACCATCATATGACTAGTAAGTCAAAGTCCAAATAACAGTATTTGCTGTCCTAACTTAATTGACATAAGTACCAATGTAGAACATTATATAGAAACTGTGTCTATTCCTCGTTTAGTGAGGTCAAACATTAAATCTACTGTAGGATCTAGGAAAAATCTAATTGTGATTAAACCAGAAAATCTCAATATTAGTGAACAAAACCAATTTTGTACTAACTTAATTGACATAAGTACCAATGTAGAACATTATATAGAAACTGTGTCTATTCCTCGTTTAGTGAGGTCAAACATTAAATCTACTGTAGGATCTAGGAAAAATCGAATTGTGATTAAACCAGAAAATCGCAATATTAGTGAACAAAAACAATTTCTAAAACTAGGTCTTCTAAACATTAGATCGCTCACACCTAAGGCGGTTATTGTAAATGAAATGGTCACAGATAATAGTTTCGATGTACTTTGCCTTACTGAAACCTGGCTTAAGCCAAATGATTATTTCGGTCTTAATGAGTCTACTCCGCCAGGATACTGTTATAAGCATGAGCCCCGTCTGATTGGTCGTGGCGGCGGTGTTGCAACAATCTATAGAGATATTCTAAATGTTACCCAGAAAACAGGTCACAGGTTTAATTCATTTGAAGTACTAGTGCTAAATGTTACGCTATTAGATGTAAGAAAGAAATCTGTATTATCTCTAGCCTTAGCTACTGTATATAGACCTCCAGGGCCCTATGCTGATTTCCTAAAAGAGTTTGCAGACTTTCTCTCAGATCTATTGGTCAACGTCGATAAAGCATTAATTGTTGGAGATTTTAACATACACGTAGATAACACAAATGACGCGTTAGGGGCTGCGTTTACAGATCTATTAAATTCCTTTGGGGTCAAGCAAAACGTCACTGGTCCCACTCATCGTCTTAATCACACACTAGATTTAATTATATCACATGGAACCAACCCAACCGATATAGATATTATACCACAAAGTGATGATGTCACTGACCATTACATGGTAACTTGCATACTGCGTACTGCTGAAATCTGTCATGTTGCGCCACGTTATCGGCCAGGCAAAACAATCCTTCCAACCACTATAGATAGATTCTCAAATAGCTTACCGGATCTGTCTCAGCTGCTAAGTGAACCCAAACAAACAGATGAACTAGAGGAAATGACTAGCAGTATGAGCACCATTTTCTCTAGTACATTAGAAATTGTAGCACCAATTAGATTGAAAAAGGTTAGAGAGAAAAATAAAGCACCATGGTACAACAGTGCTACACATGTTATCAAGAGAGAAACTCGTAACTTAGAGCGTAAATGGAAACAAACTAATTTAGAGGTCTTTAGAATCGCATGGAAAGAAAGTATGTCACGTTATAAAAAGGCCCTAAAAGCAGCCAGAGCTGAGCATCTCCGCAAACTAATAGAAAATAACCAAAATAATCCAAGGTTTTTATTTAACACTGTGGCTAGACTAACAAATAAACAAGCATCGCCTGAGCAAAATATTCCGTCACAGTTTAGTAGTAATGATTTTATGAACTTCTTCGCTGACAAAATAGAAAGCATCAGAAACAAAATTGTAAATGTACAATCATTAATGATGTCTTATGATTCAACCGCAATTATCGCCCCTCAAGAATTACTACACCGCTTTACAACTATAGGACAGGAAGAGCTAAATAAACTTATCATTGCATCTAAACCAACAACATGTTTATTAGATCCAATACCCACTAAACTACTGAAAGAGTTGTTACCTGTAGTGGAAGAGCCTCTTCTCAATATTATTAACTCGTCTTTATCTTTAGGTCATGTTCCAAGAATATTCAAGTTGGCAGTCATAAAACCTCTCATTAAGAAGCCACAATTAGATCATAATAACCTAGCAAATTACAGACCAATTTCAAATCTTCCATTTATGTCTAAAATACTAGAAAAAGTTGTGTCCGCTCAATTGTCCTCTTTCTTGCAAGAAAATGATATCTATGAAAAATTTCAATCAGGATTCAGGCCGCATCATAGCACAGAAACCGCACTCGTTAAAATCACAAATGATTTACTTCTAGCTTCTGATCAAGGCTGTATCTCAATACTAGTTCTACTCGATCTTAGTGCTGCGTTCGATACTATAGATCATAAAATACTATTAGATCGACTTCAAAATTACACTGGTGTTCAGGGACAGGCATTAAACTGGTTTAGATCGTATTTATCAGACCGCTACCATTTTGTCTGTCTAAATGGGGAAAAATCAAAGATGACGTCAGTAGACTATGGGGTGCCGCAAGGATCCGTGTTAGGCCCTCTGCTATTCTCTATATATATGCTGCCACTTGGTAATATTATAAGAAAACATGGAATTAATTTCCACTGTTATGCTGATGACACTCAATTATATATTTCATCACGACCAGATGAAAACGCTAAATTATCTAAACTGACAGCGTGTGTTGATGATATTAAACACTGGATGACATGTAATTTTCTGCTATTAAATTCAGATAAAACGGAGGTATTACTTATTGGTCCAAAAAACTGCCCACAAAACCTCTCACAATACAACTTTAACTTGGAAGGATGTCCTGTCGCTTTATCCACTACAGTAAGAGACCTGGGTGTTATATTAGACCGCAACTTGTCTTTCGAAAGTCATATTTCATATGTTACAAGAACGGCATTTTTCCACCTTAGAAACATTGCCAAGCTACGTAACATTCTATCTATTTCTGATGCAGAAAAGTTAGTTCATGCATTCATGACCTCGAGACTAGATTACTGTAATGCTTTATTAGCTGGTTGTCCTGCATCATCGATAAACAAGCTACAGTTAGTCCAAAACGCAGCTGCTAGAGTTCTTACTAGGTCAAGAAAATATGATCATATAACACCAATTTTATCATCTCTACACTGGTTACCTATTAAGTTCCGTATCAATTACAAAGTATTGCTACTGACCTATAAAGCCCTAAATGGTTTAGCTCCAGTGTATTTAACTGATCTTTTATCGCCCTACAATCCATCGCGCTCTTTAAGATCACTAAACTCTAGGCTTCTGGTCATTCCTAGGATATCTAAGTCCACTAAAGGAGGGAGGGCATTTTCACATTTAGCTCCTAAACTCTGGAATAGTCTTCCGGATATTGTTCGAGGTTCAGACTCGCTGTCCCAGTTTAAAACTAGATTAAAGACGCATCTCTTTAGCCAAGCATTCACATTATAAATAAGTTTTATACTACAGTTAAATCGCACCAACAGCATTAATATTCTGAACAGCAGCTATGCTAATTATTTCCCATCTGCTTTTCTGTTGTTATCTCGGGACACTAGTCCCGAGGTAACTAGTTCATCAGCTCCAGTTTGTATCCAGCCTCTCATGGAGACTTCAGATGCCCCTGTGATGAGACGACTCGACGCCTGTGAAGAGACGACTCAACGCCAGCGTTGTTATGGCCTAAAATAATACATGATTGATTAACTTATCCTAACATTTTTCTTTAACATTCTCTTTCTAACATTTTTCAATGTACATTTATGAAATGCACTTTCTGTGAAGCTGCTTTGAAACAATGTGTATTGTGAAAAGCGCTATACAAATAAATTTGAATTGAATTGAATTGAATTGAATTATTTCAAGGAGATATGGAGGAGATTATGATGATAAACGCCAACGGTTAGACTCAGAGGAAACTGGCTTTAAAAAAACAGAAAGGCTCTAGTCAAACTGTGGTAATAACGGAACGCTATTGGCTGTTTCAAAAAAGAGGAGGAGCTGCTAACAGCTGGTGCCTTTTGAGGGGAAATTACGTCAACACATTGAATAAGGCTGCGCGTTCCAAGGCCTGAATCATGGTAAAAAGCACTGCAGTAGACTATCAAAAACCAGAAGTAAAGTATAAAAACAGTTTATTCTTATACAAAAAAACCCACAAATAACAGACTTGCTTAGTAAAAACATACGTGACACGGATCCAAATGTAGGGGAAATTTAATTTAAAAAAAATAATAATCCAAAACCAGAAACACAAAAGAAAACACGGGTAACAGAGAACAGGAAACAGCATACACCTGCATGACAACAAACAACGATCGACAGAACAACTGAAGCACTCTGAAGCCCCCTCCCTGCGCTCTGCGCACGGGCCGGAGCCCTCTCTGGGCCCTGCGCACGGGCCGGAGCCCTCTCTGGATGCTGGTCGGAGACAGGGAACGTCGCTGGGCTCTGGACGGAGACAGGGGACGTGGCTGGGCTCTGGACAGAGACAGGGGACGTGGCTGGGCTCTGGATGGAGACAGGGGACGTGGCTGGGCTCTGGACGGAGACAGGGGACGTGGCTGGGCTCTGGTCGGAGACAGGGGACGTGGCTGGGGTCTGGACGGAGACAGGGGATGTGGCTGGGCTCTGGGCACGGGTTGAAGGCGCAGATGCAGTGTCCATCCCTGCTGAAATCCCCACCGCCAGGATAACAGCGGCGCAGTGTCCTCTAGACTCGATGCCAGTCTCCCGTACCTATGGACTGCCTCAAAGTCTTCCTCCACGAAGGCCATGGCCCCCGTGATCTCCGACCTGGTGACCCCTGCCACCAATGCTGAGCCGCATAGCTGTAGTGCCAGAGCAGCGTAACACTCAAAAAAATTCCAGTCCTGTTCCCACCACGGCATCCATGACCGGAGTGGCTCAGCCAATCCCCTCCAGAACATCGCCATCTGGCTCTCCTCGCCCATCCTTGTTAGGGGAGCCAACCTGATAAACTCAAGAACATAGTCCTCTGTGCTGAGCTCTCCCTGGTGAAAGTGTGTTAATTCCCCCGCTGGATCCATAATGGGTCGGTCGATCTGTCACAGAACAGAAAACACAGACAGCAGGCAGAGAAGTAGGATCCAAATGCAGGGGAAATTTAATTTAAACAAATTATCAAAAACCAGGAACAAAGTAACACTGATGAAAAAAACAAAAACGAAAACACGGATAACAGAGAACAGGAAACAGCATACACCTGCATGACAACAAACAAAAACCGACAGAGAACAACTGAAGAACTGGGGTATATATACACACACAAGAGGAACAAGGTTAACAAGATAACAAGGGGAGTGGTAAATAGAAAACATTACTTAAAGGAACTGTATGTAAGAAATGTATTTCAATTAATCATAAAATGGCCCTGATATGTCACTAGACATTAAGAAATCATGTTAATTTCAAATACTTATATCACTGACAACGGTTGTCCGGCCAAGATATTGTCATTTTAAAAGTGAAGTTGCAGCCCTCAACTGATGTTGATGTTGTCATGTTGTGTTTTGGCCTGAAGCGCCACCCTCCACCTGTCTACCAATCACGAAGTCAGTAGTGTTTCTGCATTCGGGTTGCCAGCTCTGCTCTAGTTACCACAGCTGCAGCTACAAACTTTTTGGATAAACAATGTCTAACTTTACGAAACCTAAACAACCTCGTTATGAATCAGAAAAACGTTGTGACAGTGTCTGAAATAAAACAAGGATTTGTATAAGAGATGCCTTTGAAAGATGGAGACGGCTGAAAACGGAGAATAATTTGAAGACTGATGCCAACGTTGCTAATTTTCTCCTGGACAGGTAAGGTTCATCTATGTTTGGCTAATTTGTACTTAATGTAAATGGACATTTTCAAATATTCATGACAGTCGAACAAAGTTATGCATGTTCGTGCAAAGTAACGTTAGGTTAGCGCAGATGGAGGAGGTGGGTCATTGAATTGAAAAGGTATAAAGGAATTGTTTGGTAAATAAAAACGGCGAGTCGTCATTGCTAACATTAGTAATGCATTATCAGAGCCCGTTTCTCTGTCATTATGCTGGGACGCTGAGGAAAACAACATTAGCACGCTTATTATTGCAATGTGAAAACGTATTTGAGACAGTAGCCTAACGTTACCTCGGTAAAAATGATTCCTCATTCGTTCTTCGCATATATAGTGGACAAAACATGCTGCAAGTTGACCTGTATGACCATTGCTAATGTTATTTAGCTTTGCTGTAATTTTAATATAGTATTTTTTCATGTGGGAATGTTCTGTCACATACGAGCGTTCATATTTACGATTAGTTTTGGCTAATCGCCATTAGTAAATTTTTGCGATTCATAATTACTTCACAAAACATCGCTCTTGAAGCATAAACATAATTAACAGAAAGAAGAAAAACCTTGTCACTTGCCATTGAAAGCTCCTAGCAGCCTATGTTCCTGCTGGATCCTGCAGCCTAGCTGGCAACCTCGAGTCAGGGGAGGGGGAGAGGGAATACACCGCTCAACAGTAATTTGAAAGTGATTGCAGTACCAGTTTTGGCCACAGTCCTACATGCAGCTCCTTTAACAAACATCACTACTTCTTCAGCATTTATTAATCTTAGTCGATGGTCATTTCAACATTTACATATATGTTTTTAGTCAACATTTGTTAATGCACTGTGAACTAACATGAACAAACAATGATTAATTAGATTTTTCTTTACTAACAGTAACAAAGATTAATAAAGGTTTTAAACATATATTGCTCACTGTTAGTGTGTGTTAGCTAATGCATTAACTATGGAAAATATGCATATAAAATCATGAAAGTACAGCTTTTTTGTCAGAAAGTCAATATTATAGTTCACAAAAAGACACAAATTAGATATTATATTAAATCAAAATTTGAATACATACACATATACATTTTTTGTAATCTCTCCTTTTCTTAAATAGAATGTGAGATTAGAATAAGTGTGTCTGAAATCATACCAAATGGATGGTCCACTATTCCAGGTAGAAATCTGTGCACAGTCTAATGACTAATATTGCCCACAAACCATTGCACTTTAGGTGAGGATTTAGTTCAACACAAATAAAAAGATATTTAAGCATGGTAGATATGAGACAGATGGTGAGAGCCCTGACTTGCAGAACAATGTGCTACTTGTTTTCTCTCTAATTGAGTTGTGTAAATTTAATTCAATAAAATGTGAAATGTGTATATGAAGATGTTAACTGTTACAGGATGACTTTCAGGCCAGTTTACAATGACAGAAAGCACGTAAATATGCAACAGAACACAGTTATGATGTGGTAGTGCAGGTATGTCCCAAAGCTTGCCTGCTTTTTCTGTGAAACTTTATATTAGGTGTCCCTAAATACTACTTACATCAAAACATAGGTATAATTTGCTTATTGCGTTAATATTGTAATGCAAAACACTTGTTCCTCTATTGAGGTGGGATACGGGTAAGGTTAGGGGTGTTATGGGTTTAAGGGTGGGCTAATGTGTAAGAGAAGGTTCAACTGATGTAATTACAGAAATTCATAATTACAACTGTAATTACACCCAGGTATTTTTTTAAAATATAAGTTCAATGTAAAAACAGGCACTGTATGAACACAATAAGTACTCATTCAAATGATTAATACATTGCAGTAAAATACATTTAATATAAAGTGGGACCACTTTTTCTTTACAAAAAGAGTACATACTTTTACAGCAAAGTAGGCAAATCAAATCAAGCCATCTAAAAAAAAAAAATTCCAGACAAGCAAATGGCATATGTGCATGAATGGGAAAATAAATGTTTATTTTAAACCACTAAATAGATTTCCATAAAATATGACAAAAGAAAATGCATATTTGTTGCCAGTGAGGTTTGGTCTTCATGCTTTTGTAATGTATCAGACATAGGATCAATGTGTTTTTATACGAGTCTTCATGTGGAAATACATGCATTATATAAAATCCTGAAAGAACAACTGACTGAAGAAAACAAAGAAAGGGATAAAATGTATTTTTGTTGTTTATTGTGTGTCACCTCTCTTAATGTTCAAAGTCTCATATTCAGAGGGTGGAGCTGAGAGCTGAAGAGAAGCATATGTGTCTGCGGCCTCATTCTGAGCCTGAAAACAAAAACACTCTCAAACATCATCATCATGATCCTATATCATGACTTACTATATCTAGGCCTTATAACAAGGAATACTCACCTTCTGCTTGGTGGACAATCTGTAAAGAAAGGATATTATGTTACTAATTATGCACCCTTTTTTTTCTTTGATTGGGCACCTGTTAAAGTTCTGACTCTCTTCCTATAAGACTGTGAGCCATCCATAATGGTCTAGTGGTGTAATTCTAGTTTGCATGCATGGGGGCGGTTTCAAATTTCAAATGCAATATACATTTTTATAACGAACCAAGCAAAACTGGATCTGAACTCGACTGCCAAAAGTTAAGTATTCTCTTTTCTCAAAACAAATGTTCATGTTTAATATCAGTTACATGCTAGCTTTATAGGGAGCAAAATCAGAAGTCAAATATGACTGGCAAGTAGGACTGGACGATTAACCAAAAACTAATCGAAACCGAAATTTAGAACTCTAACTGACGTAATTTTCCCATGTCGTTTATTTCGGTTTTCACGTGACTCCGCCCTGTCAGTCACATCAAGTGCAGTTTGCAGGCACACGAAAAGATGCAGGAGCAGTTATCTTTGTTTATAGATGCTCAGAATTACTATGGTAATTGCATGTTTTACACAGTTTATACACGTAAGTTAATCGCCGTTCTTATATGCGCTGATACACACACAGAGACGGCGCGCGCAAGCCCCGAAGCCAGATCACTGTGAAGTTTGTCAATTAAATGAGTTTAAAGGCTTGCCAGTTTGAACATTAAAGCGATTGGGCACTATTCAAGAACAACGTTATGGAAAACTTCTCCGTTCAGTGCTCATGAGCTTTTTTCTGTGACACAGAGAGCCGCGTTGTGTCTCAGACAACGCGCGCTAGATCACTTTCACTTGCGTCCTCACAAAGCTTTGTAATTTGTATGTGTTTTAAGGCTGCCAGTTTGAACATTGAAGCGATTTTAGACCATCTGATGTGTATTATGTTGAACTAACGTCTGATATACACACAAACACTCACAGACAGTAGCTCGCACATCGCGTGAAGATCGTGCGCAGAGAGGAGCGCAGAAACTCAATGTAAACGCTGCTGTGATTAAACTAAAGTAGCATAGATTTTAAAACCTTTGAACTAAGTACAAACCACAGCTTCATAATTAATAGAGACGGTGTGACTAATTCACACACACAATCACTCTATTAATGCATTCAAATAAATGTAATGTAGGCCTACTGTGCTTATTTATTTGTATCTGATGTACAACAAACAGAAATCTGCAAGATAGACAATAACTGCTGAAAGTGAACCGTTTTCTTCAAGTATTTAAAAATCACAAAGAAATATGCACTTTTTCATTAGAAAAAAATATCCCGCCTTTAATAGTAGAAAATATTTACAGCACGAACCTTATCAGTGAACTATGAGGGCAAAAAAAGGAAAGCAAAAAAAAAAAGAGCAAAATAATCATTCATTAATCGTAATCGAGGTAAAATGTTATTTTTGGTTCAAATCGTTACAGCCCTACTGGCAAGTGAATCAACTTCACTGTAAAAAATATATGATCAATAAGTTATGACAACATATGTTTTACATCGTTTTAACTAAGTAACAAAATAAGTTACGCAACTTTTTTAAAATAATTTATACTAGATACGACTCATTTTTAAGTCAGTTTAACGTAATTTAAGTTGAAATGACTTGAACATCCAAGTTGATTGTACTTAATTTCATGCTGCAACTTTTTTTTTTCAGTGTTGTGCAGTGACCCCCAAATTTTTTGGACAACTTAGTCAAACTTAAAAATGCCTAAATGTCAATTGCAATGCAGATACAAAATGACAAAGCGAGTGGCATCTGCAACCAAATGATGTAAGAGCTTTTCTCAGAGCTAACTTCTGTATACTGTATATTATTTTGGCTTAACTAGTGTCGAGTGGTTTTTAGTAGATGTGTGAACCAGAGTATTGCTTTCACATTAACACTTAGTGTACTGTCAAAATACGTTTCGTGTTTATTTAGAATTCTATATCTATTTTTAATCATTTAAATGCTACATTTATTTTTGTGAAATGTTTTGCTTGTCCTATTTTTGTAATAAATGCATCTTGGTTTGATATTTTTTGCTTAGATCTATTAATTTGTTTGAACATATATTGTGTAAAAATTCAACTCATACATAGCATGATTTGAATACATCATATTTCTAAATTACAAAAAACTTTTACTTAAAAAAGAGTAAAAGTATTATATTAAGATGTATAACCTCACGTCTATTAAAAATGTAAGGAAACATGTTATTACTTTTTACTGGAGTCATTATGTAAACCTTTGGTATATTTTTGGTTATTATTATTTTCAATAGTTGCTACTGTTCTTGGAATGAAGTATTTTCCTCCACATTACTGAATAAATCACTTTCATCTGCATGTTAGTAAAGCATCTGAGTTTATATACAGCAAAATCCATCAGCTCATTATCATACATTGAGTCTGTTCTGTGATCATCTTGTCTTCTCTCTAAGTAATGTATTATTGTTGTTCTGCTATGGTTCTTAATATGTGTAGTTCACGTACCGTACACAGATGCATGTAATGGCACAGAACATAATGACCATCACAGCTGCAACAGCAACTCCAGTCATCACAGAGGAAAGATTCACACCTAAAGAAGAATAAAGGAGTGTTTAGAAAAAACACTGATCACTGATTCAATTAAACAAGGGCTAGCGAGTCTTATCGTAATCTTTCAACAACAAAATAACAATGATGGCAGGAGCATGGGAACAATATGAAAAGTGAGAGATTAGCATTAGCATTAATGACTGATACTCTTACGGATTTTTTTCATTTACTAATCATCAGTTGACAGATCCTCAATTTCCCACAACCCTGCAGAGGATAAGCAATATGGAGAATTGATGGGATGAAATTTGTGTTCTATGGGATGAATCACAGAACTGAAACTCACGGTCAACAGGGGGAGGCAGTTGAAGCAGTTGACTTGCATTGCCATGAGTGTTGTTGCCGACACACTCCAGAGTGAATGTGTGTGTGAGTGACTGATGAAGAGTGATGGAGCTCCTCAAGCCTGTGCTGTTCAATCGCTCTTCACTGATGAACGGGTTTGAAAAGTTAGTGACAGGACGTCCAAACAGATGCCACCTCAGTTCAGGAGAGGGATTCCCATCAACCTCACAGAAACACACAGTTACATCCCCACTGACACAGCTGGACGAGGGAGAGATTTTAGGGGCATCTGAAAAAGAGAAAGAGAGAATGATGAGATACATATAGAATTATGGGCGTCTTATGGAAGAGAAAAGAACTGATGCCACAAAAACATCCTACACTGAACATGTAATGTGATGTTGTCCTGTGCTGTTTTGTTCTTGTCCTGTAGCTGGTAGGTTATAGTGCAGGTGAAAGCGACTCTGTGGTGACGGTGAGTAGCAGTGAAGTTCAGATCAGAGATGAGCTCCAGTTGTCTGCTGCTCTCACTGAGGGGGATTCTGGGAGTGGAGCTCCATGTGAGAGTTGGTGGAGGAGAGGAGCAGAGAGACTCAGCAGAGCAGCGCAGACTCACAGAGCTCCCCTCCAACACTTCCTGTTTATCCTCCAACACCTCCTGTTTATCCTCATACAGCTTCATTGTGGGTTTGGGGGGAGACTCTGAAACAAATAAATATGTAGATATATGTAGACATTTCGATGTGGCATACATGTTTACAATTTGTCATGTACAATAATCTTACCATAAACTTCTATCTGAACACGTTTTTGAGTAAAAGTCCATTTCAATCCACCTTCACCCTCAATCCTAAAGTAATAAAAACTACTGTAATTTGATCTAACATCATAAAAGACGGTGGTACAGTTCTTCTTGTGTAATTTTCCAGTTATGTTTCCCTTAATAATTGAGTTTATGGCAGAGTTGAAAACTATTTTCTCATGCTCAGTCCCATTTTTATACCAACATCCTCTAGCACTCTTAGTGAGGTTTTTGTCATATTCATCGTGAATCTCAAATCTGCACTTTATGTTCACGCAGGATCCACTGAGAGCTTTAATCTTCTCTGGCAGACTGATGCTGAAATCTCTACAGCAAACACCTACAACACACACATGATGAAAAGCATTCAGACACAAGCAGAAACAAACACTGAAGCATCCAGACACACCAACACATTTCTGTTTTTATACAAAATGCTACAAAATTATTTTTTTCACCCATTACAAAACATTCATTTGCATTACGATTATTGTTAAAAAGGGTAAACATAAGCAGAACCGCAGCAGCAGTGAAATAAAATATTCAACAGCAATTTAATCTAAATTGTAATAATATTCTTTTAAAGAAATATTTCATGAGAAAAGAACTGATTTTCAACATTGGATAAATGTTCTTAAGTGTTTGTAAGTAAACTATATGAAGCACCATAGTTTCGGAATAATAGTTTAGCACTTGAATTCACGCTCTCATGCACGTCACACTTTTGTTGTTTAAAAACTAAATGTGAAGAAGAGAAAGGAAACCACACCTTGTAACAGAAAAGAGAAAATAATGATTTTATCTGCCTTATTCATCTCGTCATTAACAGAAACCCAGTCCTGTGAGGAAACACACATTAGTAAATCTGCACATCATAGAAATCATAAATTGAACCTGATCATAAACTGATCATTTTCGTAAATTATACTGAACAAACAGATATTTATGAAATCACTGTAAGTGTCCAATAAACTGAACAACACTTCTGAAGAAACATCTAAAGAAGAATAAGAGTTCAAGACTTGCCAGAGATGAGAAACATTTTGTTTTCCTAAATGCAGAAGGACACCAAGTTCTGTATTGTGGCGTCTGCCGATGATTTGAGACTGTGTAAAACTGAGTTGTGTGAGCATAATATAGACTGACAGCTAGAGAACAACTTCCTGTATCGGCACATACATTCTATTCACAGATTCACTATTCCTTGTACAAAGTGGAAGATCATATCATTAATTTAGTAAAATGATTATACATGTTTTGAACTTTAACACATATGCCTATTCAGTTGCCGTCATTTTCAGTATTAAAAAATAAATGTGACACCTTGTATCAGTTTCCTGCTCAGAATTCATATAGGCCTACTAAGAAGAGCTTAAGTTTTTCTTTGAACCAAAAGCATCTGATAAAGTGTAATCACATCACATTTATGCAGAAAAGGGAAATGGTATTTAAAGAATCTGCATTGCCATATTAACTCATCAGCAGCAGCCTTTTAAAATTCAAAAAGTGGTGAAAAAAGTGCATTGATGATCTAAGAAAAATTTTCAGTGCTCTGCTGTTTGGAGTCAGTAGGACATAGAGATGCCCCGTTCTGATTGGATTTCAAACTGTCTCCACTTGTTGCAATACAACTTTCCCTGAGATCTGCTACTGTACATCACTGCTCTGTACCGGTGATTTATTGACAGAATTCACACACGCTGCTGACTGAACATGGATGGTTTGCAACAAAGTAGCATTCTTTCAGCATTTTGATTTTAGATGTACAGTATTTAAAATATGGTGCTCAGATGAGTAAATGCAACACTGTGCTGTGACATTTCTCCATATATGGACTTTTGAAAAATAATTGACTTCTTATAAGCATTTATTTATGGTTATCATCTTTAAAGGCCCACTGAAATCAAAATAAAGTGTTTTAGCTTTTAGTATGATTATCTTAGCCTTAAGGTTATGAATAAGCTGGTGTGTTCCATAATGACAAAATTTGCATTTTGGAGATATAAGCATTCAAAACTTACAGTCTCTCACTTCCGTTAAAGCGAATCACAGATTTTGATTACATCATCGCAGACTTCACCTTCTCGTCAAATCTTCTGTCCAATCAAATGCACTCTAGAATCTGAAGACCCGCCCCCTGCATTATAAATAGACCCTGAACTGTGTCTGAAAATGGTCAGCTGTTCACGCATTTACTATTTTCTACATGGTAAACGGCACATAGCGCACTATATATGCGATAGGTAACGATTCAGACAGTGTACATATGTATTCAATTGAGGCGAATGAAGTCTGGGTTCACGATAGTTTCACGCGCACCGCAGCAGCGCACACACATAGTCTAGACCAGAACCGTTGACTAGAGACACGAGAGCGCAGCGCAGATTATATGCGCGAGTCAGCGCAGACAACAAAACATATCGGACCCATTTAAATGCTGCACAGAAGCTGTATTTCAAGGAGATATGGAGGAGATTATGATGATAAACACCAACGGTTAGACTCGGAAGAAACTGGCTTTAAAAAAAACAGAAAGGCTCTAGTCAAACTGTGGTAATAACGGAACGCTATTGGCTGTTTCAAAAAAGGGGAGGAGCTGCTAACAGCTGGAGCCTTTTGAGGGGAAATTACGTCAACACATTGAATAATGCTGCGCGTTCCAAGGCACTTCAGTGGGCCTTTAATAACAGAAAACTAAGGCCTGAATCATGGTAAAAAGCACTGCAGTAGACTATCAAAAAAAGTATAAAAACTGTTTATTCTTATACAAAAAACCCCACAAATAACAGACTTGCTTAGTAAAAACATACGTGACACGGATCCAAATGTAGGGGAAATTTAATAAAAAAAATTAAATAATCCAAAACCAGAAACACAAAAGAAAACACGGGTATCAGAGAACAGGAAACACCATACACCTGCATGACAACAAACAACGATCGACAGAACAACTGAAGCACTGGGGTATATATACACACACACACAAGGGGAACAAGATTAACAAGATAACAAGGGGAGTGGTAAATGGAAAACACCTGGGAAGACTAATCGGCATGAAAAACTACAAAACTCCCCAGGAACAGGACATGGAAAAGAACACAGAACCTAGGCACAAATAAACTTCAACATAAAAGTCCCAAGTGCAAGACACAAATGTGACATTACTCCCCCCAGAACCAGTAATGGAGGGAGGTGAAGTGGCGGCGGAACAGGGGGAGGGATGGAGGGTCAGGAGCGGACACTGGAAGCGGGATGGGACCTGGGGCGGATCGGATGGCCTAGGTGGAACAGTCTGGTCCGGTGGCTTGGGTGGCAAAGGCTGTTCAGGTGGCTTGGGTGGCACAGGCCGATCAGGTGGCCAGTCTGACCCAGACGTACACAGATGAGTAGTTGGCTTTTGCTGACAGCAGGTCGCTGGGCTTGGATACAGACTGATCGCTGGGCTTGTGCTAACTGCAGAGCACTGGGTTGGGATGCTGCGCACGGGCCGGAGCCCTCTCTGCGCCCTGCGCACGGGCCGGAGCCCTCTCTGCGCCCTGCGCACGGGCCGGAGCGCTCTCTGGACGCTGGTCGGAGACAGGGAACGTCGCTGGGCTCTGTACAGAGACAGGGGCCGTGGCTGGGCTCTGGACAGTGACAGGGGACGTGGCTGGGCTCTGGTCGGAGACAGGGGACGTGGCTGGGCTCTGGTCGGAGACAGGGGACGTGGCTGGGCTCTGGATGGAGACAGGAGACGTGGCTGGGCTCTTGGCACGGGTTGAAGGCGCAGATGCAGTGTCCATCCCTGCTGAAATCCCCACCGCCAGGATAACAGCGGCGCAGTGTTCTCTAGACTCGATGCCAGTCTCCCGTACCTATGGACTGCCTCAAAGTCTTCCTCCACGAAGGCCATGGCCCCCGTGATCTCCGACCTGGTGACCCCTGCCACCAATGCTGAGCCGCATAGCTGTAGTGCCAGAGCAGCGTAACACTCAAAAAAAGTCCAGTCCTGTTCCCACCACGGCATCCATGACCGGAGTGGCTCAGCCAATCCCCTCCAGAACATCGCCATCTGGCTCTCCTCGCCCATCCTTGTTAGGCGAGCCAACCTGATAAACTCAAGAACATAGTTCTCTGTGCTGAGCTCTCCCTGGTGAAAGTGTTTTAATTCCCCCGCTGGATCCATAATGGGTCGGTCGATCTGTCACGGAACTGAGAAAACACAGACAGCAGGCAGAGAAGTAGGATCCAAATGCAGGGGAAATTTAATTTAAAAAAATTATCAAAAACCAGGAACAAAGTAACACTGATGAAAAAAACACAAACGAAAACACGGATAACAGAGAACAGGAAACAGCATACACCTGCATGATGTAATGGCAAAAATTAATTAATTGACATCACTAATAAGAAACAAACCATAATCCAATTGTCTTTATAAAGATTTATTTTCCTTGCAAGGAAGAGCCACGGTCAAACGCAGCCGCTCGAGGCTACCTTGAGTGTGAACTGGAGACACAAAGAAGCCACAAGCTTCTTATACCCCCAATGTCTAAATAACCCCCTCAGTAATTTCCCATACATCTGGCGAAACCCACTGAAGCTGAAACTCAATGGTCCTTCATCTGTAACAACAGACAGAGTATCACCTACTCCTAATCAGCATATCTATTCAAACGCATAGATGCTAGTCAGGAACTCCAATTCCAAGAGCCATAAAAGATAAAAGGGACAATGTATGGCCTCCACAGGTGGGGCCTCTTTGATCTGACTCATTTAAAACACAAAAGAGAAAACAGGTCTGGAAGATAAAATCTTCTGTGATTAAATTTTTCCCCAACAATAGATACAATTTACAGGTTATGGTCATATAATTAGAATATCATCAAAAAGTTGATTTATTTCACTAATTACATTCAAAAAGTGACACTTGTATATTATATTCATTCATTACACACAGACTGATATATTTAAAATGTTTATTTCTTTCAATTTTGATGATTATAACTGACAACTAAGGAAAATCCCAAATTCAGTATCTCAGAAAATTAGAATATTGTGATATGGTTCAATATTGAAGACACCGGGTGCCACAATCTAATCAGCTAATTAACTCAAAACACCTGCAAAGGCTTTTAAATGGTCTCTCAGTCTAGTTCTTCAGGCTACACAATCATGGGGAAGACTGCTGACTTAACAGTTGTCCAAAAGACGACCATTGACACCTTGCACTAGGAGGGCAAGACACAAAAGGTAATTGCAAAAGAAGCTGGCTGTTCACAGAGCTCTGTGACCAATCACATTAATAGAGAGGAGAAGGAAAGGAAAAGATCTGGTAGAAAAAAGTGTACAAACAATAGGGATAACCGCACCCTGGAGAGGATTGTGAAACAAAACCCATTCAAAAATGTGGGGGAGATTCACAAAGAGTGGACTGCAGCTGGAGTCAGTGCTTCAAGAACCACTATGCACAGACGTATGCAAGACATGGGTTTCAGCTGTCGCATTCCTTGTGTCAAGCCACTCTTGAACAACAGACAGCGTCAGAAGACAAAAAGGACTGGACTGCTGCTGAGTGGTCCAAAGTTATGTTCTCTGATGAAAGTAAATTTTGCATTTCCTTTGGAAATCAGGGTCCCAGAGTCTGGAGGGAGAGAGGAGAGGCACACAATCCACTTTGCTTGAGGTCCAGTGTAAAGTTTCCACAGTCAGTGATGGTTTGGGGTGCCATGTCATCTGCTGGTGTTGGTCCACTGTGTTTTCTGAGGTCCAAGGTCAACGCAGCCGTATACCAGGAAGTTTTAGAGCCCTGCTGACCAACTTTATGGAGATGCAGATTTCATTTTCCAACAGGACTTGGCACCTGCACACAGTGCCAAAGCAACCAGTACCTGGTTTAAGGACCATGGTATCCCTGTTCTTAATTGGCCAGCAAACTCGCCTGACATTAACCCCATAGAAAATCTATGGGGTATTGTGAAGAGGAAGATGCGATATGCCAGACCCAACAATGCAGAAGAGCTGAAGGCCACTATCAGAGCAACCTGGGCTCTCATAACACCTGAGCAGTGCCACAGACTGATCGACTCCATGCCACATTGCTGCAGTAATTCAGGAAAAAGGAGCCCCAACTAAGTATTGAGTGCAGTACAGACTCATACTTTTCATGTTCATACTTTTCAGTTGCCCAAGATTTCTAAAAATTCTTTCTTTGTATTGGTCTTAAGTAATATTCAAATTTTTAATTTTTAATATTCAAATATTTGGGATTTTCTTTAGTTGTCAGTTATAATCATCAAAATTAAAAGAAATAAACATTTATAATATATCAGTCTGTGTGTAATGAATGAATATACAAGTTTCACTTTTTGAATGGAATTAGTGAAATAAATCAACTTTTTGACGATATTCTAATTATATGACCAGCACCTGTATTTTTACTCCCTCGTTGAGACTCTTAATTATTTTGAACACAAACTATTGGCAAAAGTGAATTCCCCTTTTATGAGGCTCTCTTATTGTATAAAAAACTAAGGCAGGCCAGTTACAAGCATGAAGGGGTTTGTTTGTGTTTTGACTGTTTATTTTTTGATTTCTGAGTCCTTCATCCCTTGCCTCACCTGACAATAAGTAACATTAAAAATATAATTTGTTTTATACATAAAATCTATACTAAGACTCTACGACATTTGTCAGTGATAGTGATTTGTCAGATATATAATTTTAACATATATAACGTGGAATAGAGATATGTGTCAATATATGGAATTTCTGATAGCTGTGCACATATGTGCATTTATGTTTTTACTCTATATGAGCATATTAGGATATTTCATATATGAGACATATGTCAAAATATGCATTATACTTAGCTACATAATGTTAGGGGTGCTGGGATGAAAAAGGGACCCAAGAGCAGATTAGCAGTTTGCTAAATTTATTGATCAAAGTCCAAAGGGAAAACAAAACAAAACACAAAAATAACAGACAGCCGAGCTGCCAAGCAAATGGGCGGAGCAGAGGCAAAATCCAAGGGGCAGTCAGGAGTAAAGCCAGAAGTCATTTCTGCAACAATCCCTAAGGAAAGTTGAAAAGGGAGACGGACCAGGCAGGGGTCAAAACCAGAGGGAGATCACAGTCCCAGGGGCAGAGCAAAGGCAACAGTCCAAAACAAAAGCAGAAGTCAAGAAACCAGGTAAGTGATCCAAAACAGGACTGCGTACAGGAACTGGGCAAATCAAAGAAGAAAAAACAAGATTAAATAAACAAACAGGGCATGTAAACTAGGCACAACTAGAACAAGAAAGTATTTTGAGCAGTTGTGAAACAGACATAACACTGACAGAAAAGCAAAGAAAGAGAAGCATAAGTAGTGGATAAAATCAATGCAAAATGAGAGACAGGTGTGTGTGAGGAGAGCTGGAGCACTAATTAGAATGAGGTGCAGCTGTGATGGCAGAGTGAGTGGAACTGACAACCTAAGACACAAACACAACAGAAAAGCTGATGATCAAACCAGAGTCCTGACATATAAACATATATAATATATGGGATTGTTCCAATTGCTAATAGGTTTCCTATATGTTTTTACTTTATATATTGCATATATTGATATTTCATATAGGCTATACACATATATTACATTTCCGTATTGGTGCGGTGAATATGGTGCACAACGCATTCACACACCCGTATAAAAAATGTGAAGAAATGTGAAAATGTGTGCAACATTTTGCACATCCGCAAATTAATATGTAAATCCATGCAATGAGAGTTGCACACCTGTAGAATATTTGGTCACAAATGCATTACTTTTCTTGGATATTTTTCTAACACAATCACACAATTACAACTGCTTGAATCTGCTGCTACGAGTTTCAAACGCAGTTTTTTCACCTTCAAATGACAAATTCCGTGTGCTCTCACTTTTGCACCATATAGGCCTACTACGTGAAATGTGGAGCAAAAGTGATTTGTGCATCTGTGAGGCAGCGGCAGGCCCTGTTCAGAGAGCAGAGAATTTCAGCCAATCAGAACACGTGTTCAGTTGTTGTGCACCAAAAATACCTTCATACCTTTGACCCCTCTATTTTGACAGAGGGAGCGAGTCTACTCAATAGGTACACTTCATACTTAACTTCACACTTAATAAAAAAAAAAAAAAAAAAAAAAAAAAAAAATAGGTACACTTCATGCAGATCCATAGACCACAATGCAACATGATTCTAAAGTCACAGCAGATCGCGCTTAATTTACCCCCACCCCACACAACTCTGGAGTTATTTAACCACATTATACTTGTAGCTACCTTTAGCTTATTGTTATAGTTTTATTGCACCTCAGTCGCACTTAAAAATGTCTAATTGTCCAAATGACAAAGCAAGTGGCATCTGCAAACAAATGATGTAAGAGCTTTTCTCAGAATTAAATTCTCTATTCTGTGCCTTGTTCATATGCCAAACTTGGTCAAAGTGTTTTTAGCAGATGTGTGAAATCAGTTCCGCTCAAGTTCACACAAATATCCTTGCAGAGTAAACATGATCAACACCTCACATAAACGCTTGAGAGCCACAAAGTTTCAAAAAACTTTGTGTTCATTTTGAATTGTATATTAGTTTTTTTTTTTTATATATATATTTTAAAATGTATTTTATTTGTTGCAGAAAACAGAAAATAATTATTTTCTTTGCTGTGTCAGTAACACAATATACTGGATCTTCCTGTATCATGAACACTCTAAAAAAAAATTGTGCTATATGGCACAAAGTGGTTCTTGGCTCGTAATCATAGGGGAACCTTATGCCATAGCACCAATCTTGGTGCTTCAGTGGTTCTTCAACAGTTCTTCCGCGGGTTCTTCACCGGTTCTTTGGCTGAGGTGCTATATATAGCACCACTGACTGAAGTGCTATAGCACCGCTACCATATACAGAACATGTTAAAGGGTTAGTTCACCCAAAAATGAAATTTCTTCCATTAATGACTCACCCCAATGTTGTTCCACACCCGTAAGACCTCCGTTCATCCTCGGAACACAGTTTAAGATATTTTAGATTTAGTCCGAGGGCTTTCAGTCCTTTGAATGTAAGTGTATGCACACTTTGCTGTCCACGTCCAGAAAGGTAATGAAAACATCATCAAAGTTGTCCATATGTGACATCATTTGGTTAGTTAGACTCTTTTGAAGCGTCGACAATACATTTTGGTCCAAAAATAACAAAAACTAAAACTTTATTAAGCATTGTCTTCTCTTCCGGTTTTGTTTGAATCCGCGTTCACGACGCCACAGTGACGCTGCTGACGTAAGACGCTGTGACGTGTTATCTGGTGCGATAGCAGATACCAACTTTCCCTTCCAAGACACTCCCTTCTAAACACCTTTAAATCTCCCGCGGACCGTCTAAGCTCCGGAAGGACCAAACGGAGAGAGTGCTTCAGCGCACAACACTCTGAGAAACGCCAACGCACGCATCTTGCTTTACACAACACAAAGAAACCATGCAAGTATCAATTCTATCGAAATTTAGATGCGTTTTAAGATTGTACCCCTGTTGGTGATATGGTTCTTGCTGGCTCTAGTGGTTATGTTCGGGAAGGTGTCGGATCGGACACGATCATGCCCTTCTTCCTTTCCCTTCTCCTCATCCTCCTTCTTTACTTTCCATTATTCTGTATATACATGTATCATTAATTTAGCCATATGTAATCATAGCATCAATCATTATTAAAACGTCTTGGTTACGTATGTAACCCTCGTTCCCTGAAGGAGGGAATGGAGACGTACGTCGGAACTGACCGACGAATTGGGATCTGTCTTCAGAGACCAGTCTACTTCGAGTGTATTAGAAACGAGCCAATTGTATTGGCATGCGGTCCACGCACCGCCCCGCACCGCGGGTATAAACACGGAAGTGGAGTACCGCATATTGCTTTTCCAACTGAGGAGCCGAATAAGTGACTCGGCCCTTCAGCGGAAGCACAGCACCTGGCGACGGGACGTACGTCTCCGTTCCCTCCTTCAGGGAACGAGGGTTACATACGTAACCGAGACGTTCCCTTTCAGTCGGTCGCGTTCGACGTACGTCGGAACTGACCGACGAATTGGGATCCCTGCCAACACGCCAGAGATGCTGGCCCTTCCAGCGCCCTGCCTGAGCTCAGTGGACCACTCCTATGTTGGAGTGGGAGTCAGGGCTCCCGGCAGGGAAGGTCAGTCACTGCTGTTCCTGCAAGACCCACTCTGCGTGACTACTGGATAACGCTGGGAAGCGTGCCAGTCTCAGGGAGATGGAACGCTGCGGAGCCACGTCCTCCAAGGGAGGAGAGGTGGAATACTCATAAGGACTAACCTATCAGGGTAGTGCAACATATGGCAGTCTCTGGGGTGGATCCAACCTGGTCCCAGGGGGGAAAGAACACACCCAGAGACGACAGAGTGGGGCTCTGTCAAGGGAAAGACACGGGGCTAGCCGAGTAGGGTAGCAGGTACCGTGGAAATACACATATGGGGTCGCCGTGAGGGGACCAACACATATGGAACCCAGCCTACACACACGTTCCACAAGCATACGGGTGCAGGCCTGGCGTCAGACGGCCGCAACGTCTGACACCGAAGGGGTGACGGAGGAGCTCGACAGGGTTCACCATTTCTGGGGAACACAACTGGAGAAGATAACGCACAAATCCAGCCATAGGCGGGAGTGGCGTAGCAAGCCGACACAGGAACGGGCACTTCACGTCTACCGGCCGTTGGAGGCGAGTACACGGGAAGAAACCGGCTCCACACGGAGGCTATAGAATCTAGCGAACGTGTTAGGTGTCGCCCAGCCCGCAGCTCTACAGATGTCTGTCAGCGAGGCGCCTTGAGCAAGCGCCCAGGAGGTGGCAACACTCCTTGTGGAGTGCGCTCGCAACCCGAACGGGCAAGGCACGTCTTGCGATTGGTACGCTAAAGATGATAGCATCCACTATCCAGTGGGCTAACCTCTGCTTGGAGACAGCCTTTCCCTTCTGCTGCCTCCATAACAGACGAAGAGCTGCTCTGAGGTCCCAAAGCTTTGTGTCCGGTCAACGTAAGCGCGAAGAGCGCGGACGGGACATAACAAAGCCAGGGCTGGGTCTGCCTCCTCCGAGGGCAGCGCTTGCAGGTTCACCACCTGGTCCCGAAAGGGAGTGGTAGGAACCTTGGGCACGTATCCGGGCCGGGGTCTCAGGATGACGTGAGAGTTACCGGGCCCGAATTCTAGGCACGATTCGTAGACCGAAGCGCATGCAGGTCCCCCACCCTCTTGATTGAGGCCAATGCAGTCAGGAGTACCGTCTTCATAGACAGGATTTTTAACTCAACGGACTACAAAGGCTCAAAAGGAGGGCCCTGAAGTGCTCTGAGCACCAGGGCTAAGTCCCAAGAGGGTAGCGAGATAGAACGAGGAGGATTTAGTCTCCTCGCACCTCTGAGGAACCTGACGATTAAGTCGTGCTTCCCTAAGGTTTTACCTTCAACTACATCGTGATACGCCGCTATTGCTGCGACGTACACTTTCAGGGTGGAGGGAGACAGCCTTCGCTCCGACCCATCTTGTAGGAAAGAAAGCACAACATTAATCGAACACTTCCGGGGGTCTTCTGGCTAGAAGAACACCCCTCAACGAACAGGTTCCACTTCAGGGCATAGAGGCGCCTCGTAGAGGGGGCTCTAGCTGAAGTGATGGTGTCTACCACTGCCTGTGGCAGGCCACCTAGAACCTCCGCGTCCCGTCCAGGGACCAGACATGGAGTTTCCAGAGGTCTGGACGCAGGTGCCATAGAGTGCCCCCTCCCTGAGAAAGAAGGTCCTTCCTCAGGGGAATCGGCCAGGGTGGGGCTGTCGCGAGGAGTGTAAGTTCGGGGAACCAGGTCCGGTTGGGCCAGTAGGGCGCAACTAGCAAGACCTGCTCCTCGTCCTCCCTGACCTTGCACAGAGTCTGTGCTAGAAGGCTCACTGGGGGAAACGCATATTTGCGTAGGTCCCGGGGCCAGCTGTGCGCCAGTGCATCTGTGCCGAGGGTACCCCCGTTCAGGGAATAGTACCACTGGCAATGGGACGAGTCCGGAGTGGCAAACAGGTCTACCTGTGCGGCTCCGAAAAGGTCCCATATCAGCTGGACGCTCCGGGGGTGGAGTCGCCACTCTCCCGGAAGTGGACACTGACGAGAGAGCTTGTCGGCTGTCTGGTTCAGCACACCTGGGATGTGAATGGCACGAAGCGACCTCAGATGCTTCTGACTCCACAGGAGGAGGTGGCGGGCGAGTTGGAGCATGCGACGGGAGAGCAGACCACCCTGACGGTTGATGTACGCAACGGCCGGAGTGCTGTCCGTGCAGACCAGTACGTGTTTGTGCTGAAGCAGCTTCTTGAAGCGACTTAGCGCAAGACGTACTGCCATTAACTCCAGGCAATTGATATGCCAATGCAGCTGGGGCCCCGTCCACAGACCCGAGACTGCATGCCCATTGTACGTGGCCCCCCAACCCGTGGCTGAGGCATCTGTGAATACCACAACATGCCTGGACACCTGTCTTAAGGGCACTCCGGCCCGTAAGAACGAGGGGTCGGACCAAGGGTTGAAGGTTTGGCGACAGTACGGGGTAACTGGGACCCGATACTGGCCGCTCTGCCACGCCCACCTCGGGACTCGGTCGTGTAGCCAGCGCTCTCTGAAGCGGTCTCATATGAAGTAATCCGAGCGGCGTTACCACGGCTGCAGATGCCATATGCCCCAGGAGCCTCTGAAAGAATTTCAGTGGGACCGCCGTCCTGCTCTTGAATGTATTCAAGCCGTTCAACACTGACTGGACTCGTTCCTGTGTGAGGCGCGCTGTCCGATTGACCGAATCCAGCTCCATGCCGACATAAGAGATCCTCTGCGTGGGACAGAGTTTGCTCTTCTCTCGGTTGACCCGAAGGCCCAACAGGCTGAGGTGACGGAGCACCAGGTCCCTGTGTTCGCACAACTGCTCCCGAGACTGGGCGAGTATAAACCAGTCGTCGAGATAGTTGAGAATGCGAACGCCGCGTTCTCGGAGTGGAACAATGGCTGCCTCCACGACTTTCGTAAAGACGCGGGGCGACAGGGACAGCCCGAAGGGCAAGACTTTGTACTGATATGCCTTCCCCTCGAACGCAAAGCAAAAGAACGGTCTGTGTCGAGGGAGAATAGAGACATGAAAATACGCGTCCTTCAGGTCGATCGCTGCAAACCAATCTTGGGGACGGATGCATTCGAAAATGCATTTCTGCGTTAGCATTCTGAACGGAAGCTTGTGCAGGGCCCGTTTCAGAACACGCAGGTCCAAGATTGGCCGTAACCCACCGCCTTTCTTGGGTACAATGAAGTAGGGGCTGTAGAACCCCGACTTCATATCGGCTGGAGGAACCGGCTAGACCGCGTCTTTCGCGGTAGGGCATCGATCTCTGACCGCAAGACATGGGCATCACTGCTCCTCACGGAGGTGAAGAGGATGCCCTTGTGCTTGGGAGGCCGGTATGCGAACTGAGTCGCGTAGCCGAGTCTGATAGTACGGATGAGCCAGCGAGACGGTCTGGGGGCTCTCTTAGCCAGGCCCCCAGAAGCCGTGCAAGCGGGACCAATGGCACCAGAGACGTACCCGGGGTGGGGCAGCGAGGTGGAACGCTCAGACCCAACCCGGACGGCCCGGAGGCGACCCGGAGTGGGTCTGATCGTTCCAGGGTGGGGCAGTGTGTGGGAGAGAAGGCCCGGGGGCGTCCTCTAGCCTCACACCACCCCCTGGCGAAGAAGAGAGGGGAAGCCAGGAGTGGCAAGGCCCGGGGGCGTCGCACACAGCCGGCTTGAGCCTCTCTGGGCCCAGGGACAAAGGAAACTGCTCTGAGAACGTGGGTACTGCTGGACTCCGGAGAGCCAGCGGCAGGACCGAAACCGAAAAATATATTCTCCCCCCGGTCCTCCTCCGGGGGAGGGAGGGGTGCGGACACCGACTCCCTGAGCAGTTCCCCTCTTGCTGGGCTGCCCGTTTCAGGGCCGCTTGCCCTTGTGCTTGCCAGCGGACTTTGCGGGACCCTGGACGGGTTGGGCGCCTCCCTTGCGCCCGGCCACCTGCTGCCTGGGTGGAGGCTGCTGCTTGGCTTATCAGGGGCGGAGGCGGACGCAGGGAGACACCCTCGGCGACAAGCAGATGGAGGTGCTGCGGACAACGACTGGGTGGAGGTAGCAGCTGGTCGTCGTGGCAGGAAGTTTTTTTTTTTTTTTTTTTATTAATATTTTTTACCTCCACCTGCTTCTGGGCCACCAAGAACTGCTGGGCACAGTTCTCGATGACGTCGCCGAAGAGGCCAGCCTGACAGACAGGGGCGTTGAGGAACCGAACTTTGTCGGGCTCACGCATATCTGCCAGGTTAGCCCCAGCTTTCTGGACCACTAGTGTGGACATCGCCTGACCCAGGGAGCGTGCAGTGACTTTCGTCACCCGGAGGGCGAGGTCCATCACAACACGCAGTTCCTGCATAACCCCTGGGTCGGGACTACCCTCGTGCATGCAGGACAGAGGGCAGTGAGAGAGGGAAAAAACTTAAACATTATGGCCCTTTTGGCGTTCCATATTTTGGCACCAAATAGTTCCACACTGCTAAGTTTTTCCAATGCACATCCGGGCAGCCACCCCAGAAAGCATGGCTGTCAACTCTGAATCTGATTCAGCATGAGCACACTATTATAGTGGGAATCTCAGCATCATCATTTCCAGCGCATAACAGCCCTCTCTCCGATGCAGCAATTGACATCTGTCCTCCGCCAGAGCCCCAAATGAAACGCTAGGTCCCCCCTTTTTTCAAAAAAGGACCAGCAATCCCATCCGTAAGCTACCAGCAGGCATGTGAGACAATGAGCGTGGCCGTCCGACTTGACGGCACATGGCGCGCTGAACACTCAAGCCTCCAAGAAGAGGCACGGTGAACAAAGCGCCGACGTGGTCATGTTCTCATAAGGGAACATGAACCACCCACAAACAAAGTCTCAGCATGCTTGTGATGCGATAGAGGAGTGGGGGCCCACGGGGAATGTACCCGGCGGGGAAGCCCCACTATAATCCTCAGGCCACCAAGACTTATTAGCCAAAGTAGACCTTTTCCGGTGCACCAGAAAAGGAACTAGATCGGGGAATAAGCAATGGGACTCAACCCCGTTTGAGGTATCACAGTCTCGACCGCGCACCAGAGGACCGAGTGACGTGCTGGGTTGCCGTGGCAACCCCCGCTGTCAGCCGGCGCCAGACGGCACACGGTGCGCTGAACCCTCGAGCCCGAACAACGCGCCGACGTGACCACGTTCTCCTGGGAGAACGCGGATCACCCACGAACGCAATCTCACATGTTTATATGCGAGAGAGATCGTGGCCGTCAAATGAGGACAGGAAACAACCGCATCCAGAAACACACGGTTTGAATGACATCTTGAAAAAGACGCAGGGTCAAACCGTGTTGCTCTTTTTAGAAGGAAATGCTCTTTTAGAAGTGCTGAAGCGCTCAGGGAGATGACCGCGGCTCACAGCAGTCCGATTGCAAGCCTGCATGTGAGCACTCAAGAACGGAAACGCTCAGCCAACCAACACAGGAACAAGTGTATGTTGCAGCGGCCGCTCGCTGACTCGCGCCGTCACACCAGCACCCAGGTAAGAGAGCGATCCTCCTCGAGACTCGTTTAAACACTCTTCGCAGAAACAGCTTGATACAGCAAACCGTTCGGCTCCGAAGTTAAAAAAGCAATATGCGGTACTCCACTTCCGTGTTTATACCCGCGGTGCGGGGCGGTGCGTGGACCGCATGCCAATACAATTGGCTAGTTTCTAATACACTCGAAGTAGACTGGTCTCTGAAGCCACATCCCAATTCGTCGGTCAGTTCCGACGTACGTCGAACGTGACCAACTGAAAGGGAACCATGGTATCCACGTTTTGATTGTCATTGTTGTTGCTCACAAAACACAAGTCCCTTTAATGTCAGATCTAAGCTACGAGCTCTTTTAAGCATCATTGAATGCTTTAATTAATACCATAACTCGGAAAGTTTGTCCTTTGTGGCCAGAGGGATAAACTTCCCGAAAATTGGGTAGGAAGCATAGACCTTGTGAGTGGATAAAGGATTACTGCTCGTTCGTTAAACGGAACGGAGAGGAATTTTGAATCAACTCCCTAGAGGTTATTCTGTGATTATTTATAATTGCTATAAATTGTTGTTAACCAGATATATTATATATTGCATAAATACCTAGGTTAGGTATTCCCCTTTTTGGGTGATTTTGGAGATTTATGATTAGATTATAACCCGTTATGATTAATCATAAATCCCTAAATATTAATACCCATAATTCCCTATTGAGCTAAATTTAATTTAATAATATGTAACCCTAAGACGCTACAACATTCACGCTGAGAATCGAATCATTCTCACTATAAATTGCCCCCAAAAGTGGATCTGTGATCGATATTGATTATAACATTTGGACTTGAGTTTCATGGCTCCACAATTTTGCAATATCAATACATAGAGGTAATCACTCAAAAATATTTAGGAAAATTAAAATTTATCTAGCAACGATTAGACCATTTTTCCCCCCTTTATTTTTTGCAATATGTTTTTTGCAGTTACATAGAATGTAATAATTTACATTGATTTGAAAGTGACTCGTCTACTGAAAATGTTTTATTTATTTATTTATTTTTAAAGGTTTTCATCAAACTTCTCTCTGAATATGTACAATGTTTGACTGTAGAAAGAGAATACAATATGCAAAGGATCAAGTCAGCCAGTCAGCCACATAAATAATAAAAACATGGACATGCAATACTGATTTAAGTTCAAATTATGAATTATTAAAAGCTAAATCTTACATACATTATCTTAAAACTTCTGCCGAGAAAAAATAGTCCATGATATATAAAACAATCAATGAGACAAGAAAAATAGCCCTAACAAGTTTGGTGGCATTACCATTGTAATGTCGTTATACTAATTGATTATATATTCCTAACACTAAAATGCCATTTCCATAACTAAATTGTTGTTTTGCCATCCAAAAAACAAACCCCTGCTGAAGTTATCTATGGGTTACGATGTTTAACAGTTGCGTAAAGCTGAGAGGAGTCTACAAACAGCTCTTCCTCTGAATCCTTTGACTCTGTTTGTTTAGTAACCACATCTGCTTTTACAATCACCTGAGCCTCTTTTGCTCTTGAAGACTCGCCCGCTGAGCTCTCTACCCTTGCCACACTTCCAGAACAACGTTGGACCACAGCGTAGTCAGCATGAAGTGAGGAAACGCCTTTGAACTCTCGTGACTCTGGTGTACAATTTTTGAAGTCAATGGACGAATAAATGGGGGATTCTGGATTTTCTGTGGCAGTTCCAGCAGAAGACATCTTGACATCATTGGCATAAACAGACTCCGCTTCATTCTCGTGTGGAACGGCCTAAAAGATTGACAGGGTTGAATCAGTGATTTAAAGCTCTAATGTGTCTGTGTACTTTATTTAGTTGGTAAAAAGGTTATTTACGTTTACTTACAACTTTAGATTTTTGTGTAGTGAATAAATCGTTTGTGTGATTTTGTGTGTCATTTGTAACTCACATCACTGGTTGAAATGCTTCTTGTAGCACCTTCTCTTCTAGTCTGCAGGAGTTTTATACTCTTTTTTCTGAAAAGCATGGGTTCATGTTTAATATCAGTTCTATACTAATTACCCCAAAAAGTGTTTAAACACCTTCACACTTAAAAATAAAAAATGTCCAATGCTATCTCACGACCAATTCGTACTTATTTTACGAGGTGGCTAATTCGCAAGAATTCGTAAACCCCAGTGACGGGTAGGTTTAGGCAAGGGGTAGGTAATTCGTACAAATTCATGTGAATTAGCGACCTCGTAAAATACGTACGAATTGCCATGAGATCGGGTTGGAATGTCCATTACATTGCAGGTACAAAATGACAAAGCAAGTGGCATCAGAAAACAAATGATGTGAGAGCATTTCTCAAAACTAACTTCTCTATTCTGTGCTTTATTTGTTCCAAAGTGGTTTTAGTGGATGTGTGAAGTAATCATAGTGTCCTTCATCATATTAGTACGTTTCATATGTATAGTGTCAAAATATGTTTTGTGATCATTGTGAATTGTATATCTGGGTTGTATAAATGCCTCTTGGTTTGATATTTTGTTATATAATGCAACCACATTCATACTTATATTTTTAGCTTCGATCCATTAAGCACGCATTATGTAAAAATGCAATTCATACCATGATTTGAATACATCACTTCTATGATAAACATGTTGTAATTTCGAAATTAAAATACATGTTGATATTTTTGAAGAGCAGAAAGTGCTCATAAGTTTAATCACATTTTCAAATTACATTTTTAGAGTCATACATAAACTTTTAGTATTAAGATTTTTCATTACTAGTAGTTGCTACTGTTCTTGGAACAAAGTTGTATTTAAATATTTCCATCCACATATATGAATAAATAACTTTCATCTGCACCATATGTCAGAAAAGTTTTTGAGCATATGACAAAACCCATCAGCTCATTATCATACAGCATATTGAGTCTGTTCTGTGATCATTATCTTTTCTTCTCTCCAAGTAACTTACTGTATTATTGTTGCTCTGCTAAGGTTCTTAATAACGCATGAGTCGTTCACCTACCGTACACAGATAAATGTAACGGCACAGAACATAATGACCAGCACAGCTGCAACAGCAACTCCAGACATCACAGAGGAAAGATTCACACCTAAAGAAGAATAAAGGAGTGTTTGGAAAACCACTGACGGTTCACTGATTCAATTAAACAAGGGCTAGCGAGTCATATCGTAATTTTTCAACAAAAAATAACAATGATGGCAGGAGCATGGGAACAATATGAAAAGTGAAAGATTAGCATTAGCATTAATGACTGATACTGTTACGGATTTTTTTCATTTACTAATCATCAGTTGACAGATCCTCAATTTCCCACAACCCTGCAGAGGATAAGCAATATGGAGAATTGACGGGATGAAATTTGTGTTCTATGGGATGAATCACAGAACTGAAACTCACGGTCAACAGGGGGAGGCATTTGAAGCAGTTGACTTGCATTGCCATGAGTGTTGTTGCCGACACACTCCAGAGTGAATGTGTGTGTGAGTGACTGATGAAGAGTGATGGAGCTCCTCAAGCCTGTGCTGTTCAATCGCTCTTCACTGATGAACGGGTTTGAAAAGTTAGTGACAGGACGTCCAGACATATGCCACCTCAGTTCAGGAGAGGGATTCCCATCAACCTCACAGAAACACACAGTTACATCCCCACTGACACAGCTGGACGAGGGAGAGATTTTAGGGGCATCTGAAAAAGAGAAAGAGAGAATGATGAGATACATATAGAATTATGGGCGTCTTATGGAAGAGAAAAGAACTGATGCCACAAAAACATCCTACACTGAACATGTAATGTGATGTTGTCCTGTGCTGTTTTGTTCTTGTCCTGTAGCTGGTAGGTTATAGTGCAGGTGAAAGTGACTCTGTGGTGACGGTGCGTAGCAGTGAAGTTCAGATCAGAGATGAGCTCCTGTTGTCTGCTGCTCTCACTGAGGGGGATTCTGGGAGTGGAGCTCCATGTGAGAGTTGGTGGAGGAGAGGAGCAGAGAGACTCAGCAGAGCAGCGCAGACTCACAGAGCTCCCCTCCAACACCTCCTCTTCATCCTCATACAGCTTCACTGTGGGTTTGGGGGGAGACTCTGAAAGACACATAAGGTCAAGATTAAGTGACAATGATGGCATGACAAATACATTTAAAATATTCATTTAACACATTCATTTATTAATAAAAGGCTCAAATCACTCACCAATGACATTTATAGTGGAGCTGTTTCCTGTATAGGTGTATTTCAGACCACCACTACCTTCAATCCTGAAGAAATAGTCACCATTGTGATTTGAACTAACATCATAAAAGATAGTGGTGCAGTTCTTCTCATGTAGTTTTCCAGTTATTTCCCCTTTTAAGTCATTATTCTTGGGAGAGCTGGAGTTAAACACTAAATTTTTTTCTAAACTAGTCCCATTTTTGAGCCAACATCCTCTTGCACTCTTAGTGAGGTTTTTGTCATATTCATCCTTAATCTCAAATCTGCACTTTATGATCACGCAGGATCCACTGAGAGCTTTAATCCTCTCTGGCAGACTGATGCTGAAATCTCTACAGCAAACACCTACAACACACACACGATGAAAAGCATTCAGACACAAGCAGAAACAAACACCGAAGCATTCAGACACACCAACACATTTCTGTTTTTATACAAAATGCTACAAAATTATTTTTTTCACCCATTACAAAACATTCATTTGCATTACGATTATTGTTAAAAAGGGTAAACATAAGCAGAACCGCAGCAGCAGTGAAATAAAATATTCAACAGCAATTTAATCTAAATTGTAATAATATTCTTTTAAAGAAATATTTCTTGAGAAAAGAACTGATTTTCAACATTGGATAAATGTTCTTAAGTGTTTGTAAGTAAACTATATGAAGCACCATAGTTTCGGAATAATAGTTTAGCACTTGAATTCACGCTCTCATTCACGTCACACTTTTGTTGTTTAAAAACTAAATGTGAAGAAGAGAAAGGAAACCACACCTTGTAACAGAAAAGAGAAAATAATGATTTGATCTGCCTTATTCATCTCGTCATTAACAGAAACCCAGTCCTGTGAGGAAACACACATTAGTAAATCTGCACATCATAGAAATCATAAATTGAACCTGATCATAAACTGATCATTTTCGTAAATTATACTGAACAAACAGATATTTATGAAATCACTGTAAGTGTCCAATAAACTGAACAACACTTCTGAAGAAACATCTAAAGAAGAATAAGAGTTCAAGACTTGCCAGAGATGAGAAACATTTTGTTTTCCTAAATGCAGAAGGACACCAAGTTCTGTATTGTGGCGTCTGCCGATGATTTGAGACTGTGTAAAACTGAGTTGTGTGAGCATAATATAGACTGACAGCTAGAGAACAACTTCCTGTATCGGCACATACATTCTATTCACAGATTCACTATTCCTTGTACAAAGTGGAAGATCATATCATTAATTTAGTAAAATGATTATACATGTTTTGAACTTTAACACATATGCCTATTCAGTTGCCGTCATTTTCAGTATTAAAAAATAAATGTGACACCTTGCATCAGTTTCCTGCTCAGAATTCATATAGGCCTACTAAGAAGAGCTTAAGTTTTTCTTTGAACCAAAAGCATCTGATAAAGTGTAATCACATCACATTTATGCAGAAAAGGGAAATGGTATTTAAAGAATCTGCATTGCCATATTAACTCATCAGCAGCAGCCTTTTAAAATTCAAAAAGTGGTGAAAAAAGTGCATTGATGATCTAAGAAAAATTTTCAGTGCTCTGCTGTTTGGAGTCAGTAGGACATAGAGATGCCCCGTTCTGATTGGATTTCAAACTGTCTCCACTTGTTGCAATACAACTTTCCCTGAGATCTGCTACTGTACATCACTGCTCTGTACCGGTGATTTATTGACAGAATTCACACACGCTGCTGACTGAACATGGATGGTTTGCAACAAAGTAGCATTCTTTCAGCATTTTGATTTTAGATGTACAGTATTTAAAATATGGTGCTCAGATGAGTAAATGCAACACTGTGCTGTGACATTTCTCCATATATGGACTTTTGAAAAATAATTGACTTCTTATAAGCATTTATTTATGGTTATCATCTTTAAAGGCCCACTGAAATCAAAATAAAGTGTTTTAGCTTTTAGTATGATTATCTTAGCCTTAAGGTTATGAATAAGCTGGTGTGTTCCATAATGACAAAATTTGCATTTTGGAGATATAAGCATTCAAAACTTACAGTCTCTCACTTCCGTTAAAGCGAATCACAGATTTTGATTACATCATCGCAGACTTCACCTTCTCGTCAAATCTTCTGTCCAATCAAATGCACTCTAGAATCTGAAGACCCGCCCCCTGCATTATAAATAGACCCTGAACTGTGTCTGAAAATGGTCAGCTGTTCACGCATTTACTATTTTCTACATGGTAAACGGCACATAGCGCACTATATATGCGATAGGTAACGATTCAGACAGTGTACATATGTATTCAATTGAGGCGAATGAAGTCTGGGTTCACGATAGTTTCACGCGCACCGCAGCAGCGCACACACATAGTCTAGACCAGAACCGTTGACTAGAGACACGAGAGCGCAGCGCAGATTATATGCGCGAGTCAGCGCAGACAACAAAACATATCGGACCCATTTAAATGCTGCACAGAAGCTGTATTTCAAGGAGATATGGAGGAGATTATGATGATAAACACCAACGGTTAGACTCGGAAGAAACTGGCTTTAAAAAAAACAGAAAGGCTCTAGTCAAACTGTGGTAATAACGGAACGCTATTGGCTGTTTCAAAAAAGGGGAGGAGCTGCTAACAGCTGGAGCCTTTTGAGGGGAAATTACGTCAACACATTGAATAATGCTGCGCGTTCCAAGGCACTTCAGTGGGCCTTTAATAACAGAAAACTAAGGCCTGAATCATGGTAAAAAGCACTGCAGTAGACTATCAAAAAAAGTATAAAAACTGTTTATTCTTATACAAAAAACCCCACAAATAACAGACTTGCTTAGTAAAAACATACGTGACACGGATCCAAATGTAGGGGAAATTTAATAAAAAAAATTAAATAATCCAAAACCAGAAACACAAAAGAAAACACGGGTATCAGAGAACAGGAAACACCATACACCTGCATGACAACAAACAACGATCGACAGAACAACTGAAGCACTGGGGTATATATACACACACACACAAGGGGAACAAGATTAACAAGATAACAAGGGGAGTGGTAAATGGAAAACACCTGGGAAGACTAATCGGCATGAAAAACTACAAAACTCCCCAGGAACAGGACATGGAAAAGAACACAGAACCTAGGCACAAATAAACTTCAACATAAAAGTCCCAAGTGCAAGACACAAATGTGACATTACTCCCCCCAGAACCAGTAATGGAGGGAGGTGAAGTGGCGGCGGAACAGGGGGAGGGATGGAGGGTCAGGAGCGGACACTGGAAGCGGGATGGGACCTGGGGCGGATCGGATGGCCTAGGTGGAACAGTCTGGTCCGGTGGCTTGGGTGGCAAAGGCTGTTCAGGTGGCTTGGGTGGCACAGGCCGATCAGGTGGCCAGTCTGACCCAGACGTACACAGATGAGTAGTTGGCTTTTGCTGACAGCAGGTCGCTGGGCTTGGATACAGACTGATCGCTGGGCTTGTGCTAACTGCAGAGCACTGGGTTGGGATGCTGCGCACGGGCCGGAGCCCTCTCTGCGCCCTGCGCACGGGCCGGAGCCCTCTCTGCGCCCTGCGCACGGGCCGGAGCGCTCTCTGGACGCTGGTCGGAGACAGGGAACGTCGCTGGGCTCTGTACAGAGACAGGGGCCGTGGCTGGGCTCTGGACAGTGACAGGGGACGTGGCTGGGCTCTGGTCGGAGACAGGGGACGTGGCTGGGCTCTGGTCGGAGACAGGGGACGTGGCTGGGCTCTGGATGGAGACAGGAGACGTGGCTGGGCTCTTGGCACGGGTTGAAGGCGCAGATGCAGTGTCCATCCCTGCTGAAATCCCCACCGCCAGGATAACAGCGGCGCAGTGTTCTCTAGACTCGATGCCAGTCTCCCGTACCTATGGACTGCCTCAAAGTCTTCCTCCACGAAGGCCATGGCCCCCGTGATCTCCGACCTGGTGACCCCTGCCACCAATGCTGAGCCGCATAGCTGTAGTGCCAGAGCAGCGTAACACTCAAAAAAAGTCCAGTCCTGTTCCCACCACGGCATCCATGACCGGAGTGGCTCAGCCAATCCCCTCCAGAACATCGCCATCTGGCTCTCCTCGCCCATCCTTGTTAGGCGAGCCAACCTGATAAACTCAAGAACATAGTTCTCTGTGCTGAGCTCTCCCTGGTGAAAGTGTTTTAATTCCCCCGCTGGATCCATAATGGGTCGGTCGATCTGTCACGGAACTGAGAAAACACAGACAGCAGGCAGAGAAGTAGGATCCAAATGCAGGGGAAATTTAATTTAAAAAAATTATCAAAAACCAGGAACAAAGTAACACTGATGAAAAAAACACAAACGAAAACACGGATAACAGAGAACAGGAAACAGCATACACCTGCATGATGTAATGGCAAAAATTAATTAATTGACATCACTAATAAGAAACAAACCATAATCCAATTGTCTTTATAAAGATTTATTTTCCTTGCAAGGAAGAGCCACGGTCAAACGCAGCCGCTCGAGGCTACCTTGAGTGTGAACTGGAGACACAAAGAAGCCACAAGCTTCTTATACCCCCAATGTCTAAATAACCCCCTCAGTAATTTCCCATACATCTGGCGAAACCCACTGAAGCTGAAACTCAATGGTCCTTCATCTGTAACAACAGACAGAGTATCACCTACTCCTAATCAGCATATCTATTCAAACGCATAGATGCTAGTCAGGAACTCCAATTCCAAGAGCCATAAAAGATAAAAGGGACAATGTATGGCCTCCACAGGTGGGGCCTCTTTGATCTGACTCATTTAAAACACAAAAGAGAAAACAGGTCTGGAAGATAAAATCTTCTGTGATTAAATTTTTCCCCAACAATAGATACAATTTACAGGTTATGGTCATATAATTAGAATATCATCAAAAAGTTGATTTATTTCACTAATTACATTCAAAAAGTGACACTTGTATATTATATTCATTCATTACACACAGACTGATATATTTAAAATGTTTATTTCTTTCAATTTTGATGATTATAACTGACAACTAAGGAAAATCCCAAATTCAGTATCTCAGAAAATTAGAATATTGTGATATGGTTCAATATTGAAGACACCGGGTGCCACAATCTAATCAGCTAATTAACTCAAAACACCTGCAAAGGCTTTTAAATGGTCTCTCAGTCTAGTTCTTCAGGCTACACAATCATGGGGAAGACTGCTGACTTAACAGTTGTCCAAAAGACGACCATTGACACCTTGCACTAGGAGGGCAAGACACAAAAGGTAATTGCAAAAGAAGCTGGCTGTTCACAGAGCTCTGTGACCAATCACATTAATAGAGAGGAGAAGGAAAGGAAAAGATCTGGTAGAAAAAAGTGTACAAACAATAGGGATAACCGCACCCTGGAGAGGATTGTGAAACAAAACCCATTCAAAAATGTGGGGGAGATTCACAAAGAGTGGACTGCAGCTGGAGTCAGTGCTTCAAGAACCACTATGCACAGACGTATGCAAGACATGGGTTTCAGCTGTCGCATTCCTTGTGTCAAGCCACTCTTGAACAACAGACAGCGTCAGAAGACAAAAAGGACTGGACTGCTGCTGAGTGGTCCAAAGTTATGTTCTCTGATGAAAGTAAATTTTGCATTTCCTTTGGAAATCAGGGTCCCAGAGTCTGGAGGGAGAGAGGAGAGGCACACAATCCACTTTGCTTGAGGTCCAGTGTAAAGTTTCCACAGTCAGTGATGGTTTGGGGTGCCATGTCATCTGCTGGTGTTGGTCCACTGTGTTTTCTGAGGTCCAAGGTCAACGCAGCCGTATACCAGGAAGTTTTAGAGCCCTGCTGACCAACTTTATGGAGATGCAGATTTCATTTTCCAACAGGACTTGGCACCTGCACACAGTGCCAAAGCAACCAGTACCTGGTTTAAGGACCATGGTATCCCTGTTCTTAATTGGCCAGCAAACTCGCCTGACATTAACCCCATAGAAAATCTATGGGGTATTGTGAAGAGGAAGATGCGATATGCCAGACCCAACAATGCAGAAGAGCTGAAGGCCACTATCAGAGCAACCTGGGCTCTCATAACACCTGAGCAGTGCCACAGACTGATCGACTCCATGCCACATTGCTGCAGTAATTCAGGAAAAAGGAGCCCCAACTAAGTATTGAGTGCAGTACAGACTCATACTTTTCATGTTCATACTTTTCAGTTGCCCAAGATTTCTAAAAATTCTTTCTTTGTATTGGTCTTAAGTAATATTCAAATTTTTAATTTTTAATATTCAAATATTTGGGATTTTCTTTAGTTGTCAGTTATAATCATCAAAATTAAAAGAAATAAACATTTATAATATATCAGTCTGTGTGTAATGAATGAATATACAAGTTTCACTTTTTGAATGGAATTAGTGAAATAAATCAACTTTTTGACGATATTCTAATTATATGACCAGCACCTGTATTTTTACTCCCTCGTTGAGACTCTTAATTATTTTGAACACAAACTATTGGCAAAAGTGAATTCCCCTTTTATGAGGCTCTCTTATTGTATAAAAAACTAAGGCAGGCCAGTTACAAGCATGAAGGGGTTTGTTTGTGTTTTGACTGTTTATTTTTTGATTTCTGAGTCCTTCATCCCTTGCCTCACCTGACAATAAGTAACATTAAAAATATAATTTGTTTTATACATAAAATCTATACTAAGACTCTACGACATTTGTCAGTGATAGTGATTTGTCAGATATATAATTTTAACATATATAACGTGGAATAGAGATATGTGTCAATATATGGAATTTCTGATAGCTGTGCACATATGTGCATTTATGTTTTTACTCTATATGAGCATATTAGGATATTTCATATATGAGACATATGTCAAAATATGCATTATACTTAGCTACATAATGTTAGGGGTGCTGGGATGAAAAAGGGACCCAAGAGCAGATTAGCAGTTTGCTAAATTTATTGATCAAAGTCCAAAGGGAAAACAAAACAAAACACAAAAATAACAGACAGCCGAGCTGCCAAGCAAATGGGCGGAGCAGAGGCAAAATCCAAGGGGCAGTCAGGAGTAAAGCCAGAAGTCATTTCTGCAACAATCCCTAAGGAAAGTTGAAAAGGGAGACGGACCAGGCAGGGGTCAAAACCAGAGGGAGATCACAGTCCCAGGGGCAGAGCAAAGGCAACAGTCCAAAACAAAAGCAGAAGTCAAGAAACCAGGTAAGTGATCCAAAACAGGACTGCGTACAGGAACTGGGCAAATCAAAGAAGAAAAAACAAGATTAAATAAACAAACAGGGCATGTAAACTAGGCACAACTAGAACAAGAAAGTATTTTGAGCAGTTGTGAAACAGACATAACACTGACAGAAAAGCAAAGAAAGAGAAGCATAAGTAGTGGATAAAATCAATGCAAAATGAGAGACAGGTGTGTGTGAGGAGAGCTGGAGCACTAATTAGAATGAGGTGCAGCTGTGATGGCAGAGTGAGTGGAACTGACAACCTAAGACACAAACACAACAGAAAAGCTGATGATCAAACCAGAGTCCTGACATATAAACATATATAATATATGGGATTGTTCCAATTGCTAATAGGTTTCCTATATGTTTTTACTTTATATATTGCATATATTGATATTTCATATAGGCTATACACATATATTACATTTCCGTATTGGTGCGGTGAATATGGTGCACAACGCATTCACACACCCGTATAAAAAATGTGAAGAAATGTGAAAATGTGTGCAACATTTTGCACATCCGCAAATTAATATGTAAATCCATGCAATGAGAGTTGCACACCTGTAGAATATTTGGTCACAAATGCATTACTTTTCTTGGATATTTTTCTAACACAATCACACAATTACAACTGCTTGAATCTGCTGCTACGAGTTTCAAACGCAGTTTTTTCACCTTCAAATGACAAATTCCGTGTGCTCTCACTTTTGCACCATATAGGCCTACTACGTGAAATGTGGAGCAAAAGTGATTTGTGCATCTGTGAGGCAGCGGCAGGCCCTGTTCAGAGAGCAGAGAATTTCAGCCAATCAGAACACGTGTTCAGTTGTTGTGCACCAAAAATACCTTCATACCTTTGACCCCTCTATTTTGACAGAGGGAGCGAGTCTACTCAATAGGTACACTTCATACTTAACTTCACACTTAATAAAAAAAAAAAAAAAAAAAAAAAAAAAAAATAGGTACACTTCATGCAGATCCATAGACCACAATGCAACATGATTCTAAAGTCACAGCAGATCGCGCTTAATTTACCCCCACCCCACACAACTCTGGAGTTATTTAACCACATTATACTTGTAGCTACCTTTAGCTTATTGTTATAGTTTTATTGCACCTCAGTCGCACTTAAAAATGTCTAATTGTCCAAATGACAAAGCAAGTGGCATCTGCAAACAAATGATGTAAGAGCTTTTCTCAGAATTAAATTCTCTATTCTGTGCCTTGTTCATATGCCAAACTTGGTCAAAGTGTTTTTAGCAGATGTGTGAAATCAGTTCCGCTCAAGTTCACACAAATATCCTTGCAGAGTAAACATGATCAACACCTCACATAAACGCTTGAGAGCCACAAAGTTTCAAAAAACTTTGTGTTCATTTTGAATTGTATATTAGTTTTTTTTTTTTATATATATATTTTAAAATGTATTTTATTTGTTGCAGAAAACAGAAAATAATTATTTTCTTTGCTGTGTCAGTAACACAATATACTGGATCTTCCTGTATCATGAACACTCTAAAAAAAAATTGTGCTATATGGCACAAAGTGGTTCTTGGCTCGTAATCATAGGGGAACCTTATGCCATAGCACCAATCTTGGTGCTTCAGTGGTTCTTCAACAGTTCTTCCGCGGGTTCTTCACCGGTTCTTTGGCTGAGGTGCTATATATAGCACCACTGACTGAAGTGCTATAGCACCGCTACCATATACAGAACATGTTAAAGGGTTAGTTCACCCAAAAATGAAATTTCTTCCATTAATGACTCACCCCAATGTTGTTCCACACCCGTAAGACCTCCGTTCATCCTCGGAACACAGTTTAAGATATTTTAGATTTAGTCCGAGGGCTTTCAGTCCTTTGAATGTAAGTGTATGCACACTTTGCTGTCCACGTCCAGAAAGGTAATGAAAACATCATCAAAGTTGTCCATATGTGACATCATTTGGTTAGTTAGACTCTTTTGAAGCGTCGACAATACATTTTGGTCCAAAAATAACAAAAACTAAAACTTTATTAAGCATTGTCTTCTCTTCCGGTTTTGTTTGAATCCGCGTTCACGACGCCACAGTGACGCTGCTGACGTAAGACGCTGTGACGTGTTATCTGGTGCGATAGCAGATACCAACTTTCCCTTCCAAGACACTCCCTTCTAAACACCTTTAAATCTCCCGCGGACCGTCTAAGCTCCGGAAGGACCAAACGGAGAGAGTGCTTCAGCGCACAACACTCTGAGAAACGCCAACGCACGCATCTTGCTTTACACAACACAAAGAAACCATGCAAGTATCAATTCTATCGAAATTTAGATGCGTTTTAAGATTGTACCCCTGTTGGTGATATGGTTCTTGCTGGCTCTAGTGGTTATGTTCGGGAAGGTGTCGGATCGGACACGATCATGCCCTTCTTCCTTTCCCTTCTCCTCATCCTCCTTCTTTACTTTCCATTATTCTGTATATACATGTATCATTAATTTAGCCATATGTAATCATAGCATCAATCATTATTAAAACGTCTTGGTTACGTATGTAACCCTCGTTCCCTGAAGGAGGGAATGGAGACGTACGTCGGAACTGACCGACGAATTGGGATCTGTCTTCAGAGACCAGTCTACTTCGAGTGTATTAGAAACGAGCCAATTGTATTGGCATGCGGTCCACGCACCGCCCCGCACCGCGGGTATAAACACGGAAGTGGAGTACCGCATATTGCTTTTCCAACTGAGGAGCCGAATAAGTGACTCGGCCCTTCAGCGGAAGCACAGCACCTGGCGACGGGACGTACGTCTCCGTTCCCTCCTTCAGGGAACGAGGGTTACATACGTAACCGAGACGTTCCCTTTCAGTCGGTCGCGTTCGACGTACGTCGGAACTGACCGACGAATTGGGATCCCTGCCAACACGCCAGAGATGCTGGCCCTTCCAGCGCCCTGCCTGAGCTCAGTGGACCACTCCTATGTTGGAGTGGGAGTCAGGGCTCCCGGCAGGGAAGGTCAGTCACTGCTGTTCCTGCAAGACCCACTCTGCGTGACTACTGGATAACGCTGGGAAGCGTGCCAGTCTCAGGGAGATGGAACGCTGCGGAGCCACGTCCTCCAAGGGAGGAGAGGTGGAATACTCATAAGGACTAACCTATCAGGGTAGTGCAACATATGGCAGTCTCTGGGGTGGATCCAACCTGGTCCCAGGGGGGAAAGAACACACCCAGAGACGACAGAGTGGGGCTCTGTCAAGGGAAAGACACGGGGCTAGCCGAGTAGGGTAGCAGGTACCGTGGAAATACACATATGGGGTCGCCGTGAGGGGACCAACACATATGGAACCCAGCCTACACACACGTTCCACAAGCATACGGGTGCAGGCCTGGCGTCAGACGGCCGCAACGTCTGACACCGAAGGGGTGACGGAGGAGCTCGACAGGGTTCACCATTTCTGGGGAACACAACTGGAGAAGATAACGCACAAATCCAGCCATAGGCGGGAGTGGCGTAGCAAGCCGACACAGGAACGGGCACTTCACGTCTACCGGCCGTTGGAGGCGAGTACACGGGAAGAAACCGGCTCCACACGGAGGCTATAGAATCTAGCGAACGTGTTAGGTGTCGCCCAGCCCGCAGCTCTACAGATGTCTGTCAGCGAGGCGCCTTGAGCAAGCGCCCAGGAGGTGGCAACACTCCTTGTGGAGTGCGCTCGCAACCCGAACGGGCAAGGCACGTCTTGCGATTGGTACGCTAAAGATGATAGCATCCACTATCCAGTGGGCTAACCTCTGCTTGGAGACAGCCTTTCCCTTCTGCTGCCTCCATAACAGACGAAGAGCTGCTCTGAGGTCCCAAAGCTTTGTGTCCGGTCAACGTAAGCGCGAAGAGCGCGGACGGGACATAACAAAGCCAGGGCTGGGTCTGCCTCCTCCGAGGGCAGCGCTTGCAGGTTCACCACCTGGTCCCGAAAGGGAGTGGTAGGAACCTTGGGCACGTATCCGGGCCGGGGTCTCAGGATGACGTGAGAGTTACCGGGCCCGAATTCTAGGCACGATTCGTAGACCGAAGCGCATGCAGGTCCCCCACCCTCTTGATTGAGGCCAATGCAGTCAGGAGTACCGTCTTCATAGACAGGATTTTTAACTCAACGGACTACAAAGGCTCAAAAGGAGGGCCCTGAAGTGCTCTGAGCACCAGGGCTAAGTCCCAAGAGGGTAGCGAGATAGAACGAGGAGGATTTAGTCTCCTCGCACCTCTGAGGAACCTGACGATTAAGTCGTGCTTCCCTAAGGTTTTACCTTCAACTACATCGTGATACGCCGCTATTGCTGCGACGTACACTTTCAGGGTGGAGGGAGACAGCCTTCGCTCCGACCCATCTTGTAGGAAAGAAAGCACAACATTAATCGAACACTTCCGGGGGTCTTCTGGCTAGAAGAACACCCCTCAACGAACAGGTTCCACTTCAGGGCATAGAGGCGCCTCGTAGAGGGGGCTCTAGCTGAAGTGATGGTGTCTACCACTGCCTGTGGCAGGCCACCTAGAACCTCCGCGTCCCGTCCAGGGACCAGACATGGAGTTTCCAGAGGTCTGGACGCAGGTGCCATAGAGTGCCCCCTCCCTGAGAAAGAAGGTCCTTCCTCAGGGGAATCGGCCAGGGTGGGGCTGTCGCGAGGAGTGTAAGTTCGGGGAACCAGGTCCGGTTGGGCCAGTAGGGCGCAACTAGCAAGACCTGCTCCTCGTCCTCCCTGACCTTGCACAGAGTCTGTGCTAGAAGGCTCACTGGGGGAAACGCATATTTGCGTAGGTCCCGGGGCCAGCTGTGCGCCAGTGCATCTGTGCCGAGGGTACCCCCGTTCAGGGAATAGTACCACTGGCAATGGGACGAGTCCGGAGTGGCAAACAGGTCTACCTGTGCGGCTCCGAAAAGGTCCCATATCAGCTGGACGCTCCGGGGGTGGAGTCGCCACTCTCCCGGAAGTGGACACTGACGAGAGAGCTTGTCGGCTGTCTGGTTCAGCACACCTGGGATGTGAATGGCACGAAGCGACCTCAGATGCTTCTGACTCCACAGGAGGAGGTGGCGGGCGAGTTGGAGCATGCGACGGGAGAGCAGACCACCCTGACGGTTGATGTACGCAACGGCCGGAGTGCTGTCCGTGCGGACCAGTACGTGTTTGTGCTGAAGCAGCTTCTTGAAGCGACTTAGCGCAAGACGTACTGCCATTAACTCCAGGCAATTGATATGCCAATGCAGCTGGGGCCCCGTCCACAGACCCGAGACTGCATGCCCATTGTACGTGGCCCCCCAACCCGTGGCTGAGGCATCTGTGAATACCACAACATGCCTGGACACCTGTCTTAAGGGCACTCCGGCCCGTAAGAACGAGGGGTCGGACCAAGGGTTGAAGGTTTGGCGACAGTACGGGGTAACTGGGACCCGATACTGGCCGCTCTGCCACGCCCACCTCGGGACTCGGTCGTGTAGCCAGCGCTCTCTGAAGCGGTCTCATATGAAGTAATCCGAGCGGCGTTACCACGGCTGCAGATGCCATATGCCCCAGGAGCCTCTGAAAGAATTTCAGTGGGACCGCCGTCCTGCTCTTGAATGTATTCAAGCCGTTCAACACTGACTGGACTCGTTCCTGTGTGAGGCGCGCTGTCCGATTGACCGAATCCAGCTCCATGCCGACATAAGAGATCCTCTGCGTGGGACAGAGTTTGCTCTTCTCTCGGTTGACCCGAAGGCCCAACAGGCTGAGGTGACGGAGCACCAGGTCCCTGTGTTCGCACAACTGCTCCCGAGACTGGGCGAGTATAAACCAGTCGTCGAGATAGTTGAGAATGCGAACGCCGCGTTCTCGGAGTGGAACAATGGCTGCCTCCACGACTTTCGTAAAGACGCGGGGCGACAGGGACAGCCCGAAGGGCAAGACTTTGTACTGATATGCCTTCCCCTCGAACGCAAAGCAAAAGAACGGTCTGTGTCGAGGGAGAATAGAGACATGAAAATACGCGTCCTTCAGGTCGATCGCTGCAAACCAATCTTGGGGACGGATGCATTCGAAAATGCATTTCTGCGTTAGCATTCTGAACGGAAGCTTGTGCAGGGCCCGTTTCAGAACACGCAGGTCCAAGATTGGCCGTAACCCACCGCCTTTCTTGGGTACAATGAAGTAGGGGCTGTAGAACCCCGACTTCATATCGGCTGGAGGAACCGGCTAGACCGCGTCTTTCGCGGTAGGGCATCGATCTCTGACCGCAAGACATGGGCATCACTGCTCCTCACGGAGGTGAAGAGGATGCCCTTGTGCTTGGGAGGCCGGTATGCGAACTGAGTCGCGTAGCCGAGTCTGATAGTACGGATGAGCCAGCGAGACGGTCTGGGGGCTCTCTTAGCCAGGCCCCCAGAAGCCGTGCAAGCGGGACCAATGGCACCAGAGACGTACCCGGGGTGGGGCAGCGAGGTGGAACGCTCAGACCCAACCCGGACGGCCCGGAGGCGACCCGGAGTGGGTCTGATCGTTCCAGGGTGGGGCAGTGTGTGGGAGAGAAGGCCCGGGGGCGTCCTCTAGCCTCACACCACCCCCTGGCGAAGAAGAGAGGGGAAGCCAGGAGTGGCAAGGCCCGGGGGCGTCGCACACAGCCGGCTTGAGCCTCTCTGGGCCCAGGGACAAAGGAAACTGCTCTGAGAACGTGGGTACTGCTGGACTCCGGAGAGCCAGCGGCAGGACCGAAACCGAAAAATATATTCTCCCCCCGGTCCTCCTCCGGGGGAGGGAGGGGTGCGGACACCGACTCCCTGAGCAGTTCCCCTCTTGCTGGGCTGCCCGTTTCAGGGCCGCTTGCCCTTGTGCTTGCCAGCGGACTTTGCGGGACCCTGGACGGGTTGGGCGCCTCCCTTGCGCCCGGCCACCTGCTGCCTGGGTGGAGGCTGCTGCTTGGCTTATCAGGGGCGGAGGCGGACGCAGGGAGACACCCTCGGCGACAAGCAGATGGAGGTGCTGCGGACAACGACTGGGTGGAGGTAGCAGCTGGTCGTCGTGGCAGGAAGTTTTTTTTTTTTTTTTTTTATTAATATTTTTTACCTCCACCTGCTTCTGGGCCACCAAGAACTGCTGGGCACAGTTCTCGATGACGTCGCCGAAGAGGCCAGCCTGACAGACAGGGGCGTTGAGGAACCGAACTTTGTCGGGCTCACGCATATCTGCCAGGTTAGCCCCAGCTTTCTGGACCACTAGTGTGGACATCGCCTGACCCAGGGAGCGTGCAGTGACTTTCGTCACCCGGAGGGCGAGGTCCATCACAACACGCAGTTCCTGCATAACCCCTGGGTCGGGACTACCCTCGTGCATGCAGGACAGAGGGCAGTGAGAGAGGGAAAAAACTTAAACATTATGGCCCTTTTGGCGTTCCATATTTTGGCACCAAATAGTTCCACACTGCTAAGTTTTTCCAATGCACATCCGGGCAGCCACCCCAGAAAGCATGGCTGTCAACTCTGAATCTGATTCAGCATGAGCACACTATTATAGTGGGAATCTCAGCATCATCATTTCCAGCGCATAACAGCCCTCTCTCCGATGCAGCAATTGACATCTGTCCTCCGCCAGAGCCCCAAATGAAACGCTAGGTCCCCCCTTTTTTCAAAAAAGGACCAGCAATCCCATCCGTAAGCTACCAGCAGGCATGTGAGACAATGAGCGTGGCCGTCCGACTTGACGGCACATGGCGCGCTGAACACTCAAGCCTCCAAGAAGAGGCACGGTGAACAAAGCGCCGACGTGGTCATGTTCTCATAAGGGAACATGAACCACCCACAAACAAAGTCTCAGCATGCTTGTGATGCGATAGAGGAGTGGGGGCCCACGGGGAATGTACCCGGCGGGGAAGCCCCACTATAATCCTCAGGCCACCAAGACTTATTAGCCAAAGTAGACCTTTTCCGGTGCACCAGAAAAGGAACTAGATCGGGGAATAAGCAATGGGACTCAACCCCGTTTGAGGTATCACAGTCTCGACCGCGCACCAGAGGACCGAGTGACGTGCTGGGTTGCCGTGGCAACCCCCGCTGTCAGCCGGCGCCAGACGGCACACGGTGCGCTGAACCCTCGAGCCCGAACAACGCGCCGACGTGACCACGTTCTCCTGGGAGAACGCGGATCACCCACGAACGCAATCTCACATGTTTATATGCGAGAGAGATCGTGGCCGTCAAATGAGGACAGGAAACAACCGCATCCAGAAACACACGGTTTGAATGACATCTTGAAAAAGACGCAGGGTCAAACCGTGTTGCTCTTTTTAGAAGGAAATGCTCTTTTAGAAGTGCTGAAGCGCTCAGGGAGATGACCGCGGCTCACAGCAGTCCGATTGCAAGCCTGCATGTGAGCACTCAAGAACGGAAACGCTCAGCCAACCAACACAGGAACAAGTGTATGTTGCAGCGGCCGCTCGCTGACTCGCGCCGTCACACCAGCACCCAGGTAAGAGAGCGATCCTCCTCGAGACTCGTTTAAACACTCTTCGCAGAAACAGCTTGATACAGCAAACCGTTCGGCTCCGAAGTTAAAAAAGCAATATGCGGTACTCCACTTCCGTGTTTATACCCGCGGTGCGGGGCGGTGCGTGGACCGCATGCCAATACAATTGGCTAGTTTCTAATACACTCGAAGTAGACTGGTCTCTGAAGCCACATCCCAATTCGTCGGTCAGTTCCGACGTACGTCGAACGTGACCAACTGAAAGGGAACCATGGTATCCACGTTTTGATTGTCATTGTTGTTGCTCACAAAACACAAGTCCCTTTAATGTCAGATCTAAGCTACGAGCTCTTTTAAGCATCATTGAATGCTTTAATTAATACCATAACTCGGAAAGTTTGTCCTTTGTGGCCAGAGGGATAAACTTCCCGAAAATTGGGTAGGAAGCATAGACCTTGTGAGTGGATAAAGGATTACTGCTCGTTCGTTAAACGGAACGGAGAGGAATTTTGAATCAACTCCCTAGAGGTTATTCTGTGATTATTTATAATTGCTATAAATTGTTGTTAACCAGATATATTATATATTGCATAAATACCTAGGTTAGGTATTCCCCTTTTTGGGTGATTTTGGAGATTTATGATTAGATTATAACCCGTTATGATTAATCATAAATCCCTAAATATTAATACCCATAATTCCCTATTGAGCTAAATTTAATTTAATAATATGTAACCCTAAGACGCTACAACATTCACGCTGAGAATCGAATCATTCTCACTATAAATTGCCCCCAAAAGTGGATCTGTGATCGATATTGATTATAACATTTGGACTTGAGTTTCATGGCTCCACAATTTTGCAATATCAATACATAGAGGTAATCACTCAAAAATATTTAGGAAAATTAAAATTTATCTAGCAACGATTAGACCATTTTTCCCCCCTTTATTTTTTGCAATATGTTTTTTGCAGTTACATAGAATGTAATAATTTACATTGATTTGAAAGTGACTCGTCTACTGAAAATGTTTTATTTATTTATTTATTTTTAAAGGTTTTCATCAAACTTCTCTCTGAATATGTACAATGTTTGACTGTAGAAAGAGAATACAATATGCAAAGGATCAAGTCAGCCAGTCAGCCACATAAATAATAAAAACATGGACATGCAATACTGATTTAAGTTCAAATTATGAATTATTAAAAGCTAAATCTTACATACATTATCTTAAAACTTCTGCCGAGAAAAAATAGTCCATGATATATAAAACAATCAATGAGACAAGAAAAATAGCCCTAACAAGTTTGGTGGCATTACCATTGTAATGTCGTTATACTAATTGATTATATATTCCTAACACTAAAATGCCATTTCCATAACTAAATTGTTGTTTTGCCATCCAAAAAACAAACCCCTGCTGAAGTTATCTATGGGTTACGATGTTTAACAGTTGCGTAAAGCTGAGAGGAGTCTACAAACAGCTCTTCCTCTGAATCCTTTGACTCTGTTTGTTTAGTAACCACATCTGCTTTTACAATCACCTGAGCCTCTTTTGCTCTTGAAGACTCGCCCGCTGAGCTCTCTACCCTTGCCACACTTCCAGAACAACGTTGGACCACAGCGTAGTCAGCATGAAGTGAGGAAACGCCTTTGAACTCTCGTGACTCTGGTGTACAATTTTTGAAGTCAATGGACGAATAAATGGGGGATTCTGGATTTTCTGTGGCAGTTCCAGCAGAAGACATCTTGACATCATTGGCATAAACAGACTCCGCTTCATTCTCGTGTGGAACGGCCTAAAAGATTGACAGGGTTGAATCAGTGATTTAAAGCTCTAATGTGTCTGTGTACTTTATTTAGTTGGTAAAAAGGTTATTTACGTTTACTTACAACTTTAGATTTTTGTGTAGTGAATAAATCGTTTGTGTGATTTTGTGTGTCATTTGTAACTCACATCACTGGTTGAAATGCTTCTTGTAGCACCTTCTCTTCTAGTCTGCAGGAGTTTTATACTCTTTTTTCTGAAAAGCATGGGTTCATGTTTAATATCAGTTCTATACTAATTACCCCAAAAAGTGTTTAAACACCTTCACACTTAAAAATAAAAAATGTCCAATGCTATCTCACGACCAATTCGTACTTATTTTACGAGGTGGCTAATTCGCAAGAATTCGTAAACCCCAGTGACGGGTAGGTTTAGGCAAGGGGTAGGTAATTCGTACAAATTCATGTGAATTAGCGACCTCGTAAAATACGTACGAATTGCCATGAGATCGGGTTGGAATGTCCATTACATTGCAGGTACAAAATGACAAAGCAAGTGGCATCAGAAAACAAATGATGTGAGAGCATTTCTCAAAACTAACTTCTCTATTCTGTGCTTTATTTGTTCCAAAGTGGTTTTAGTGGATGTGTGAAGTAATCATAGTGTCCTTCATCATATTAGTACGTTTCATATGTATAGTGTCAAAATATGTTTTGTGATCATTGTGAATTGTATATCTGGGTTGTATAAATGCCTCTTGGTTTGATATTTTGTTATATAATGCAACCACATTCATACTTATATTTTTAGCTTCGATCCATTAAGCACGCATTATGTAAAAATGCAATTCATACCATGATTTGAATACATCACTTCTATGATAAACATGTTGTAATTTCGAAATTAAAATACATGTTGATATTTTTGAAGAGCAGAAAGTGCTCATAAGTTTAATCACATTTTCAAATTACATTTTTAGAGTCATACATAAACTTTTAGTATTAAGATTTTTCATTACTAGTAGTTGCTACTGTTCTTGGAACAAAGTTGTATTTAAATATTTCCATCCACATATATGAATAAATAACTTTCATCTGCACCATATGTCAGAAAAGTTTTTGAGCATATGACAAAACCCATCAGCTCATTATCATACAGCATATTGAGTCTGTTCTGTGATCATTATCTTTTCTTCTCTCCAAGTAACTTACTGTATTATTGTTGCTCTGCTAAGGTTCTTAATAACGCATGAGTCGTTCACCTACCGTACACAGATAAATGTAACGGCACAGAACATAATGACCAGCACAGCTGCAACAGCAACTCCAGACATCACAGAGGAAAGATTCACACCTAAAGAAGAATAAAGGAGTGTTTGGAAAACCACTGACGGTTCACTGATTCAATTAAACAAGGGCTAGCGAGTCATATCGTAATTTTTCAACAAAAAATAACAATGATGGCAGGAGCATGGGAACAATATGAAAAGTGAAAGATTAGCATTAGCATTAATGACTGATACTGTTACGGATTTTTTTCATTTACTAATCATCAGTTGACAGATCCTCAATTTCCCACAACCCTGCAGAGGATAAGCAATATGGAGAATTGACGGGATGAAATTTGTGTTCTATGGGATGAATCACAGAACTGAAACTCACGGTCAACAGGGGGAGGCATTTGAAGCAGTTGACTTGCATTGCCATGAGTGTTGTTGCCGACACACTCCAGAGTGAATGTGTGTGTGAGTGACTGATGAAGAGTGATGGAGCTCCTCAAGCCTGTGCTGTTCAATCGCTCTTCACTGATGAACGGGTTTGAAAAGTTAGTGACAGGACGTCCAGACATATGCCACCTCAGTTCAGGAGAGGGATTCCCATCAACCTCACAGAAACACACAGTTACATCCCCACTGACACAGCTGGACGAGGGAGAGATTTTAGGGGCATCTGAAAAAGAGAAAGAGAGAATGATGAGATACATATAGAATTATGGGCGTCTTATGGAAGAGAAAAGAACTGATGCCACAAAAACATCCTACACTGAACATGTAATGTGATGTTGTCCTGTGCTGTTTTGTTCTTGTCCTGTAGCTGGTAGGTTATAGTGCAGGTGAAAGTGACTCTGTGGTGACGGTGCGTAGCAGTGAAGTTCAGATCAGAGATGAGCTCCTGTTGTCTGCTGCTCTCACTGAGGGGGATTCTGGGAGTGGAGCTCCATGTGAGAGTTGGTGGAGGAGAGGAGCAGAGAGACTCAGCAGAGCAGCGCAGACTCACAGAGCTCCCCTCCAACACCTCCTCTTCATCCTCATACAGCTTCACTGTGGGTTTGGGGGGAGACTCTGAAAGACACATAAGGTCAAGATTAAGTGACAATGATGGCATGACAAATACATTTAAAATATTCATTTAACACATTCATTTATTAATAAAAGGCTCAAATCACTCACCAATGACATTTATAGTGGAGCTGTTTCCTGTATAGGTGTATTTCAGACCACCACTACCTTCAATCCTGAAGAAATAGTCACCATTGTGATTTGAACTAACATCATAAAAGATAGTGGTGCAGTTCTTCTCATGTAGTTTTCCAGTTATTTCCCCTTTTAAGTCATTATTCTTGGGAGAGCTGGAGTTAAACACTAAATTTTTTTCTAAACTAGTCCCATTTTTGAGCCAACATCCTCTTGCACTCTTAGTGAGGTTTTTGTCATATTCATCCTTAATCTCAAATCTGCACTTTATGATCACGCAGGATCCACTGAGAGCTTTAATCCTCTCTGGCAGACTGATGCTGAAATCTCTACAGCAAACACCTACAACACACACACGATGAAAAGCATTCAGACACAAGCAGAAACAAACACCGAAGCATTCAGACACACCAACACATTTCTGTTTTTATACAAAATGCTACAAAATTATTTTTTTCACCCATTACAAAACATTCATTTGCATTACGATTATTGTTAAAAAGGGTAAACATAAGCAGAACCGCAGCAGCAGTGAAATAAAATATTCAACAGCAATTTAATCTAAATTGTAATAATATTCTTTTAAAGAAATATTTCTTGAGAAAAGAACTGATTTTCAACATTGGATAAATGTTCTTAAGTGTTTGTAAGTAAACTATATGAAGCACCATAGTTTCGGAATAATAGTTTAGCACTTGAATTCACGCTCTCATTCACGTCACACTTTTGTTGTTTAAAAACTAAATGTGAAGAAGAGAAAGGAAACCACACCTTGTAACAGAAAAGAGAAAATAATGATTTGATCTGCCTTATTCATCTCGTCATTAACAGAAACCCAGTCCTGTGAGGAAACACACATTAGTAAATCTGCACATCATAGAAATCATAAATTGAACCTGATCATAAACTGATCATTTTCGTAAATTATACTGAACAAACAGATATTTATGAAATCACTGTAAGTGTCCAATAAACTGAACAACACTTCTGAAGAAACATCTAAAGAAGAATAAGAGTTCAAGACTTGCCAGAGATGAGAAACATTTTGTTTTCCTAAATGCAGAAGGACACCAAGTTCTGTATTGTGGCGTCTGCCGATGATTTGAGACTGTGTAAAACTGAGTTGTGTGAGCATAATATAGACTGACAGCTAGAGAACAACTTCCTGTATCGGCACATACATTCTATTCACAGATTCACTATTCCTTGTACAAAGTGGAAGATCATATCATTAATTTAGTAAAATGATTATACATGTTTTGAACTTTAACACATATGCCTATTCAGTTGCCGTCATTTTCAGTATTAAAAAATAAATGTGACACCTTGCATCAGTTTCCTGCTCAGAATTCATATAGGCCTACTAAGAAGAGCTTAAGTTTTTCTTTGAACCAAAAGCATCTGATAAAGTGTAATCACATCACATTTATGCAGAAAAGGGAAATGGTATTTAAAGAATCTGCATTGCCATATTAACTCATCAGCAGCAGCCTTTTAAAATTCAAAAAGTGGTGAAAAAAGTGCATTGGTGAATTTGATGATCTAAGAAAAATGTTCAGTGCTCTGCTGTTTGCAGTCAGTAGGACATAGAGATGCCCCGTTCTGATTGGATTTCAAACTGTCTCCACTTGTTGCAATACAACTTTCCCTGAGATCTGCTACTGTACATCACTGCTCTGTACCGGTGATTTAATGACAGAATTCACACACGCTGCTGACTGAACATGGATGGTTTGCAACAAAGTAGCATTCTTTCAGCATTTTGATTTTAGATGTACAGTATTTAAAATATGGTGCTCAGATGAGTAAATGCAACACTGTGCTGTGACATTTCTCCATATATGGACTTTTGAAAAATAATTGACTTCTTATAAGCATTTATTTATGGTTATCATCTTTAAAGGCCCACTGAAATCAAAATAAAGTGTTTTAGCTTTTAGTATGATTATCTTAGCCTTAAGGTTATGAATTAGCTGGTGTGTTCCATAATGACAAAATTTGCATTTAGGAGATATAAGCATTCAAAACTTACAGTCTCTCACTTCCGTTAAAGCGAATCACAGATTTTGATTACATCAACGCAGACTTCACCTTCTCGTCAAATCTTCTGTCCAATCAAATGCACTCTAGAATCTGAAGTCCCGCCCCCTGCATTATAAATAGACCCTGAACTGTGTCTGAAAATGGTCAGCTGTTCACGCATTTACTATTTTCTACATGGTAAACGGCACATAGCGCACTATATATGCGATAGGTAACGATTCAGACAGTGTACATATGTATTCAATTGAGGCGAATGAAGTCTGGGTTCACGATAGTTTCACGCGCACCGCAGCAGCGCACACACATAGTCTAGACCAGAACCGTTGACTAGAGACACGAGAGCGCAGCGCAGATTATATGCGCGAGTCAGCGCAGACAACAAAACATATCGGACCCATTTAAATGCTGCACAGAAGCTGTATTTCAAGGAGATATGGAGGAGATTATGATGATAAACACCAACGGTTAGACTCGGAGGAAACTGGCTTTAAAAAAAACAGAAAGGCTCTAGTCAAACTGTGGTAATAACGGAACGCTATTGGCTGTTTCAAAAAAGGGGAGGAGCTGCTAACAGCTGGAGCCTTTTGAGGGGAAATTATGTCAACACATTGAATAATGCTGCGCGTTCCAAGGCACTTCAGTGGGCCTTTAATAACAGAAAACTAAGGCCTGAATCATGGTAAAAAGCATTGCAGTAGACTATCAAAAAAAGTATAAAAACTGTTTATTCTTATACAAAAAAACCCACAAATAACAGACTTGCTTAGTAAAAACATACGTGACACGGATCCAAATGTAGGGGAAATTTAATAAAAAAAATAAAATAATCCAAAACCAGAAACACAAAAGAAAACACGGGTATCAGAGAACAGGAAACACCATACACCTGCATGACAACAAACAACGATCGACAGAACAACTGAAGCACTGGGGTATATATACACACACACACACACACAAGGGGAACAAGATTAACAAGATAACAAGGGGAGTGGTAAATGGAAAACACCTGGGAAGACTAATCAGCATGAAAAACTACAAAACTCCCCAGGAACAGGACATGGAAAAGAACACAGAGCCTAGGCACAAATAAACTTCAACATAAAAGTCCCAAGTGCAAGACACAAATGTGACATTACTCCCCCCAGAACCAGTAATGGAGGGAGGTGAAGTGGCGGCGGAACAGGGGGAGGGATGGAGGGTCAGGAGCGGACACTGGAAGCGGGATGGGACCTGGGGCGGATCGGATGGCCTAGGTGGAACAGTCTGGTCCGGTGGCTTGGGTGGCAAAGGCTGTTCAGGTGGCTTGGGTGGCACAGGCCGATCAGGTGGCCAGTCTGACCCAGACGTACACAGATGAGTAGTTGGCTTTTGCTGACAGCAGGTCGCTGGGCTTGGATACAGACTGATCGCTGGGCTTGTGCTAGCTGCAGAGCACTGGGTTGGGATGCTGCGCACGGGCCGGAGCCCTCTCTGTGCCCTGCGCACGGGCCGGAGCCCTCTCTGCGCCCTGCGCACGGGCCAGAGCCCTCTCTGGACGCTGGTCGGAGACAGGGAACGTCGCTGGGCTCTGTACAGAGACAGGGGCCGTGGCTGGGCTCTGGACAGTGACAGGGGACGTGGCTGGGCTCTGGTCGGAGACAGGGGACGTGGCTGGGCTCTGGTCGGAGACAGGGGACGTGGCTGGGCTCTGGTCGGAGACAGGGGACGTGGCTGGGCTCTTGGCACGGGTTGAAGGCGCAGATGCAGTGTCCATCCCTGCTGAAATCCCCACCGCCAGGATAACAGCGGCGCAGTGTTCTCTAGACTCGATGCCAGTCTCCCGTACCTATGGACTGCCTCAAAGTCTTCCTCCACGAAGGCCATGGCCCCCGTGATCTCCGACCTGGTGACCCCTGCCACCAATGCTGAGCCGCATAGCTGTAGTGCCAGAGCAGCGTAACACTCAAAAAAAGTCCAGTCCTGTTCCCACCACGGCATCCATGACCGGAGTGGCTCAGCCAATCCCCTCCGGAACATCGCCATCTGGCTCTCCTCGCCCATCCTTGTTAGGCGAGCCAACCTGATAAACTCAAGAACATAGTTCTCTGTACTGAGCTCTCCCTGGTGAAAGTGTGTTAATTCCCCCGCTGGATCCATAATGGGTCGGTCGTTCTGTCACGGAACTGAGAAAACACAGACAACAGGCAGAGAAGTAGGATCCAAATGCAGGGGAAATTTACTTTAAACAAATTATCAAAAACCAGGAACAAAGTAACACTGATGAAAAAAACACAAATGAAAACACGGATAACAGAGAACAGGAAACAGCATACACCTGCATGACAACAAACAACAACCGACAGAGAACAACTGAAGCACTGGGGTATATATACACACACAAGAGGAACAAGGTTAACAAGATAACAAGGGGAGTGGTAAATAGAAAACATTACTTAAAGGAACTGTATGTAAGAAATGTATTTCAATTAATCATAAAATGGCCCTGATATGTCACTAGACATTAAGAAATCATGTTAATTTCAAATACTTATATCACTGACAACGGTTTTCCGGCCAAGATATTGTCATTTTAAAAGTGAAGTTGCAGCCCTCAACTGATGTTGATGTTGACATGTAGTGTTTTGGCCTGAAGCACCACCCTCCACCTGTCTACCAATCACGAAGTCAGTAGTGTTTCTGCATTCGGGTTGCCAGCTCTGCTCTAGTTACCACAGCTGCAGCTACAAACTTTTTGGATAAACAATGTCTAACTTTACGAAACCTAAACAACCTCGTTATGAATCAGAAAAACGTTGTGACAGTGTCTGAAATAAAACAAGGATTTGTATAAGAGATGCCTTTGAAAGATGGAGACGGCTGAAAACGGAGAATAATTTGAAGACTGATGCCAACGTTGCTAATTTTCTCCTGGACAGGTAAGGTTCATCTATGTTTGGCTAATTTGTACTTAATGTAAATGGACATTTTCAAATATTCATGACAGTCGAACAAAGTTATGCATGTTCGTGCAAAGTAACGTTAGGTTAGCGCAGATGGAGGAGGTGGGTCATTGAATTGAAAAGGTATAAAGGAATTGTTTGGTAAATAAAAACGGCGAGTCGTCATTGCTAACATTAGTAATGCATTATCAGAGCCCGTTTCTCTGTCATTATGCTGGGACGCTGAGGAAAACAACATTAGCACGCTTATTATTGCAATGTGAAAACGTATTTGAGACAGTAGCCTAACGTTACCTCGGTAAAAATGATTCCTCATTCGTTCTTCGCATATATAGTGGACAAAACATGCTGCAAGTTGACCTGTATGACCATTGCTAATGTTATTTAGCTTTGCTGTAATTTTACTATAGTATTTTTTCATGTGGGAATGTTCTGTCACATACGAGCGTTCATATTTACGATTAGTTTTGGCTAATCGCCATTAGTACATTTTTGCGATTCATAATTACTTCACAAAACATCGCTCTTGAAGCATAAACATAATTAACAGAAAGAAGAAAAACCTTGTCACTTGCCATTGAAAGCTCCTAGCAGCCTATGTTCCTGCTGGATCCTGCAGCCTAGCTGGCAACCTCGAGTCAGGGGAGGGGGAGAGGGAATACACCGCTCAACAGTAATTTGAAAGTGATTGCAGTACCAGTTTTGGCCACAGTCCTACATACAGCTCCTTTAACAAACATCCCTACTTCTTCAGCATTTATTAATCTTAGTCGATGGTCATTTCAACATTTACATATATGTTTTTAGTCAACATTTGTTAATGCACTGTGAACTAACATGAACAAACAATGATTAATTAGATTTTTCTTTACTAACAGTAACAAAGATTAATTTCACGAGTTCACACTTACATCAAATTAAATAGAGTAAATATTATGCGTATTTGGCGTGCTGTCCGGGGGAGGGCTCCGGGCTCGGAATTTTGCCCGAACCCAGAGTACCCCCCCCCCGTGATGGAAATAGTCTAGAACTAGACTACATATATTAATTTGATGTCTTATGTGAGTTTAATTAAGTGAGGAGAAGGGGTGGTGGAGGGATGCTAAGAAACTGTCAACGACAGGAAGGTAAATCGGCAGTCTATATACACCTCCTATCGTTGATTTTTTTAATGAGCTCCTCTTGTGTTCAATTAGGTTTAATTATCTGGGTCTGCTCCACTTAACAGTTTTAATTTCCTGAATGTGTTCCTCCCGAAATTTGTTTATAAAACATCAATTCACGAGTTCACACTTACATCAAATTAAATAGAGTAAATATTATGCGTATTTGGCGTGCTGTCCGGGGGAGGGCTCCGGGCTCGGAATTTTGCCCGAACCCAGAGTACCCCCCAAAATGCAAAAACAGAGGACAGCCACCAAATCCCCCCCCAAATACGCAGATAATTGGTAGGCTGGCGTTTTGATGAGCCTGGTTGCTTGGCCCGGAGGGCCTGTTGCTTCAGATGGGAGCTGCTCGCGGCATTGGGCAGGCGAGCCCTACTGGCTGATGGCTGGAAGCAGCCTTAGTTTTGAACGACTGGTCAGGAAGGCTCTTGCAACATCCGATGGGAGGCCAATGCTCACTGTATCAGATGGAAAGCTTTAGCGGCTGATAAATGAAAACAGCATGGTTGGAACTACAGTTTGGGAAGGCTCTTGCAACATCCAATGGGAGGCCAATGCTCACTGTATCAGATGGAAGAACCCTACCGGTAGATAAAATAGGAGCAGCAAGGTTTGGAACGACTGGACGGGAAGGCTTTGCAACATCCAACGGGAGGCCAATGCTCACTGTGTCAGATGAAAAACCCTACCGGCCGATGATGAAAAGCAGTATAGCTTGGAACGACTGGTCGGGAAGGCTTTTACGACATCCAATGGGAGGCCAATGCTCACTGTATCAGATGGAAAAACCCTACCGGCCGAAAATGAGGAGCAGCATGTTTTGGAACGACTGGTCGGGAAGGCTTTTACAACATCCAATGGGAGGCCAATGCTCACTGTATCAGATGGAAAAACCCTACCGGCCGATAATGAGGAGCGGCGACTGGTCGGGAAGGCTTTTACAACATCCAATGGGAGGCCAATGCTCGCTGTATCAGATGGAAAAACCCTACCGGCCGATAATGAGGAGCGGCAACTGGTCGGGAAGGCTTTTACAACATCCAATGGGAGGCCAATGCTCGCTGTATCAGATGGAAAAACCCTACCGGCCGATAAATGAGAAGCAGCATGTTCAGGAACTACCTGGCCGGGAGAACCCGTGTTGCCTCTGATGGGAGCTCATAGCACCTGGCGGAACGGGCCCTACTGGCTGGTAAGTGTGGAGCAGACAGAATTTGGGGTGACCGATCGGGAAGGCCTTTGCGTCATCCAATGGGAGGCCAATGCTCGCTGTATTGGACGGGGAATAAAAGCCCTACCGGTCGAAAAAGAGGAGCACATGATTTATTCCGCCCAACCAGAGGGACACCCTACTGGCTGTAAACGGAGGGCGCGTTGTTTGAAACGGCCGGTCAGGAAGGCTCAGGCCACATCTGGCGGGGAGATCAATACTCGTGACGACAAACAGGTGAGCCCTACTGACCGATAGACGGGGCGACGCAATTTAAAAAGAAACGACTGACCGAGGGGGCCCACCCAGCCTCCACCAGGAGCATTTTCTGGCTTCAGGGGAGTGGGTCCTATCGGCTGACGGCACGGTAAAGGAGAATTGGAACACCCGGCCAGGAAGCTCTCGCCGACATCAGATGGGAGCACAATACTCGCTGTATCAGATGGGTAAGCTTCGCTGGCGGACAGGTGGAGGGTAAAGCATGCAAGTTCGCCCAGGAGAGCTTTTGCAGCATCCGAAAGGAGATCAATACTCGCGGTTTCGGGTAGCCTCGCTGGACGGCGGAAAGCAAAGTGGATAGACATAGACCTGGAGAGCTCTGTGGTGTCCGAAAGGAGATCAATACTCACGGTATCGGACAAGCAAGCCTCGTTGGATGGAAGAGAAAAAGATTGATAGCGACTTGGAGGGCCCTCGCGGCATCCGATGGGAGAACAATTCTCAAGGCATCGGAAAGGCACCCTCGCTAGTCAGGGAAAGAAAAGATGGAAGCTGGCCTGGAAGGCTTCCACGGCATCCGAGGGAAATCAGCTCGAGGTGTCGGATGAGTGGGCCTCGCCAGATGGAAAAATAGGGAAAAGGAAATAGCCACTATCAAGGAGAACTCTGCGGTGTTCGACAGGAGATCAAGACTCGCTGTATTGAACGGGTGAGCCTCGTTAGTTTGAAAAAAGAGAAAGAAAGGATAGGGTTTTTTATAAGGGTTGTTAATTAATAAGGGTTTGGTGAGCTTTCTTGATGTGGTATCGGTCGGTCCTAATGTAGCTTTGAAAAGCGTGAGAAGACCATCTCCCGAGAGCTTGGATCTGCTGCTGGGAGAGTCCTTTTTGCGCTGCAGTTGTTGCCGCCCCAATGCGGAAGGAGTGGCTAGAAAAGTTTTGCGCTGAGATGCCTGTTTGCTGGAGAACAGATTTGAGCTGTTTTTGGAACCAGAATCGTGTGATGGGTTTGTCTACAAAGAGGGGTTCGGACAGAGATTTAGCCTGAAATCTCCTCATTTGGAGGTATGCAAGAACAGTTTGAAATGGTTGAATTGGGGAGGAGATGTTGAAAATGTAGACTAAATGGCCTTTTTTACTTTGCTCTGTCTTGCTTCGCTTGATTAAATATGATATGGTTTCATCGTCAAGTACTGATAAGTCTGAGACAGTGGGGTGGACTTTGTGGTCGAATTTGGAGGTGATTGCGATTTCTGAGCATCTAAAAAAGCCAAAGAAAGCCAAGATAAACATGGTATCCAGAGTGCGGGCTGTGTCAAGGGGTTGATATCCTGTACGAAGGGTATGAATGCATTTTGTGAGTAAATCTAGAGTTATGGGTTGTCTACTGTCAGGGCGGGTGGGTTGTGATCGCTGAATTCCTTTGATCAGGAGGGAGGTTTGGGAGTTTTTTTTTTTTTTTTTTTTTTTTTTTTTTCTTCTTAATATTGTATTGTAACTCTTAATATTGTTGAGATAAAAGAGGTAATTGAGAGGAGAGAAAAATCAGGGAACTGCAAGCTATATGAGAAGTGGAAAGCTTTAAAACATCTCCAAGCTGTCACATATGATTGGATTGTTCTGGGGGAAACTGCTTGGAGGATACTGTTGAGCGATGCGTCCAAGAGGGGTTTTAGCGGGTGATTTATGGAAATATCAGTTCTGAATAGTGAGGTACTGGAGTTGGGAAAATATCCGCCTCTGGAGCCAATGTCCTGAATTTCTGAAACAGAAAACGAGACAGAGAGTCAGCAATTAGGTTTTCGGACCCTGGGACATGTTTTGCAGTAATAATAAATTGATCACAAGCTGAGATCCAGATGAGACGTCTTAGGAATGGCATTAAAGCAAGTGAATGAGAGCGGCCTTTATTAATGCACTGGACTGTTGCCTCGTTATCGCAGTACACTAATATGCTACTAGCCGTCCATTCTTTCCCCCACAAAAAAGCCGCGACTACAAGAGGGTAAGGCTCAAACAGAACTGAGGACTGTAGCATGTCTTGACTGTGGTGGCCATGGAGACGCGAACCAGCGTCCTTTATAGAATCCCCCAAAGCCGATCGAAGGGGCTGCATCTGTGAAAAGTTGGATGTCAACAGGGGAAGAAACGAGATTATTATAGAAAAAAGACAAGCCGTTCCGCTGGTTTAGAAATGTTATCCGTAGCCTAAGTTCGTCGCGACACGCCGTGGTTATTGGAATTTTTTGTCCTCCAGCGCGTGAACCGAAGATGCAAGTGGGAGAAGATGCGAGATGAAAGGGCGGCCTTGCGGAAATGATGCACATTGCGACATTTAAGTGACCTAGCAGTGATAGGAGTTCGTGTTAAGAATGGTGGGAGTCATCTAGAAAAGTAGGTGCGATGAGAATTATCCTATCTATTTTCTCGATAGTATGTCGAAAATCTTGGGGCTGCTTTTACAACCGAACGGCGAAGTAGAATTTCTAAAACATTGTGGAAATATGTTTATCATTTCAAGTTCATCTTATCACTGTATGAGGATGTGATTGACTATTTATGATTGAAGTATTTATTTATTTAAAAATTTATGTTTACTTGTAATAATAATTAATGAGGACACATTCACAAATTGGGTTAGTATTAAATAAACAATGTTTTAATAAAAATAAAAATATTAAAGTGTTCAAATACACACATATTAAAAAGAACAATTGCTGGAAAAGTGCACTTATACACTGTAAATGTCTAACACGCTATATTTAACAGGTATTGCCTGTTGTTTGTAAATGAAAAAGTTATAGTGCTTTATCCAAAATAATTAAATAATAATAGCAAAAACAAGGTGAAAAGCAGTTTTAGACAGAGGTTAAGGGACCATATGCAGCTTGACCGTCTCTTATAATAGGTTTGAATGAATTCAGAAAAACACTCTGCCTGTCTTTGTTAGGATTCCATTGTATTTAAATTGTAAACAAGGTGATAAAGATAAAAATGACGTAGCCTAATTAAACTACAGCGAAGGTGAAGCAAGCGACTCCTTTTGAATCGCTCTGGCGGTTCTCGAATCTCAATTTCGTTCTCGTTGTTGAGTCAGGAATCGATTGCAACCGGTTTTCGGATTAGCAGTACACTGAACCGACAACTGTTTGTTTCGAACATGTCCGATTGAAACCGATGAGCTGATGATACTGCGCATGCGTCTAGCGACTGACTGACTGCACGGCGAGTCTCTCTGAACCGAACGAACAACAGCTGATATGAGCGCGTGTCTATGAAACGACTCCGACATGAATGAGGGGGAAAACTGGCGAACCGTATTTATTTAATTACAAAAACATAGTAAGTGGATCATGGTTTCTTCACTGATGAAGACTGATTTATTGATCTTATAACTGTAAAGATCGTTTGCAACACTGCATGTGTTTGGATGCTTTAGATGTAAAACATTTTTTAATAAACTATCAGATTATGATGATATTTTATCTGACTGATGTTATGATTACTGACTTTATATATTTTAATGTGTAAAGTGTGTTTATCCAGCCCGCAATAGACATGGCATAATTACGTCATTGTGAAATGACGTCATTACGTTTGAGCGCAAAAGAACTGGTGAACCAGTTTTTGATCCGGTTCATTGGACGAACTGTCCGAAAGAACCGGTTCGCGGAAAAGAACCAAACTTCCCATCACAACCGGGCAGGGAAGGGAAGAGTTAATTTTAGAACATAACACAGTAGCATGTGCTATAGACCTGCCGACTGCACGCGAAATATTCCTACAGTCTAAGAACATCCTGCTGTGGAGGTCTGTGTCGAGAGCGACCCAGTAAGCGCACTGGTTCCACTGAGCTAGCCGCACGGCACACTTCTCAGAGAAGAGTTTGTGGTATATGTAAAAATGACCTCCCCCATAGGACAGCGCGAGCTCGGCTATGATTGCCAGATAATCATTCAGCTCGCGGCGCCTTTGGGGGAAAACTGAACAAATAATGTCCGTGAAACGGGAAAAAGCAATCGAAAATTCAGGAAAAGAAAGTAAGCGGGATGAATGTGGGTTGGGGTTTTTTAAATTGACTGAAAAGTCCCCGCAGTCTATTTGACGATTTATGTCTGAGACAGGAAACAGAGAGAGTGATGACAAATCAATGTCCAAACCTGCCAGGATCTGAGCCCTGTTTTGGGCCACTGGAGGCGGCTCAGAGGAAAACGCGTTAGCTGGGACAGACATCGGTGTTGCTGTGAGGAGAGAGAACGAAGATTTAGTTTGCAGAAGGCGGTTGGAATAGAGAGGAACCGGGACTGCGTCTGGAGCATGGAAGGAACAAAATGTTAGGGGCATGAGAAAGAGAAGGAAGCATCCGAGACGTATGCTCTTGTGCTGCTGGTAGAGGCGGCCCTGCGTTTGCTGGAGCTGCAGGCCACTGAAAAGAATGAGTGTTAGTTAATTGTTGATAGCTTGGACCGCTAGCAAGCTCGCGCTAGCATCTGCAGTGGGAGCTGGAGGCCACTGAAAATGCAAAGGATTAGGAACTGGAGGAGGAATGAGCTGAGAGGCTGAGAGGAGACCTGTGGGCCCAGCCCCAAACATCTCTGCGCCTGTAGAAGTCCATGCTAAGAAACTGTCAACGACAGGAAGGTAAATCGGCAGTCTATATACACCTCCTATCGTTGATTTTTTTAATGAGCTCCTCTTGTGTTCAATTAGGTTTAATTATCTGGGTCTGCTCCACTTAACAGTTTTAATTTCCTGAATGTGTTCCTCCCGAAATTTGTTTATAAAACATCAAAAAGGTTTTAAACATATATTGCTCACTGTTAGTGTGTGTTAGCTAATGCATTAACTATGGAAAATATGCATATAAAATCATGAAAGTACAGCTTTTTTGTCAGAAAGTCAATATTATAGTTCACAAAAAGACACAAATTAGATATTATATTAAATCAAAATTTGAATACATACACATATACATTTTTTGTAATCTCTCCTTTTCTTAAATAGAATGTGAGATTAGAATAAGTGTGTCTGAAATCATACCAAATGGATGGTCCACTATTCCAGGTAGAAATCTGTGCACAGTCTAATGACTAATATTGCCCACAAACCATTGCACTTTAGGTGAGGATTTAGTTCAACACAAATAAAAAGATATTTAAGCATGGTAGATATGAGACAGATGGTGAGAGCCCTGACTTGTAGAACAATGTGCTACTTGTTTTCTCTCTAATTGAGTTGTGTAAATTTAATTCAATAAAATGTGAAATGTGTATATGAAGATGTTAACTGTTACAGGATGATTGACAGGCCAGTTTACAATGACAGAAAGCACGTAACTATGCAACAGAACAGTTATGATGTGGTAGTGCAGGTATGTCCCAAAGCTTGCCTGCTTTTTCTGTGAAACTTTATATTAGGTGTCCCTAAATACTACTTACATCAAAACATAGGTATAATTTGCTTATTGTGTTAATATTGTAATGCAAAACACTTGTTCCTCTATTGAGGTGGGATACGGGTAAGGTTAGGGGTGTTATGGGTTTAAGGGTGGGCTAATGTGTAAGAGAAGGTTCAACTGATGTAATTACAGAAATTCATAATTACAACTGTAATTACACCCAGGTATTTTTTTCAAAATATAAGTTCAATGTAAAAACAGGCACTGTATGAACACAATAAGTACTCATTCAAATGATTAATACGTTGCAGTAAAATACATTTAATATAAAGTGGGACCACTTTTTCTTTACAAAAAGAGTACATACTTTTACAGCAAAGTAGGCAAATCAAATCAAGCCATCTAAAAAAAAAAAATTCCAGACAAGCAAATGGCATATGTGCATGAATGGGAAAATAAATTTTTATTTTAAACCACTAAATAGATTTCCATAAAATATGACAAAAGAAAATGCATATTTGTTGCCAGTGAGGTTTGGTCTTCATGCTTTTGTAATGTATCAGACATAGGATCAATGTGTTTTTATACGAGTCTTCATGTGGAAATACATGCATTATATAAAATCCTGAAAGAACAACTGACTGAAGAAAACAAAGAAAGGGATAAAATGTATTTTTGTTGTTTATTGTGTGTCACCTCTCTTAATGTTCAAAGTCTCATATTCAGAGGGGGGAGCTGAGAGCTGAAGAGAAGCATATGTGTCTGCGGCCTCATTCTGAGCCTGAAAACAAAAACACTCTCAAACATCATCATCATCATCCTCATCACTTACTATATCTAGGCCTTATAACAAAGAATACTCACCTTCTGCTTGGTGGACAATCTGTAAAGAAAGGATATTATGTTACTAATTATGCACCCTTTTTTTTCTTTGATTGGGCACCTGTTACAGTTCTGACTCTCTTCCTATAAGACTGTGAGCCATCCATAATGGTCTAGTGGTGTAATTCTAGTTTGCATGCATGGGGGCGGTTTCAAATTTCAAATGCAATATAAATTTTTATAACGAACCAAGCAAAACTGGATCTGAACTCGACTGCCAAAAGTTAAGTATTCTCTTTTCTCAAAACAAATGTTCATGTTTAATATCAGTTACATGCTAGCTTTATAGGGAGCAAAATCAGAAGTCAAATATGACTGGCAAGTAGGGCTGGACGATTAACCAAAAACTAATCGAAACCGAAATTTAGAACTCTAACTGACGTAATTTTCCCATGTCGTTTATTTCGGTTTTCACGTGACTCCGCCCTGTCAGTCACATCAAGTGCAGTTTGCAGGCACACGAAAAGATGCAGGAGCAGTTATCTTTGTTTATAGATGCTCAGAATTACTATGGTAATTGCATGTTTTACACAGTTTATACACGTAAGTTAATCGCCGTTCTTATATGCGCTGATACACACACAGAGACGGCGCGCGCAAGCCCCGAAGCCAGATCACTGTGAAGTTTGTCAATTAAATGAGTTTAAAGGCTTGCCAGTTTGAACATTAAAGCGATTGGGCACTATTCAAGAACAACGTTATGGAAAACTTCTCCGTTCAGTGCTCATGAGCTTTTTTCTGTGACACAGAGAGCCGCGTTGTGTCTCAGACAACGCGCGCTAGATCACTTTCACTTGCGTCCTCACAAAGCTTTGTAATTTGTATGTGTTTTAAGGCTGCCAGTTTGAACATTGAAGCGATTTTAGACCATCTGATGTGTATTATGTTGAACTAACGTCTGATATACACACAAACACTCACAGACAGTAGCTCGCACATCGCGTGAAGATCGTGCGCAGAGAGGAGCGCAGAAACTCATTGTAAACGCTGCTGTGATTAAACTAAAGTAGCTTAGAAACTCAACCGTTATAGCATAGATTTTAAAACCTTTGAACTAAGTACAAACCACAGCTTCATAATTAATAGAGACGGTGTGACTAATTCACACACACAATCACTCTCTCATTAATGCATTCAAATAAATGTAATGTAGGCCTACTGTGCTTATTTATTTGTATCTGATGTACAACAAACAGAAATCTGCAAGATAGACAATAACTGCTGAAAGTGAACCGTTTTCTTCAAGTATTTAAAAATCACAAAGAAATATGCACTTTTTCATTAGAAAAAAATATCCCGCCTTTAATAGTAGAAAATATTTACAGCACGAACCTTATCAGTGAACTATGAGGGCAAAAAAAGGAAAGCAAAAAAAAAAAAAGAGCAAAATAATCATTCATTAATCGTAATCGAGGTAAAATGTTATTTTTGGTTCAAATCGTTACAGCCCTACTGGCAAGTGAATCAACTTCACTGTAAAAAATATATGATCAATAAGTTATGACAACATATGTTTTACATCGTTTTAACTCATCAAAATAAGTTACGCAATTTTCAACTTTTTTTAAATAATTTATACTAGATACGACTCATTTTTAAGTCAGTTTAACGTAATTTAAGTTGAAATGACTTGAACATCCAAGTTGATTGTACTTAATTTCATGCTGCAACTTTTTTTTTTTCAGTGTTGTGCAGTGACCCCCAAATTTTTTGGACAACTTAGTCAAACTTAAAAATGCCTAAATGTCAATTGCAATGCAGATACAAAATGACAAAGCGAGTGGCATCTGCAACCAAATGATGTAAGAGCTTTTCTCAGAGCTAACTTCTGTATACTGTATATTATTTTGGCTTAACTAGTGTCGAGTGGTTTTTAGTAGATGTGTGAACCATAGTATTGCTTTCACATTAACACTTAGTGTACTGTCAAAATACGTTTCGTGTTTATTTAGAATTCTATATATATTTTTAATCATTTAAATGCTACATTTATTTTTGTGAAATGTTTTGCTTGTCCTATTTTTGTAATAAATGCATCTTGGTTTGATATTTTTTGCTTAGATCTATTAATTTGTTTGAACATATATTGTGTAAAAATTCAACTCATACATAGCATGATTTGAATACATCATATTTCTAAATTACAAAAAACTTTTACTTAAAAAAGAGTAAAAGTATTATATTAAGATGTATAACCTCACGTCTATAAAAAATGTAAGGAAACATGTTATTACTTTTTACTGGAGTCATTATGTAAACCTTTGGTATATTTTTGGTTATTATTATTTTCAATAGTTGCTACTGTTCTTGGAATGAAGTATTTTCCTCCACATTACTGAATAAATCACTTTCATCTGCATGTCAGTAAAGCATCTGAGTTTATATACAGCAAAATCCATCAGCTCATTATCATACATTGAGTCTGTTCTGTGATCATCTTGTCTTCTCTCTAAGTAATGTATTATTGTTGTTCTGCTATGGTTCTTAATATGTGTAGTTCACGTACCGTACACAGATGCATGTAATGGCACAGAACATAATGACCATCACAGCTGCAACAGCAACTCCAGTCATCACAGAGGAAATATTCACACCTAAAGAAGAATAAAGGAGTGTTTAGAAAAAACACTGATCACTGATTCAATTAAACAAGGGCTAGCGAGTCATATCGTAATCTTTCAACAACAAAATAACAATAATGGCAGGAGCATGGGAACAATATGAAAAGTGAAAGATTAGCATTAGCATTAATGACTGATACTCTTACGGATTTTTTTCATTTACTAATCATCAGTTGACAGATCCTCAATTTCCCACAACCCTGCAGAGGATAAGCAATATGGAGAATTGATGGGATGAAATTTGTGTTCTATGGGATGAATCACAGAACTGAAACTCACGGTCAACAGGGGGAGGCATTTGAAGCAGTTGACTTGCATTGCCATGAGTGTTGTTGCCGACACACTCCAGAGTGAATGTGTGTGTGAGTGACTGATGAAGAGTGATGGAGCTCCTCAAGCCTGTGCTGTTCAATCGCTCTTCACTGATGAACGGGTTTGAAAAGTTAGTGACAGGACGTCCAGACAGATGCCACCTCAGTTCAGGAGAGGGATTCCCATCAACCTCACAGAAACACACAGTTACATCCCCACTGACACAGCTGGACGAGGGAGAGATTTTAGGGGCATCTGAAAAAGAGAAAGAGAGATTGATGAGATACATATAGAATTATGGGCGTCTTATGGAAGAGAAAAGAACTGATGCCACAAAAACATCCTACACTGAACATGTAATGTGATGTTGTCCTGTGCTGTTTTGTTCTTGTCCTGTAGCTGGTAGGTTATAGTGCAGGTGAAAGCGACTCTGTGGTGACGGTGAGTAGCAGTGAAGTTCAGATCAGAGATGAGCTCCAGTTGTCTGCTGCTCTCACTGAGGGGGATTCTGGGAGTGGAGCTCCATGTGAGAGTTGGTGGAGGAGAGGAGCAGAGAGACTCAGCAGAGCAGCGCAGACTCACAGAGCTCCCCTCCAACACCTCCTCTTCATCCTCATACAGCTTCACTGTGGGTTTGGGGGGAGACTCTGAAAGACACATAAGTACAAGATTAAGTGACAATGATGGCATGACAAATACATTTAAAATATTCATTTAACACATTCATTTATTAATAAAAGGCTCAAATCACTCACCAATGACATTTATAGTGGAGCTGTTTCCTGTATAGGTGTATTTCAGACCACCACTACCTTCAATCCTGAAGAAATAGTCACCATTGTGATTTGAACTAACATCATAAAAGATAGTGGTGCAGTTCTTCTCATGTAGTTTTCCAGTTATTTCCCCTTTTAAGTCATTATTCTTGGGAGAGCTGGAGTTAAACACTAAATTTTTTTCTAAACTAGTCCCATTTTTGAGCCAACATCCTCTTGTACTCTTAGTGAGGTTTTTGTCATATTCATCCTTAATCTCAAATCTGCACTTTATGATCACACAGGATCCACTGAGAGCTTTAATCTTCTCTGGCAGACTGATGCTGAAATCTCTACAGCAAACACCTACAACACACACACGATGAAAAGCATTCAGACACAAGCAGAAACAAACACTGAAGCATTCAGACACACCAACACATTTCTGTTTTTATACAAAATGCTACAAAATTATTTTTTTCACCCATTACAAAACATTCATTTGCATTACGATTATTGTTAAAAAGGGTAAACATAAGCAGAACCGCAGCAACAGTGAAATAAAATATTCAACAGCAATTTAATCTAAATTGTAATAATATTCTTTTAAAGAAGTATTTCTTGAGAAAAGAACTGATTTTCAACATTGGATAAATGTTCTTAAGTGTTTGTAAGTAAACTATATGAAGCACCATAGTTTCGGAATAATAGTTTAGCACTTGAATTCACGCTCTCATGCACGTCACACTTTTGTTGTTTAAAAACTAAATGTGAAGAAGAGAAAGGAAACCACACCTTGTAACAGAAAAGAGAAAATAATGATTTTATCTGCCTTATTCATCTCGTCATTAACAGAAACCCAGTCCTGTGAGGAAACACACATTAGTAAATCTGCACATCATAGAAATCATAAATTGAACCTGATCATAAACTGATCATTTTCGTAAATTATACTGAACAAACAGATATTTATGAAATCACTGTAAGTGTCCAATAAACTGAACAACACTTCTGAAGAAACATCTAAAGAAGAATAAGAGTTCAAGACTTGCCAGAGATGAGAAACATTTTGTTTTCCTAAATGCAGAAGGACACCAAGTTCTGTATTGTGGCGTCTGCCGATGATTTGAGACTGTGTAAAACTGAGTTGTGTGAGCATAATATAGACTGACAGCTAGAGAACAACTTCCTGTATCGGCATATACATTCTATTCACAGATTCACTATTCCTTGTACAAAGTGGAAGATCATATCATTAATTTAGTAAAATGATTATACATGTTTTGAACTTTAACACATATGCCTATTCAGTTGCCGTCATTTTCAGTATTAAAAAATAAATGTGACACCTTGCATCAGTTTCCTGCTCAGAATTCATATAGGCCTACTAAGAAGAGCTTAAGTTTTTCTTTGAACCAAAAGCATCTGATAAAGTGTAATCACATCACATTTATGCAGAAAAGGGAAATGGTATTTAAAGAATCTGCATTGCCATATTAACTCATCAGCAGCAGCCTTTTAAAATTCAAAAAGTGGTGAAAAAAGTGAATTTGATGATCTAAGAAAAATGTTCAGTGCTCTGCTGTTTGGAGTCAGTAGGACATAGAGATGCCCCGTTCTGATTGGATTTCAAACTGTCTCCACTTGTTGCAATACAACTTTCCCTGAGATCTGCTACTGTACATCACTGCTCTGTACCGGTGATTTATTGACAGAATTCACACACGCTGCTGACTGAACATGGATGGTTTGCAACAAAGTAGCATTCTTTCAGCATTTTGATTTTAGATGTACAGTATTTAAAATATGGTGCTCAGATGAGTAAATGCAACACTGTGCTGTGACATTTCTCCATATATGGACTTTTGAAAAATAATTGACTTCTTATAAGCATTTATTTATGGTTATCATCTTTAAAGGCCCACTGAAATCAAAATAAAGTGTTTTAGCTTTTAGTATGATTATCTTAGCCTTAAGGTTATGAATAAGCTGGTGTGTTCCATAATGACAAAATTTGCATTTAGGAGATATAAGCATTCAAAACTTACAGTCTCTCACTTCCGTTAAAGCGAATCACAGATTTTGATTACATCATCGCAGACTTCACCTTCTCGTCAAATCTTCTGTCCAATCAAATGCACTCTAGAATCTGAAGTTCAGTTCCACAGCATGTCTCGTTAGTTCTGCTGTTTATTTAAAACAATTATCTTTTTTTAATCCATTTTAACTCATGAAATATTTTATCTTTGGGATCGTATAGTGGATAATTTTTGAAGCTGAGAAGTTATAATAAACATTTCCAATGAATTAATCACAAATCAACTCAATGAAAACAGAACAATTCAATTAAATTCAATATAAATGGAAACATCCCCACCTAGCGGTGAACATGCAAAATACATGAATAAAACAATTAATCCATAAAACAACACATTTTACAAACATACCTGCACAATGAGGAAACAACATGGAAATGAGGGATACAATGCATGGAGAATAAATCAGTTCTACATAAAACATAAGACAATGCACAAATGAATTACGATTGTGCCACGTACCCAGATAACAATTTTTGGTTCCCAGAACGTTCTGGGAACGTTAGTTTCTGGTTCCCAGAACGTTCTTAGAACGTTCCCAGAACAGACATCCTAACGTTCTCTATTGGTTAGCCAGGAAAGTTTTCTTTACGTAAATAGAACGTTCCCTGTTGGTTTGGAGAACGTTCCCCTAACCTTCCCAGAACGTTCTCAGAACGTTCCCGGAACGTTCCCCTAACCTATTTACTCCGATATAATTTACCCTGCTGTGCGTCAGTAATCGTCCAGCAATGCCCGCGTCCCATATGGTATAAGCGGCATGGAAAACGGATGAATGGACGTCAATAATCAGTAGCCTACTACAAACCATGTCTTGTTTTGAACTTATTTAATCAATAGAAATAACTCAAGCACATAAACCTTCATATGGAGGATTAAATAAGATTGAATTATGCATTTCGTAACTTGTATCACTGACGACACCTACTACCACAACCAGGTAACTTACGTTCAAGTGCCAAATATGACTTCAACACAATATGTGGTTTTAAAACATGAATTTTATTCACAGACATTAATAATGAATAAAGATTACTTTAACTGGGATAACTGCATTATTTTCTTACCACTGAATTAACGGAACGTAGCCTTCTCTCTTTTGGTCAGTAAACCAAATCTCCTCGGTTAACATCATGTTGTCTTCAATTACTTGTCAAATCTCTGTGAAATCACACTATTTACACTGGTATATTTATTAATTATAACCCATTATTAAATAAAGATCGATAAACTAATGTTAGTTAGTCGGTAAAAACGAAATGACCGTTAATTTTTAAATTACGCGAGTGCGCGTCTTTCTGTGGATGACGAAAGCAGCGCGTGCTGGAGAAGCGCGCACAGATCAGAGGCGCGCAGTAACGAAATATACAAATAAACCTGCGTATATATTATAAAAAAATTTAATCTAAAAATAACCTGCAGGGAACGTTCTGGGAAGGTTCTCTTTAGGTTATACAATAAACCCCAAAAATAACCTGCAGGGAACGTTCTGGGAAGGTTCTCTTTAGGTTATGAAATAAACCCCAAAAATAACCTGCAGGGAACGTTCTGGGAAGGTTCTCTTTAGGTTATAAAATAAACCCCAAAAATAACCTGCAGGGAACGTTCTGGGAAGGTTCTCTTTAGGTTATAAAATAAACCCCAAAAATAACCTGCAGGGAACGTTCTGGGAAGGTTCTCTTTAGGTTATAAAATAAATCACAAAAATAACCTGCAGGGAACGTTCTGGGAAGGTTCTCTTTAGGTTATAAAATAACACCTCAAAAATAACCTGCAGGGAACGTTCTGGGAACGTTCTCTTTTGGTTACAAAAACACAACCAATAGAGAACGTTCCCAGAACGTTCTTATTTGGTTCCCTACAAAAATAACCAAACGGGAACCATATGGGAACGTTAGGGGAACGTTCTGTGTTTATTGGGTAATACAAGGTCAAAATAAATCACTATAAAATAACACATTCGACGCCAAACGCATATAAACAGTTCACTGAGGAGTTCATTGAAGGAAAAATTCACAACAGAGCAAGTATTTATGCGTTTTGCACACTTTTAACTGATAATTCTCTGCCTGCTACAAACGTGCAACTTACCCACAGCATGTCTCGTTAGTTCTGCTGTGGGCGGTCCTCATTCCACACGCTACGTGCCATCACGCATGCCTACAGATGGCGCTGTCCCCATTTATGCATTATTTAACCATTTACACTCCGTTACATGCACCCCCCTTAAATTATGCTAAACTGGGGAAGCGCCTGTACCGAAAACTTAATACAAGAACCAGAAAAGGTAAAGAGAAAAAAAAAATAATGTGTGAAACTCCTTGACACACTGTAATATAAATATCAATTACAAAATTCCTCCATAGGAAGTATGCAAGTATGGACCGGTACCAAAATCCAGACCTAACATAGACTAAAGAGATGCCCTAAACACCTCTCTTCGCGTACACAATTCAAGGATTGAAATGACTTAAATGACAAAATCTCCACTCAAAACAAAGTCCAACTCATAATTTACCCATGAAAAAGGCTTTTCACCACATCAAAAAGAGAAATCACTGGTGGTGACGAATCATGCACAAACTGACTATTCATCTCACAAATCAATCTTTGTGGAGGTTTAATGGCCCTACCAGCCCTAGACCTAATTGTGCCTGTCTGAAAGTGATCTGGTTGATTGCAAATTACAGGGTCAACTGTATCCGGAACAGGGTTATTGACTACATGTGAAAGTGGAAAAACTGGCGTTGTCAAGGAGTGCTGAGAGGAACTCTGATCTATCTCATCGTCAGGAGGTAGTCCTTTATCTAACAACTGCGGAATGTCACTTCCCAATTCAATGTGTACAGAGCTGTTACAGGTATCAGAGTCTGCCTCCGAATTGGAATTCTGCACATCCAAAGAACACTGAACTCTGGACAAAGCAACTGAGTCACTCTCATTATCAGGGCTGTCGTGCTGATCTGACTGCATAACCCAGTGAGCTGTTCTTACATCACTCTCAGGAAGATCAGGTAAGTCTGCAGTTGAATCACTTGAATGAGACTTAGATGGTAAATCAACTTCATCTTTGTACAAAAAGTTAACAGGGAGTAAGAGATTCCTGTGCACAATCTTTTCTCTGCCTGTTTCAGTGTCTCTTATACGATAGACATTGATGGGCGATCTCACTGACATCACTTCATAGAGGTTGGACTCCCACTTGTCTGCAATTTACCGTTTGCCACGCTCACCACGATTCGCCAGAAGGACTCTGTCGCCCATGGTCAAAGGTGATCCCTTGACTTTGCGATTATAGATCCTTGCATGCCGGGCTTGCTCAGTTGAACTGTGCTTCTGTGCAATTTTTGCAGCTTCACCAAGGTCACATTTAAGCTTGGATACGAAATCTGAATACTTCACAACAGCATCATCCCTCAGGACATGTTGGAACATCACATCAATTGGAAGACGCGGAACTCTCCCGAACATCAGATAGAAAGGCGCAAAGCCTGTGGTCTCGTGAACGGTGCAGTTATAACAGAATGTCAGCATCTGCAAAGACTGTGGCCACTTGGCTTTGGACTGGGGAGGCAAGGCTCTTATCATGTTCCCTAAGGTTCTGTTGAAGCGTTCAGTGATCCCATTTCCCATTGGGTGGTAAGGAGTGGTGTGTGATTTATTGACACCCGTCATATTAAGCAATTCCTTCATCAGTTTGCTCTCAAAACTTGGACCTTGATCGGAATGCACACGTCTAGGGAATCCATAAATGCAGAAGAGACCATTCCATAAATGATGAGCAACCTGCTTTGCAGACTGGTTCTTACAGGGAAAGGCGTAGGCTAATTTGGTGAAATGGTCTGTTGCTACCAAGACATCCACACTCTTATCACCCTGCTCTTCTGTCCAGAAATCAATGCAGATGAGTTCCATCGGCTCAGAGGTGCGTATGTTCTCAAGGGGAGCACGATCTTTCGGTTCAGGTGTCTTGCCTACAATGCATCGCATGCAGTTCCTCACATAAGTCGCTATGTCGTGTTCCATGCCTGTCCAAAAGAATCGTTGTCTGGCCAATGACAGAGTCCTGGAGCGCCCTTGATGACCAGCTGTATCATGCAAACCATGAAGCACTTGTTTTAAAGCATCCGGGACAATGCAACTTTTTGTTCATTTGATTGTCTCTTTTGACTTTGAAAAGTATGCCGTCTCTGATGGTAAGTTTAGTCCAATGCTTAAGAAGTCTCAGTACAGTACGAGGCTCACTAGCACGTTCAAGCTTGTCAGGACGTCGGTGCCTCTGAACATAAAAGAGTGCTCTACTCACAGCTGTATCCTGTTCTTGTGCGGCTGAAAGTGTGCTTGCATTGAGTGCAGCAGTCTGGTCCACATCAAGGAAGGGCGGAATGGATTCAACGCCCATGAATTGTCCTACACCACCAGAACAATGTGCGCCTAATACTGCAGCTACATCCTTTGAACTCAAAGCATCTGTAGACACCTGACATCGACTGCCAACTCCAGCTGCACCAGAAGAATCATCAGCAAGACTCAGTACTTGACAGTTAGTGGTAAGTCGGAAGGAATCTTGGACGACTTGATCTACAACTCCATCAACCTGATTAAGCAAAGACTGGTAAGGTTCTGTGACGAGTCGATGACTTACACTGGACTGGACAAAAGGTTCTCTGCTCAACGCGTCTGCGACTATGTTTTTAGAACCGGGTACATATCTCAGGTCAAAGCTGAAGGAGGCTAGCTTAGCAACCCAGCGTTGCTCGCAAGCGTCAAGTCTCGGCTTGGTGAGTATGTAGGTGAGGGGATTGTTATCCGTCCAAGCTGTAAAATTACGCCCCTTTAACCAATAATGGAACTTGTCGCAAATCGCCCACTTAAGTGCGAGGAATTCCAGCCTGTGAGCTGGGTAATTCATCTGAGAACGCGACAGCGTCTTGCTAGCAAATGCCACCGGCCGGGCCATAGTGCTACCCTCCGGGATCTGGGAAAGAACAGCACCCAATCCATCGAACGAGGCATCTACAGCCAGTATGAAGTCACGTTCAAAGTCCGGGTGTGCTAGCGTTACACTTGTGAGAAGGTCTTCCTTCAAAGTGTCAAATGCTTTCTGGCATTTGTCCGTCCAATCTGTTGGTAAGAGCTTAATGCATACAGCCTTTGACGCGAGTTTCCTCCTTCTGCCTCTGGAGCCCTTTGTGCCTGTCTTTGAGAGAAGATCGAACAAGGGTTTGGCTTTAGCAGAGCATCTCTCTATAAAATATTGGTAGTATAATACCATACCTAAGAACGATCTGATTTTCTTGTGGCATGGAGTAATTCCATCAGAGTCCATTAAGTCCACTGCTTGAACATCTGTAATGGTCTTTACTTTCTCAGAGTCTTGACACCATCTTCACAAATGACATGTCCAAGAAACTTTACTGACTTTCTCAAGAAATGGCATTTTTTAGGGGAAAGTTTGAGATTGTGGGCCTTGAGTCTTGAGAACACCATCTCCAGCCTGTCAAGTGCAACCTGCTCATTGGGAGGAAAGACCATGAGATCATCAAGATAGCACAGCAAACTTGTGAAGTTCTTGTCACCAAAGATTGACATCATCATGCGCATGAATGTAGCTGGACTATTGCAGAGGCCCTGCGGCATCCTGTTATATTCATGCAGTCCAAATGGCGACGAGAAAGCAGTATATTTCCTATCGTCCTTGTGTAACGGAACATTGTAGAAACCTGAGGTAAGGTCCATAGTGGAGAAGAAGGAATTCCCCCCAAGAGCAGCTAAGGCGTCTGACTGGTGTGGCAGAGGATGGGCGTCTTTCACAGTTCTGGCGTTCAACCATCGAAAGTCGGTACAGATCCTCAGATCACCGTTCTTTTTCCACACCAGGACAAGAGGAGAAGCATACTCACTATTTGATTTTCTGATAATACCCTTCTCTTCCATTTCATCCAGCGCTACTCGTATTGTGGCGTCTGCCGATGATTTGAGACTGTGTGAAACTGCGCTGTATACTGAACATAAATATACTGACTGACAGCTAGTGAACAACTTTCTGTATCGGCATCAACATACATTTTATTCACATACAGCAACATTAGTAAATAGTCACCATCCTTGTACAAAGTGTAAGATCATATCAATAATTTAGTAAAATTATTATACAGGTTTTGAACTTTAACACATATGCCTATTCAGTTGCTGTCATTTTCAGTATTCAAAAATAAATGTGACACCTCCATCAGTTTCCTGCTCAGAATTCATATACTAAGAAGAGCTTTTTCTTTGAACCAAAAGCATCTGATAAAGTGTAATCACATCTTTATGCAGAAAAGGGAAATGGTATTTAAAGAATCTGCATTGCCGTATTCAGTACCGTCGCAAGGGCTGTGCCAATGTGAACTAATCCTTTAATATGTTCGTGTGGAAACCCGTATTGAAGTATCTTCCATGCTTAAAACAAGACGACTGTTAACTGTTAAAGATTGCATTCGGAACCGTTCGGCACACGCGTGCACCGAACCGAAAGCCCTGTACCGAAACGGTTTCAGTACGAATATGTGTACCATTACACCCCTAACCAAATATATAAACAGCAGATCCTATACACAACTACAGCATGCCCTCTAAAAGCCATCCAAATTGGGACTCTTAAGGAGTTCTAGTGAGGTAAAAACATAGCATAATCATTCATATCGCATGTCTGTTGTGATGTAAATAATAAAGTATTAAAAACCAAAGCGTATTCCAACATGTAAGCGGGAAACCTACGGACACATATATTATTCTCTCATGCTGTACATTATATGTTACGATGTTCACCTTTCTGTTCATTTTTGAGATCTTTTCATTTTTGTGCCATGCAGACCATCTCAATGTCTCCAACGGCTGTGTAAACTTGACATAGTCTATAAAACATGACAGCCCTCAGGTGCTTCTCAACACTTTTAATTTGTTTATATATTCATAAAATATAATATACAAATGTAACAGTTATTGCCATATCCATTCATAAATATTCTAGTTTGTATAATAACTATGAATATTCAAATGCATATGTAAACTCCTTAATCGCAGAGCTGTTCCAACCAACGGCCCTGCACCATTAGTTCAGATAGGTGATGCATGCGACGCGCAAAGACATTTGGGGGATTTTCACTCTCTACTTCCTGTGAAGTGATGTATCGATGTTCCCTTCTTCCCTGCGCCATTCGCAGTACCCTTCGGACTGAACATGTTCGCTCCCTTTGGATTGGAATCTCACTTAAGATGGCGGAATACCCTCTGAAGTCCACTTCGCAGTCCACTTACGGTCGAATGGAACGCACCCAGTGATTCATGCGCATGCATGTCAGTCAGCGGGCATCGCACATCAGGCTTGTAGGATAGAACTTTATTCACAATTCATTCAAATTTTGGCCGCCTCTGATCAAATGAGTCAAACCATAGCCTATTACCTCAGAAGTTCAAGTAAATACGCTAGAAATCCGCGCTCATTCAAGGATGTGCATTTATTGCATGGACGGAGAAAGCATGGATGCCTGCGCAGTTCAACTGACGGTATGCACAAAAGGTTTTTATTTTAACAATATAAAGTTAAATAACCATAGCCTAATTATTACGCACCTTTCGGGGCACCAGTGAGAACAATACCACAGAACGAGTAAAGCCTAGGCTACTCTATCCCTAGACGTTTTAAAATCTGAAAACTGCAAAAAGCAACAGTCAGACATCCATTAAGCGCATGTTCACAGAGGAAAACTACTGAAAAACAGCATTAGTTCTCTCATTACTGTCTGGGAAATCGCTTCAGATGATTCAGTATGAGAGCAGTTCAAACTAATTCAAGTGGATTCAGGCCGTTTTGCAAACGCGTTTGACCCATTCATTACTTAGAACATAATTTAAGCATCAAAATGTGCGCTTACGCAGTTCAGTTACACAGTTTAACTTCTTGAACCTAAAGCTGTTAAACTGAATATACAATTTTTTCTTAAATATCCACATTAAAAAAAAAATGTTTGTCACTATAGCAACAGTAGACACCCATTAATAGGCTAACATGTGGAGTTACCAAGTTCCCTTTCGAACGGTCAGTTCGTACTGCGTCGAAGACGCCATGGGGTAGGTACAGCATTACAGCATTATTTTTAGATCTATTTCCATCAAATGAACGGCTGCAGTGATGAGCATGGAGTACACAGGCAGTCTGTTCATCGCGTAAATGCAGTGATCTTGTCATTGCAGCGTGTTGTCTCTCACAAAATGCTTTCACCACAACTAACAGCAAACACGACATCGACAGGAATACAGTAAGAGTTTGGACAAGTGTGCAGATACACTCGCGACGTGTGATTGACAGATCCGAACATTATAAAGAGAGTGTTCTTTGATTGCTAATGTCAGGGTTCTGTCACTTCTGTCTAGTTTATTCATGGTTTTGTGACAGAGCCCTGACACTCCTGTATTTGTCTTGTCTTGTGTGAGCGCGCAGCTTTGAGCATGCTCAGGCTGCGTGCTCTTCTGTCCTTGTGTTTTGTGTGCGGGCGTGGTGTTCGGATCCCAGCACTTCGGTCTAGTTTGGGTTTCAGTTTTGTGTTGGGATTCGGACATTCATGCTCCGCGTGTTTGTTTTGTCATGTGAGCGTGTGCTCTTCTGTCTGTGTTGTGTTCTGTGTAGCACACGGTTCATGTTTACATCGGCCGTGTGCTTTCATGTTTTGTCTTATGTTGTGTAGCACGTGGTTGGTGTTTTTCACTGGCTACGTGCTACATCATGTTGTCATGTTTTGTGTGAACATGCAGCTGATGAGTTCTCATTAGCTGCATGTTCATGTCATGTTTGGTGTGAGCACATGTCTTGTTAAGTGTTTCTTTGTGCCATGTGCTCGTGTCCATTGTCTAACCCCGCCCACCTTGTTTCCTGATTATTGGTTCATTTGCCCCACCTGTCTTCCCTCGTTACCCTCTTTTGTTTGTTCCCTATTTAATCTCCTAGTGTTTGCAGTCCAGTGCTGAATCGTCGTTGAATGTACCTCTTGTTTCCCTGCTCCTGTCAAGTCATGCCAAGCCAAGTCTGTTTTTCCCCCTCGGGGTAGTTTTGTTTTGTCTTGTTTTTTTGTTTTATTATTATCATTAAAAAGCCCATTTTTTCTCTGCATCTGAGTCCTCGCCTCATCCCTTCACCAACCTTGACAGCTAATCTAGTGTCAAAATATTTGCTAATTGCTAATCAAAATTGAAATAACAGATTTGTTTCATGCTACTAACAGAAACGATAGTCACTGGCTTGATTCACAGATGCATTACGCTTAGAGCATCAAGATGGCCAGCGGCAGGACTGACAGAATTAAACGATTTAGAAAGAAAGTCTGTGTGAACTTGAATGATTAACTACATCAGAAATCACTGATCACAGAGCAGTAGGGCTGTGAATCTTTGGGTAGGAAGCGAATTGATTCGATTCACGATTCATAGGTTTTCGATTCATGAACGATTTTTGACAATTCAGAACGATTCGATTCGAGACGATTCACATTAAAATTCGATGTGATTCGATTAATTCGATTCGATTATGCATTTTTTTTTATATGCATTCATAGGATTATTAAAATGCCTCCCCTAATGTGTCTTAGTCAGGGTGTGAATTACACAGCGGCCTTCAGAGGTCAGAGAGTGGGCAAAAAAAATGGTAACAATTTACAATAAGGTTCATTAGTTAACATTCGTTAATTACATTAGTTAACATTAACTAATAATGAACTGCACTTATAAAGCATTTATTTATATTTGTTCATGTTAATTTTAACATTTACTAATGCATTATTAAAATCTTGTTAACATTAGTTAATGCACTGTGAACTAACATGAACAAAACATGAACAGCTGGATTTTTATTAACTAACATAAACAAATATAAACTAAAGCTGAACAGAGGTGTTGTTCATGGTTAGTTCATGTTAAAATAAAACATAATACCAGGTTAGTTGGTTAGGTCATGTTAACTAATGCATTAACTAATGTTAACTAATACATCCTTACTGTAAAGTGTTACCAAAAAAAAAAAAAACTTTTGTCCATTGTTAATGTTAGTTCATATTACTTTATTGTTTTATTATTATTACTACACACTTTACTTCCCATATAAAATGGCATTTGTAGAAATTTACATAAGCCAGAATTTAAAAAGACTTTAAAAGTATTGTCAGTTAATGCTAACTATTGTGTAGGATAATGTTAATGGCTACACCACCTTATTAAAGTGTTCCTGGCATTAAACACACAATGCTGCATGGACTCTTATATCATGCACTTTTCCAACTAATCCTAAACCAACTTTTCTTCACAGAATAGAAAGAAAAACCCTCCTGTTCTCTTTATACGGATCATTTTCCTTATGATGATTCTGAAAGAAAGCGCACCGGTGTTTACTGCTGATATTATCGGAGGCTACTTTAATGCGCATGTGATTGATATATAAACCGCACGCTCTTATTTCAGTGTTCAGTAATGTTGTAGTTACTTTAGCAGTTGCCTTCGTATATTCAGTTAAACGACATTAAGTTAAATTTCATGTATCATTCATCAACTGTGCGTATGCATTTTAGACACTTACACAAATGTGTTTGCTCCGTCCATGCAATAAATGTTCATCCTTGAATAAGCAGGGTTTTACTTCAACTGCTCAGGTAGGCCTCTGTATTTCCGTAAAACTTAAATATTTTATTTTATACAAAATAACGGTGACATTCCCACGCAATGAAAGCGTTTTATTTCAACAGTAGTGACCGCGGTGACTTGGCAGTTGACAATGGCTTGTGGTTTGACTCGGGACAATTCCTGTCTCGATAGAGAGCGGTCATCTGCTCATGTGGTCGCAGTGGCCATCCTGAGGAGAGCTCAAACATGAGCAGCTCAAACATGTGTCAGTGAGCGACGGACGGAGCGCGAGAGCACTCCAGTGAAGGCATGACGACATACAGGGAAGATTTCCAGATCGGCTCGTCTGAGCTCTCATTTTCTCAAAGGCAGAGATAGACACCCAGAACTCGGTTTAGACCTATCAACATTTCTAGCCACTTTGGGACCATATACAGACTAGGGGAACTCATATTAATGTTAAAAAACCTCACAAAATGAACATTTCATGCCATGGGACCTTTAAAATTCACCAAGTGATTGGATTTCATACTGTGTCCACTTGTTGCAATACAACTTACAACTTTCCCCGAGATCTGCTACATACTGACAGAATTCACACACGCCGCCACAAATAATAGACTTACTTAATAAAAACATAGGTAACACTTTACAATTGTCATGGAACTGAGAAAACAAAAATCTCTGTATTCTGTGCGCGGGCCGGAGCCCTCTCTGGACTCTGTGCGCGGGCCGGAGCCCTCTCTGGACTCTGTGCGCGGGCCGGAGCCCTCTCTGGACTCTGTGCGCGGGCCGGAGCCCTCTCTGGACTCTGTGCGCGGGCCGGAGCCCTCTCTGGACTCTGTGCGCGGGCCGGAGAGAGGGAATGTCGCTGGGCTCTGGACGGAGACATGGGGCGTCGCTGGACTCTGGACGGAGACATGGGGCGTCGCTGGACTCTGGACGGAGACATGGGGCGTCGCTGGGCTCTGGACGGAGACATGGGGCGTCGCTGGGCTCTGGACGGAGACATGGGGCGTCGCTGGGCTCTGGACGGAGACATGGGGCATCGCTGGGCTCTGGACGGAGATAGGTGACGTGGCTGGGCTCTGGACGGAGACAGGTGACGTGGCTGGGCTCTGGACGGAGACAGGTGACGTGGCTGGGCTCTGGACGGAGACAGGTGATGTGGCTGGGCTCTGGACGGAGACAGGTGGCGAGGCTGGGCTCTGGACGGAGTCAGGTGACGTGGCTGGGCTCTGGACGGAGTCAGGTGACGTGGCTGGGCTCTGGACGGAGTCAGATGACGTGGCTGGGCTCTGGATGGAGACAGGTGACGTGGCTGGGCTCTGGACGGAGACAGGGGACGTCCCTGGGCTCTGGGCACGGGTGGAAGGTTCCCAGATGCGGTGGCCATCCCTGCCGAAATCCCCACCACCAGGACGCCAGCGGCGCGGTGTCCTCCAGACTCGATGCCAGTCTCCCGTGCCTATGGACTGCCTCAAAGTCTACCAAAGGCCATGGCCCCTGTGATCTCCGACCTGGTGACCCCTGCCACCAATGCTGAGCCGCATAGCTGTAGTGCCAGAACAGCGTAACACTCAAAAAAAGTCCAGTCCGGTTCCCACCACGGCATCAATGACAGGAGTGGCTTAGCCAATCCCCTCCGGAACATCGCCATCTGGCTCTCCTCGCCCATCCTTGTTAGGCGAGCCAACCTGATAAACTCAAGAACATAGTTCTCTGTGCTGAGCTCTCCCTGGTGAAAGTGTGTTAATTCCCCCGCTGGATCCATAATAGGTCGGTCGTTCTGTCACGGAACTGAGAAAACACAGACAACAGGCAGAGAAGTAGGATCCAAATGCAGGAGAAATTTAATAAAAAAAAAAAACAATCAAAAACCAGGAACAAAAAAACACAAAAGAAAACACGGCTAACGGGAAACGGGTAACAGAGAACAGGAAACAGTATACACCTGCATGACAACAAACAACGACCGACAGAGAACAACTGAAGCACTGGGGAATATATACACAAGGGGAACAAGGTTAACAAGATAACAAGGGGAGTGGTAAATGGAAAACACCTGGGAAGACTAATTGACATGAAAAACTACAAAGAACTACAAAACTCCACAGGAACAGGACATAGAAAAGAAGACAGAACCTAGGCACAAATAAACTTCAACATAAAAGTCCCAAGTGCAATACATAGAACAGATGTGACAACAATAAGGTTTAGACACTGATTTGGATGCGAATAGCTTAGTGAACACATTCTTCGGTTCCAGCTGCAGGGCCCCCGCAGCAGGGAAACTGGTTGACGGTGAGATGGCATAGTCGCGGATCTAAAAACCGCTTTTCCGTTCAGATTAGAACATCAAACAGGTTCTCCCCTCTTAGTAAAGCACCCACTGAGTATCCTGTTGAAAGTGCCCTAGTGATTGGCGATTCTATTACACAGAACGTGAAAATAGAGACACCAGCCACCCTGTTTACCTGGAACATCAAAGCAAATTTAAAAGTGCTGGCTAAAGCTAATCGTTAATTCTCTAAGATTATTATTCACGTCGGCACCAATAATGTTAGACTTCGCCAGTTGGAGATCACCAAAATTTGCATTAAAGAGATGTGTGAACTCGCTAGTACGATGTCAAATGCAGTTTTTGTTCTGGTCCGCTCCCTGTTAAAAGGAGTGATGAGATGGTTATCAGAATATCATTACTCAATGGCTGGTTGTCTAAGTGGTGTCAGCAAAATAATATAGGGTTCATAGACAATTGGAAAAGCTTTTGGGGTAGACCTGACCTGTTGAAGAAGGATGGCATCCATCCCTCCTGGGGTGGTGCTGCTCTTCTCTCTAGTAATTTGGCACATAGTCTTAGAGCTAAACCTTGACTCACTAGGGCCCAGGTCAGGAAGCAGACAAACTGGCTAAACCGATCGTCTGCTAGCTGTCTCACGTCACCGGAGTATATAAATCCCAGCACATAGAGACTCTTTCACCAAGATGTTATCACATAGAGACTGTGTCTGTTCCCCGAATTAGTAAATACAAAAAAACATCAAAACCATTCAACAGTAAAAATGTAATTGACGTCCAACAAATAAACAACAGATATAATACAGATGAACAATTGATAAGGCTCGGGTTGCTGAATATTCAATCCCTTTCCCCAAAAGCACTTATTGTTAATGATATCATTACAGATAATAATCTAGATGTGCTGTGTTTGACAGAAACCTGGCTAAAACCTGACGACTACATTACTTTAAATGAGTCCACCCCCCAAAATTATTGTTATAAACAAGAGCCGCGTCTGAAAGGCAAAGGAGGACGGGTTGCTGTAATTTATAATAATATCTTCAGTATTACTCAGAAGTCTAGTTTCAAATGTAATTCCTTCAAAGTTTTGGTGCTTTATATAACGTTATGTAGTGTACATGATAAAACCCATTTAACATTTGTGTTAGCTACTGTATACAGGCCACCAGAGGCCTGTACCATGATGGTAGTTTAACGAACTCAGGGTTACAGGATTAGTTTTGAGTTGACAAAACCAAACCAATCTATTCAGGCTTTGTTGGTCCCATGATACTGATCATCCGCTTTCTCTGTCAACTCAGGCTTTAATCCTGAGTTTAGGAGTTTAGCTGTGACATCAGCAGTGAACAGCCAATCACATGCTGTGGATCAAGGAAACTGAGATTCACTTCTCGTGAGAGAAGCAGTGAGATTAATTTCTCTCTTCTGCAGAATATGACATGATTGAAAAATACTAAGAATTTAAACTAATTTACACAGGAAGAAGAAAAGAGCTGTCTATAAAAGAGGACCACTTAAAGAAAAATCTTACTACATCAATGCAAATAAAAGTTATTAAGTTAGTTTAGTTGATATATAGAGATAATTGAACATTTAAGCCCACATGTAGTCATTTTTATAGCTTTATTTATTGATTTTAAAGCTTATTTGTATGACCTTTATATAGGCTATTTATATTAATTTTAACCAAGTGCCTATTAATGATTGATTAACTAAAATTATACATGTGTAATTGATTGAGGGTATAATAATTACATAAATGATAAATAAACCAACATTTTTATTATTATAAATAAGCATTGTTAAAAGCCAGACGCTTTAGTCTTTAAAAAACATTTGCTATGTAGTGACCTTTAATTTGGAGTAGAAAAAGGGGCAGTGACTTTATTGCATCAGAGGTTTGTCACTTTGCTCACAGCTGATTGGTCCAATTTCAGTTTGAGATCTCTTATCCAGAACATAACCTGCCCTGGAGCAGGCTAGCCGTGGAGCGTAAGTTACTATGGAGATGAACACTGCTAAAAGCCAAACCTCTTTAATGGTACCAAAAACCCAGGATTGGCACAAACTATGCTTAAACATATCTGGTTAGCCAGCTAAACAGGCTTCATGGGATATGCCACTGGGCACAATACAGACTTTATCAAAGAATTTGCTGATTTTCTATCAGAGTTAGTTCTGGCCGTAGATAAATTACTAATTGTTACTAATTGAATTGTTATCCAGTTCAGATGGTGGACCTGCTGTCACATGTCTGTCCTGTCTCGTTGATCACATGTGGGGTTTTGTTATTAGGCTTGTTTGAGATGAGCGAAATCTGCGCAGAACTGATCACCGGTGATCAGCGTGAGATGCATTCCGGTTAGAAATGTGTCCGAGAGCGGTCCGCCTTGCTCTGATGTCATGCTGACGTATGTCAAAAAACTCTCGCGAGCGAAAGGCGGATGTGTCGGATTCTGCAGTCGAGCGCATTTGCTCTCCACCGACTGCGCTGAGCAAAAACATGATGGGAAACGACTTGCTGACGACACAGCTTAAAGGGTTAGTTCACCCAAAAATGAAAATTCTGTCATTAATTACTCACCCTCATGTCGTTCGACACCCGTAAGACCTCTGTTCATATTCGGAACACAAATTAAGATATTTTTGTTGAAAGCTGATGGCTGAGAAAGGTATTCAGTAAATTTACACTCCCAAGACGCATAAAAGGCACTTAAAACGTTGTTACAAAGTCCATCTCACCACAGTGACTCTACAATAATTTTATGATGCGACGACAATAGTTTTTGTGCGCAAAAAAAAATCAAAATAACACCTTTATCCAACTTGTTCTTGTCTTCCGTGTGTGCCTCCACGACGCATGCGCGAGAATGACGCAGATCCGGCGTTCGGACACATGACCCAGAAGCGATTTGTTTACAAGCAGAGGAAGACGCGCGTGTCTAAGCTGTTGGATTCTACATTGATCGTGCTTTAGGTCTCGGCGTAGTTCTCAAAATGGGGTTAAAGTGTGCATTTCATGGATTCCCGAACGCTGGCGCTACGTCATATTCTCGCGCATGCGTCGTGGAGGCACACACGGAAGACAATAACAAGTTGGATAAAGGGGTTATTTTGATTTATTTTTGCGCACGAAAACTATTGTCGTCGCATCGTAAAATTTTTGTAGAGCCACTGTGGTGAGATGGACTTTGTAACGACGTTTTAAGTGCCTTTTATGCGTCTTGGGAGTGTAAATGTACGGAATGCCAATGGAGGCCTGTCTGAAGCCTTTCTCAGCCATCAGCTTTCAACAAAAATATCTTCATTTGTGTTCCGAATATGAACGGAGGTCTTACGGGTGTCGAACGACATGAGGGTAAGTAATTAATGACAGAATTTTCATTTTTGGGTGAACTAACCCTTTAATGCTTATTGGTTTAAACAACCGTGATGTATGGTTCTTTTTTTAAATGTTTGATTTTAAAACTCTGATATCATGTTTTTATGTGTGAATATTCCCAAACTCTCTAACAAAGGCGATCTCTCTGTGGGTTATGTGATTGTTGTCATATTTATAAAAAGAATATATATAAAAACATGTATGTAGGCCTAATTAAAGTAAAAATGATTGATAAACACGTCTTTCGAATGGAAATAAATAAAAACTTTGGGTGTCTTGTTCATAATATTTATTTTCATATAAAAGTAACAGAACTTAAATTACATTCAGTTTATCAGCAACAAAGCGCACAAGTGTGAATCCCGCGATATCCGCCTTTGATCTCGCAGGTGTCTGATCCACTACGAGAAGAGAGAACTGTCCGGCTTGCCTGCACTTTTTTCACTCCTCCCTTCACTGCAGCCGCCTAGTCTCGCCCACTGTTGCCAACAAATTTTCAGGGGAAGTTGCTAAAGGCAGATCGAGTTGTTGCTAAAAGTTGCTAAATGACGTTGTGACGTCATTGCGTAATTGCAAGGCAAAACTATGCCATTATGTAACGCGTAGATATTATTTGATATGCTAATTTAGATTTGTTTGTAAAATAAATTAAAGCAATGTGTTAGTTAATATGTACGGATCGAGCCCCACACATGACGTGCAAGAAAAAAAAAAGTAAATTGTGCGCAAAATTTACAAATTTGTTCCTTCGATTTGCTAAACCGTCCACACAATTAACTCATTTGTTCCCTCGATTTATAAATCATGTGCACGATTTAGCCTATTTGTTTTTTTCCTGCATGTCATATGTAGGGCTCCGTAAATATGCTACCTAAAATTTTTAATCTTTGCCTGGGTCCCAGATCAGGTGGATCGTGTTCCAGTGGTCCCAGTTCCGGTGGTGGATCGTGTTCCAGTGGGTTATGTTTTGAGTTTTTTTCTGTTTATGAGTTTGATTATGTTTTGCCCCATTGTGGGTTTTGGTTTGTTTGTTTTGTAATAAATACTTTTTCCCTGCACTTGAGTCCTCGCACCAGTACCCTTTGTTTGTAACGTGACACCTGCACCCAGACAAGGCCAACGCATGACCCTGAAGTGTCTGCAGAGACCGTGTCAATTAAACTCCCCCTGAAATTGCCTCATCGACACGGCATCTTCAATAAACCCATCTCCGGCGTGATGATTCTGATTGTTCGAATATACCTATTTAATAATTGTTAAATCGATATGTCATCCTCACAAAAAACCCGTCTCCGGCGTGTTGCCTCCGATCTTTCGAATATTGCACTTTAATAATTACACAAATTTTTTCAACAAAATATCCAAGTAAATCTAATTATTAAACTAAATTAACCATATAAACTAAATTACTGATCTAAAGCCCACATTGTCACTGTATGATAATCGAAATGAACTGATGACATCACCGTTTTCTCCAGAACGGCTATACGGCTGAATAAAAATCTGTTGCATTATTTTTCTGTTTAACACTGTGAAGCTGCTTTGAAACAATCTGCATTGTTAAAAGCGCTATATAAATAAAGTTGATTTGACTTTAATTTGTTAACATAAGTTATTAGTGAACATTAACTAACAAACAACACTACTTCAGCATTTATTAATCTTAGTCGATGTCATTTCAACATTTACATATATTTTTAGTCAACATTTGTTAGTGCACTGTGAACTAACATGAACAAACAATGATTAATTAGATTTTTATTTTTTTGCTAACAGTAACAAAGATTAATAAAGGTTTTAAACATATATTGCTCACTGTTAGTGTGTTAGCTAATGCATTAACTATGGAAAATATGCATATTAAAAAGTACAGCTTTTTTGTCAGAAAGTCAATATAATAGTTCACAAAAAGACACAAATTAGATAGTGTATATTAAATAAAAATTTGAATACATGCTCATACTTTTTTTTTGTAATCTCTCCTTTTCTTAAATAGAATGTGAGATTAGAATAAGTGTCTTAAATCATAGTATACCAAATGGATGGTCCACAATTCCAGGTAGAAATCCGTGCACAGTCTAATGACTAATATTGCCCACAAACCATAGCACTTTAGGTGAGGATTTGGTTCAGAACTACAAACACAAATAAAACGATATTTAAGCATGGTAGATATGAGACAGATGGTGAGGCGCCCTGACTTGCAGAACAACGTGCTACTTATTTTCTCTCCAATTGAGTTGTGTAAATTAAATAAAATGTGGAATGTGTATATGAAGATGTTAACTGTTACAGGATGATTGACAGGCCAGTTTACAATGACAATGCACATAATATGCAAAAGAACACAGTTATGATGTGGTAGTGCAGGTATGTCCCAAAGCTTTCCCTGCTTTTTCTGTGACACTTTATATAAGGTGTCCCTAACTAATACTTACATCAAAAAAAAGTACAATTTGCTTATTGTGTTAATATTGGTTTGGTGGTATGGGTAGGTTTAAGGGTGGGCTAAGGTGTAAGAGAAGGTTCAACTGTGTAGATGTAATTACAGAAATTAATAATTACAGCTGTAACTACACGCAGATATTTTTTTTAAATATAAGTTAAATGTAAAAACATGTACTGTATGAACACAATAAGTGCACATTCAAATGATTAGTAGTAGTTAAAGACGTCTAATATAAAGTGCCACTTTTTCTTTACAAAAAGAGTATACTTTTACAGCATAGTATAGGCAAATCAAACCAAGCCATCTAAAAAACTATTTACTGCCAAGCAAATTGCATATGTGCATGAATGGGAAATTCAAACAACTAAACAGATTTCCATTAAATATACATTAAATAAAATAAACATTATTTGTTGCCAGTAAGGCTTGGTCTTCATGCTTTTGTAATGTATCAGACATAAGATCCATGTGTTTTATATGAGTCTTTCATGTGGAAATACATGCATTGTATAAATCCTGAAAGAACAACTGACTGAAGAAAAAGAATGGAATAAAATGTGTATTTGTATGTTGTTTATTGTGTGTCACTTCTTTTAATGTTCAAAGTCTCATATTCAGAGGGTGGAGCTGAGAGCTGAAGAGAAGCATATGTGTCTGTGGCATCATTCTGAGCCTGAAAACAAAAACACTCAATCATCATCATCCTCATATATCATGACTTACTATACCTAGGCCTTATAACAAAGAAGACTCACCTTCAGCTTGGTGGACAACCTGGAAGAAATGATATTAGGTTACTAACATTTAATCCATTATAAAATCTCTCTATAGAAATGCATTCTTACTGTTTGATTGATTACTCAAAGGCATCATGCACCTTTTTTTCTCCTTTGATGGTGCAGTGACAGTTCTGAGACTGTGAGTCATGATGGTATAGTGGTGCAATTTTATATATGCATGATGGTGGCCAGTTTTAAATTCTGATGCAATATTCATTTTTAATAACGATCCAAGCAAAATTGCAGCTGAAATGGAATAGCAGTGATCGCCCTGCATTTTCATGTATGGAAAACAGCAAAAAAATTACTTTTTGCCTATTTTAACTATTCACTCTCAGAAAAAAAGGTACAAAGATGTCACTGCGCAGTACCCTAAGGTACAAAAGTACCTTATTTACCCATAAATGGTACATAATAGAGGTACATATTAGCACTTTAACGGTACATATTAGTACCTTAAGTGTACATATTAGTACATTTTAGCTTTTGTACCTTAGGGTACTGCCCCAGGCTTTTTTCTCAGTGTTCCTATTCCTTATTAACTTTTTAACTATTATTATTTATAATGAAACTTTACTTAAGTTTTCACTGTAATAATTGCTGCAATGTCTTCAGACCCAATTATATACTTCTGAATTATGAACTAAATCAAGAACATACATTACTAACATATTTACTGTTGCTATTTCAGAATATTAAGAATATTTTAAGTCCTACATCGATTTAGTCTTCCACAAATTCTGTATCTTATAAAAATGAATGAATTTAAATCATCATCGGACACTGCAAGGCTAAACTGCACCTTATCCCTGCGTTTGGAAGCAAAATTTGTGAATCAGAGGCTGTTCTCTTTAGTCCTTCATAGAAACATGGTGCACGTGACAAAGATCCTCTAGCACATTTTTACAAAAGGCATTTAAATGAATATATAATATAATACATGCATCATGTGTTGTGTTGTGAAATTAAAGGTGCAGGTGGATCGGACTGAGCAGCACAACACACTTGTAGCCAATCAGCAGCATAGGGCGTATACATTCATGATGGGGGAGGGAGATTTGAAGAAAGGTCAGAGAAATATCATTGGAAAAAGAAGGGTTATGATCAGGCAAGAGCTTTAGGACTCAAAAAGCTTTTCAGTGCTGAAGAGACTAAGCGGGAAGGCCTGAAAATGGACGCCAAGGCAAAGACCAAAGACGGTGTACTTGTATTACTATGAATGGGAGAATGTGCAATGCGCCGTATGGCGGAATAAGCACTGGCTTCTAAATTAAAGAGCCAATCACAAATTGGTAATAAAGTCATTGCGTCACTGCAACTACAGTTAGAAGCTCTGATTGCTATAGAAATAGCGTCCTGAGACGCTCTTAGTATACTCTGCATGCACATTGGCTGCTCCAGCCTGAAAATTGGTAAGAAACCACATTTATGATACAGTTGTTGTCGTCAGGTTTTCGTAAGCTTGGTGAACAGCTTTGGAGAATTTGATGTTTCCCCATTCAAAGAGATAGGAGCTGCACTTGCATAACTGAAATAGCTGCCTGAGAGGCGTTTCAATGATGGCTGCCGAGAGAAAAGACTTGTCTTAAAGGCACTTTGGCCAAGGTTGAGTTGTTTCTGCTTTATATGTGTGTAACATTGTTTTTGCTATGTTTCCCAGAACCAAGATAAGCTGTTGTTGTAATGTTAGCTAGTAACATGACAGTTTTGAGTGTAATTAAGATGGTGTGCTGCTGGCAACTAACAACAAATTGTCGCTTATATTTACTCTTGCGTACTGAATGTAAAGTTTTTGCTCATCATCTTCGCCTTGTTTTTCAAACTGCGTCAACAGACGGCAACAGACACTTCATTGAGTTTTGTCGGATCAGTGTGTTACCCCTTTTGGTGTTTGTTGGCGTCTGTCTTAGCTTGTTTTCGCCGATTAAACATGCTGAATCACCATTTGTCGGGTCGTGGAATGTCTGAGAATTGACGTACTGTAATCTGGTGATTGTCCTCCTTTAATTGACCCTTCGCTAAGCCATGCCTGAAAACCGCCACAGGCCAATCGTGGCTTAGCAACCGTAACTAGGCGCGAAAGGTCTGTCAAGCTTTCGAGCAAGGGAAACATGCCGAAGCGTTGTGCTTATGGATTGTGCAAATCTGATACCCGATATCCTAAAAGTTTGAACGGGGGGTGGAAAGTTTTCCCTTCCCCAACCCTAAAACCCAAGGGGAGAAATAACGGTGTTCTGTCGATTTGTCCTACCTTGTCAGATTTTCCTAACATAGCGCAAAATTATAGCTAATGTTATATTTATCGATCCATACTGCATCGAGTTAATTATCACTACACTAATTATCTCCTTGGGAATGTCTGACACCGGCACATACATACTGTAATAGACGTGATGGGCGCGAAAGCTTGTCAGGCGTAGCAACAGTAACTAAGGAGGGCGGGGCTTAGCGAAGGGTCAATTGTGCGATGTGAATTGGCCTAATAAAGAGACATAATTGTGCGTTCATGCATTTTGGAGGTGGAGCAATGAAGGGAGGGCTGTGTTTGTTTGGGTTGATTTCAAATATCAACAGTGTTTCTTAGAAATCGCTTACTGCACCTTTAAAATTTTGTCAAATTTGAATAGATTTCTCCAACCACCCATACACAAAAACACAGCTGCACAAATCACTAAAAGGACATATTTTGAAAAGGCCTCAGCTGACCCACCAATCACACTCTCCACCACAGATGTCTGCAAGGCACTAAGCCGGATCAGCGCGCACAAGGCTGCTGGACCAGACAACATCCCTGGCCGTGTTCTCAGGGCATGTGCGGAGCAGCTCGCTGAGGTTTTTACAGACATTTTCAACCTGTCTCTTGCCCAAGCAGCTGTACCTTCATGCTTTAAACGCACTTCCATTGTGCCAGTGCCAAAACACTCTAGCCCGAGGTGTCCTAATGACTACCGCCCTGTAGCACTCACACCCATCGTCATGAAGTGCTTTGAGCGGCTGGTCCTGGAACACCTAAAAGACTCTCTACCATCCACATTGGACTCACACCAGTTTGCCTATCGCAGCAAAAGGAGCACAGAGGATGCCGTTTCCATGGCACTGCACTCTGTGCTCACTCACCTGGACAATAAGAACACTTACGCACGTATGCTGTTTGTTGACTTCAGCTCAGCATTCAACACTGTCATCCCAACCAAGTTAATAGCCAAACTTGGAGACCTGAGCATCAACACTTCAATGTGTAACTGGATTTTGGACTTCCTAACTGACAGACCCCAGAATGTTCGTTCAGGATTCACCTGCTCCACATCCATCACTCTTAACACTGGTGTACCACAGGGCTGTGTGCTAAGCCCGTTTCTCTACTCCCTCTTCACCGCCGACTGCAAGCCTGTGTATGGATCTAATTCTATCGTCAAGTTTGCAGACGACACAACGGTGATTGGTCTCATCAGCAACAACGATGAGACTGCCTATAGGGAGGAGATCCAGCACCTGGCCACATGGTGCACCGAAAATAACCTGCTCCTCAACACCACCAAAACGAAGGAGCTCATCGTGGACTTCAGGAAGGAGTCAAGAGGCACACACGACACCATCCACATCAATGGAATGGCTGTTGAACGTGTCTCCAGTTTCAAGTTCCTGGGGATCCACATCTCGGCGGACATGTCGTGGACGACCAACACCTCCAGCCTGGTCAAGAAAGCTCACCAGCGCCTCTTCTTCCTGAGGACACTGAGGAAGAATCAGCTCTCCTCGGCTATCCTGGTGAACTTCTATCGCCGCAATAGAAAGCATCCTGACCAACTGTATGGCAGTGTGGTATGGGAGCTGCTGGGACACTCCCCTCATATACTGATAACTCTCCTACCTCACATCCGCCTTCACTTGTTATTTGCACTACCGACTGTTTATTACAGTCACAACTGTTTACTTATTCATTTTGCACTACCATACCTTAACTGTATTATGCTCATTTGCACTGCCGACTGTTATTTACAGTACCTACTGTTTACATTTGCATTTTGCACCGTACTTCTAACTAATATGCAATCACTTTCCACTGCACTTTACACTTTTTTTTCGGATAGCTTCTGTCCATAATTTATTGCACTACCTTAATCCACTGCCATATTCCTCATTTTAGCCTAACATATCATTGTATACCTCTATCTGTAAAATTCAGTTTATAGTAATAGCCATCTGTATATTATATTACATATCCACCTGTAAATTCTGTTTATAGTAATAACCATCTGTATATTATTCACTGTACATATTCACCTGTAAATTCTGTTTATAGTAATAACCATCTCTCTATTTATAGATATATTTATATATACTCAGTACATATCCATGTCCTGCACTTATGCAACCGTTGTATATCCTGCACTTGCTGCTATTGCACTTCTGGTTAGACCTAAACTGCATTTCGTTGCCTTGTACTTGTACTTGTGTAATGACAATAAAGTTGAATCTAATCTAATCTAATCTAACTTGGGGCTCTAATATACTTTTACCTACAATGATTGTGGAACTTAAAGGGTTATTTCACCAAAAAATGAAAATAATGTTATTTATTACTCATCCCCATGCCGTTCCACACCTGTAAGACATTCGTTCATCTTCGGAACACAAATTAAGATATTTTTGTTGAGTGAGGCTCAGTGAGGCCTCCATATGGGGCAAAGCAATATACACTCTCAAGATCCATTAATGCAGGGGTTTTCAAACTTGGGTCCGGGGACCCCCAGGGGTCCTCCAGAAGGCTCTAAGGGGTCCCCAGAAAATATCAGAGAATAAAAAGACGAAGCAAAAATGGATAAAGTTTACCGAACATTCTAAATGTTTATCTCGTTTCTTGCCGTATATGTATGTTTGCTTTATATCTTTCTAGAGAGTTTTTCTCACTATTATAGCCCCCTTTATCTCGCTCACTGGGGTTGTAAGGCAGTATTCTTAACACAGTACGTAAGCTACTTACATGCATTTATTGTGACAGTTGCTTATACTTATAATTTTTAATTGAAAATGTTCTTCTTCAGGTTTATACATCCAACATTAAGTATAGCCAGTATTTAAGTTTAGAAACAATGTATTGTATTTATAATGTCACACTTACTATTTATCTAACACTTAAAAAAAAAAAATCATACATCCCTCTCCCTCTCTCTCGCCCTCGCTCTGAATAGATGGATTTTAGGAAGGGGGTCCCCCATAAAGGTTCATCATATTTGGAGGTCCTTAGCATCATAAAGTTTGAAAACCCCTGCATTAATGTACTAAAAATATATTTAAATCAGTCCATGTGAGTACAGTGGTTCAATATTAATATTATAAAGCGACAAGAATACTTTTGGTGCGCCAAAAAAAATTTAATAACGACTTATATAGTGATAACCGATTTCAAAACACGGCTGTATGAAGCTTTGGAGCGTATCGAATCAGTGAGTCAATTCAGCGGTTCGGAGCACCAAAGTCACGTGGTTTCAGCAGTTTTGCGGTTTGACACGCGATCCGAACCACTGAATTGACTCGCTGATTCGATACATTCCGAAGCTTCATGAAGCAGTGTTTTGAAATCGGTTATCACTATACAAGTCGTTATTTCGTTTTTATTGGTGCACCAAAAATATTATCATCGCTTTATAATATTAATATTGAACCACTGTACTCACATGGACTGCTTTAAATATGTTTTTAGTACATTAATGGATTTTGAGAGTGTAAATTGCTTTGCCCCCTATGGAGGCCTCACTGAGCCTTCGGATTTCAACAAAAATATCTTAATTTGTGTTCCGAAGATGAACGGAGGTCTTACGGGTGTGGAATGGTATGAGGATGAGTAATAAATGACATTATTTTCATTTTTGGGTGAACTAACCCTTTAATTATCAATTATAAATCTTTTTTGGCAGTTTCATTCAAAATCCATTTGGCTCAAAATTTCTGAGAGGACAAGTGCCTTGGTTTGAATGGGCATGATGCCTCTGGACTTACTGTCTAATTTTGTAGATCCCAAGTCCAACAGTCAGCGCGTACAGAACCAGAATCAGTGTTAATACGATCAGGAGTGAAACTGCAACCTGCTGATATTCTAAAAATACACAATATGCCCATAAAACAGAAATACCAATATAGGTCACATTAAACAGAGAGAAAAGAGAGTCTCAATACTGTCATTGTTGAAAAGTTACATGCAAAAATTTAAATTCTGCAAATGCATATAATGATTGAAAATAATCAAGGATGAATCTGTGTTGTAGCCTACTGGAACAAATACCACAACAATGACTGGTAGAAATATGTTTTTATGTTTAATTTAAATTTAGTTCAAGAGAGATGTTACCTGTAAACAGCAAAGGAGAGAGAGGCAGTCGAAAAGGTTGTCTTGCAGTGCCGTGAGGGTTGTTGCCGACACACTCCAGAGTGAATGTGTGTGTGAGTGGCTGATGAAGAGTGATGGAGCTCCTTAAGCCTGTGCTGCCCAATCTCTCTTCACTGATGAACATGTTTGAAGAGTTAGTGACAGGACATCCAGACAGATGCCACTCCAGCTCAGGAGAGGGATTCCCATCAACCTCACAGAAACACACAGTTACATCCCCACTGACACAGCTGGACAAGGGAGAGATTTTAGGGGCATCTGAAAAAGAGAAAGAGAGATTGATGAGATACATATAGAATTATGGACATCTTATGGAAGAGAAAAGAACTGATGCCACAAAAACATCCTACACTGAACATGTAATGTGATGTTGTCCTGTGCTGTTTTGTTCTTGTCCTGTAGCTGGTAGGTTATAGTGCAGGTGAAAGCGACTCTGTGGTGACGGTGAGTAGCAGTGAAGTTCAGATCAGAGATGAGCTCCTGTTGTCTGCTGCTCTCACTGAGGGGGATTCTGGGAGTGGAGCTCCATGTGAGAGTTGGTGGAGGAGAGGAGCAGAGAGACTCAGCAGAGCAGCGCAGACTCACAGAGCTCCCCTCCAACACCTCCTCTTCATCCTCATACAGCTTCACTGTGGGTTTGGGGGGAGACTCTGAAAGACACATAAGTACAAGATTAAGTGACAATGATGGCATGACAAATACATTTAAAATATTCATTTAACACATTAATTTATCAATAAAAGGCTCAAATCACTCACCAATGACATTTATAGTGGAGGGGTTTCCTGTATAGGTGTATTTCAGACCACCACTACCTTCAATCCTGAAGAAATAGTCACCATTGTGATTTGAACTAACATCATAAAAGATAGTGGTGCAGTTCTTCTCATGTAGTTTTCCAGTTATTTCCCCTTTTAAGTCATTATTTTTGGGAGAGCTGGAGTTAAACACTAGATTTTTTTCTAAACTAGTCCCATTTTTGAGCCAACATCCTCTTGCACTCTTAGTGAGGTATTTGTCATCTTCCTTAATCTCAAATCTGCACTTTATGATCACACAGAATCCACTGAGAGCTTCAATCCTCTCTGGCAGACTGATGCCGAAATCTCTACAGCAAACACCTACAACACACACATGATGAAAAGCATTCAGACACAAGCAGAAACAAACACTGAAGCATTCAGACACACCAACACATTTCTGTTGTTATACAAAATGCTACAAAATAATTTTTTTCACCCATTACAAAACATTAATTTGCATTACGATAAAAGGGTAAACATAAGAAGCAGCAACAGTGAAATAAAATATGCAACTGCAATTTAATCTAAATAGTAATAATATTCTTTTAAAGAAGTCTTTCTTGAGAAAATAACAGATTTTCAACATTGGATAAATGTTCTTAAGTGTCTGTAAGTAAACTATCTGAAGCACCATAGTATGAGAATAATAGTTTAGCACTTGAATTCACGCTCTCATTCACTTCACGTCACACTTTTGTTGTTTAAAAACTAGATGTGCAGAAGAGAAAGGAAACCACACCTTGTAACAGAAAAGAGAAAAGAATGATTTTCTCTGCCTTGTTCATCTCGTCATTAACAGACGCTCAGTCCTGTGAAGAAACACACACTAGTAAATTTGCACAAACAACAAAAATAAACTCATAGAAATCATAAATTTAATCTGATCATAAGCTGATCATTTTTGTAATACTGATCAAACAGAAATGTATGAACTCACTGTAAGTGTCCAGCAGCTCACTAAACTGAACACTTCTGAAGAAACATCTAAAGAAGAATAAGAAGAGTTCAAGACTTGCCAGAGATGAGAAAAAATGTAATTTCTCTCCTAAGGACACCAAGTTCTGTATTGTGGCGTCTGTTGATGATTTGAGACTGTGTGAAACTGTGAGAACATAATATACTGACTGACAGCTAGTGAACAACTTCCTGAAAAATGTTCAGTTCTCTACTGTTTGGAGCAGGTTTGGAGTCAGTAGGACACAGAGATGCTCACTTCTGATTGGATTTCATACTGTCTCCACTTGTTGCAATACAACTTACAACTTTCCCTGAGATCTGCTACAACGCTCTGTACCAGTGATATACTGACAGAATTCACACACGCCGCTGACTGAACATTGATGGTTTGCAACAAAGTATAGCATTCTTTCAGCATTTTGATTTAAGATTTATTTAAAATATGTTGCTCAGATAAGAAAATGCCTGTGACATTTCATGGACTTTGAAAAATAATTTTGACTTCTTAAAAGCATTTATGTATGGTTATCATCTTTAATAACATAAAGCAAAGGTCTGAATCATGGGGAAAAGCACTGCAGTAAACTATCCAAAACCAGAAGAGTATAAAAACAGACATACAGTTTATTCTTATACAACCCCCCCCACCCCCACCCCCCCACAAATAACAGACTTACTTAATAAAAACATAAGTAACACTTTACAATAAGGTTTAATTTATTAACATAAGTTATAAGTGAACATTAACTAACAAACAACACTCATTTTTTATTAATCTTAGTCAATGGTAATTTCAACATTTACATATATGTTTTAGTCCAAAGTTGTATTTGTCAACATTTGTTAATGCACTGTGAACTAACACAAACAAGCAATGATCAATTAGATTTTTACTAACAGTAACAAAGATTAATAAAGGTTTTAAACATATATTTCTCACTGTTAGTGTGTGTTAGCTAATGCATTAACTATGGAAAATATGCATATCAAATCCTGAAAGTACAGCTTTTTTGTCAGAAAGTCAATATTATAGTTCACAAAAAGACTAATGACATTGCCCACAAACCATTGCACTTTAGGTGAGGATTTGGTTCAGAACTACGAACACAAATAAAATGTAAGCATGGTAGATTTTAGACAGATGGTGAGACGCCCTGACTTGCAGAACAATGTGCTACTTATTTTTATATTATATGGGTAGGGTATATGGAATGTGTATATGAAGATGTTAACTTTTACAGGATGATTGATAGGCCAGTTTACAATGACAGAATGCACGTAACTATGCAACAGAACACAGTTATAATGTGGTAGTGCAGGTATGTCCCAAAGCTTGCCTTCTTTTTTTGTGACACTTTATATTAGGTGTCCCTAACTAATACTCAAAGAAAAGTACACTGTAAAAAATTTAAGGCCTTTCCAATTCAAAATTTTCTAGTGAGCAATCACATCTAAATTTTTCAATTGGCCAAATTGAATTTCTGTGAATTCAATTTTATCAATTGTGACAACAGCCTGTTAACATGGGCTCAATTAGAAATAATATGTTGAGCCAATGGAAAATTTTAATTTACCAACACTGTAAAAAATGTCAGGCCTCTCCAATTTAAAATTTTCTAGTGACCGATCACATCTAAATTTTTCAATTTGGCCAACTAAAAAATGTAGATGGAATCGCTCACTAGAAAATTTTTAATTGGAGAAATGTTTTACAGTGAAACTGTGAGGTTGGTCCAATTAAATATTTTAAATTGTAGTAACAATTGTTTATTTCTCACTGTCCCAAAAGACAAAAATGACTAAAAACATAAATATATTAAGCAAAATACAGAACACAGACAACAGGGTTGACATTTTATCACATTACTTTATTAACAAGTAAATTCCAACACAGGATATTTGGTGAAAATACCTTATTTTCAATAAGGAAAACTCTGAATATTCAAGAAGTCATCTGCATAACAGGATGTCTTAAAGTGGTGAAGAAAACACGGCACTGCAAGCTAAAAACCTGCATAAAATAAAATAAAAATTAATAAAATAAAATAAATAAAAAAATAACTAAAATAAATAAAAATAAAAACTAACATTAATGGCAAAGTTTCCCTGCATCACATCTGGCAAATGACAGAACAGAAGTTACTTCATTATATAATGAGGATGAGACGAATTAATGGACGAATAAGAAAATCGAGCTTGACGTGTTTGATATTAAAAGGCAATAACTTAAAGGACCTGTATGTAGGACTGTGGCTAAAACTGGTACTGCAATCACTTTCAAATTACTGTTGAGCGGTGTATTCCCTCTCCCCCTCCCCTGACTCGAGGCTGCCAGATAGGCTGCAGGATGCAGCAGGAACGTAGGCTGCTACACAGAGCTTTCAATGGCAAGTGACGAGTCGTACACAGTTAGTTTTTTTTCTTTCTGTTAATTATGTTTATGCTTCAAGAGCGATGTTTTATGAAGTAATTATGAATGGCAAACATTTACTAATGGCGATTAGCCAAATATAATCGTAAATATGAACGCTCGTATGTGACAGTACATTCCCACATGAAAAAATACTATAGTATATTATAGTAAAATTACAGCAAAGCTAAATAACATTAGCAATGGTCATACAGGTCAACTTGCAGCATGTTTTGTCCACTATATATGCGAAGAACGAATGAGGAATAATTTTACGTTAGGCCACTGTCTCAAATACGTTTTCACATTGCCATAATAGGCGTGCTAATGTTGTTTTCCTCAGCGTCCCAGCATAATGACAGAGAAACGGGCTCTGATAATGCATTACTAATGTTAGCAATGACGACTCGCCGTTTTTATTTACCAAACAATTCCTTAACGTTACCTTTTCAATTCAATGACCCACCTCCTCCATCTGCGCTAACCTAACGTTACTTTGCACGAACATGCATAACTTTGTTCAACTGTCATGAATATTTGAAATGTCCATTTACATTAAGTACAAGTTAGCCAAACATATGAACCTTACCTGTCCAGGAGAAAATTAGCAACGTTTGGCATCAGTCTTCAAATTATTCTCCGTTTTCAGCCGTCTCCATCTTTCAAAGGCATCTCTTATACAAATCCTTGTTTTATTTCGGACACTGTCACAACGTTTTTCTTATTCATAACGAGGTCGTTTAGGTTTCGTAAAGTTAGACATTGTTTATCCAAAAAGTTTATAGCTGCAGCTGTGTTAACTAGAGCAGAGCTGGCAATGCAGAAACACTACTGACTTTGTGATTGGTAGATAGGTGGAGGGTGGCGCTTCAGGCATGACACAACATGTCAACATCAACATCAACATCATTTGAGGGCTGCAACTTCACTTTTAAAATGACAATATCTTGGCCGGACAACTGTTGTCAGTGATATAAGTATTTGAAATTAACATGATTTCTTAATGTCTAGTGACATATCAGGGCCATTTTATGATTAATTGAAATACATTTCTTACATACAGTTCCTTTAAGCCCTGAAAGAGGTCGACGCCAAATGCAATCTCTCTGTTCAACGGTCGCATGCGGCATATATCACACAAATGACTTAATTTACTTATTACCTATTATTTTAGACATATACGTGAAGACATGAGGAAAATACAACGATTGGCTTCCCTTAGAGTAAACGAGAACACACGCATGAAACCAATGAATGCATGAACTCGTGATTCTACAAAATGTCTTTTTAACTTCATACCGGGTCATAAAGCAAAACTCTGTAGAATAATTTCAGTGCTAAATACTCACCAACGTCTTTGTGATATGAATATCTCTCTATTCTCTGAATGTCTGTTTCGGTCTTCAGCACCTGCTGGTTCGGCTCCGCATAGAGTGCCGAAGTAATGACGTCACTTTGTAGGCCAAAACGCGGAAGTGAGTTAGCATTTTAGCCCTATGGGTTCCCTCGCCCTAAAGTCTATGGGTTTTTTGAATGGGTTTTTGCTAAATCGCCTGAAATAAGGTCTGTGGTTAACAAAGCCTCTATATATTTTCACGTTTTAATCTATGACATAAAACACACTAGTTATAACCTGCTTGTGATTTTTTAAGACTTTATTGTGTCTTAAAAACGATGGTTGCTAACAAGTTGCTAAAAGGGACTACATCCTTTGGCGGGGACTTTAGACGTCATCGTGACAAACAGGCAATCTCTCACTAGCCCGCGTTTCAGCCGAATGAAGAACTTATGTGGCGTGAATAAATCGCGCTATTCGCGCAAAGTTGATGCTTGAACATTTGGAGTTTACTCTCTTCACATGTTTGTCTCGTTGAGAAATGGCTGACGTGGGCTGTGTTTACACGTCTTTTTGTGTTAAAATCTACTGTTAATGTGTGACAACTTAGTTTTAAGACTTTTTCAGTCGATAATGTAGTTGTTTAAAGCTCAAATCTGTGGTTTATTTATAAGAAGAGTGCCTATTTAAACATTTTATCTGGTGTTATCGGAGTTGTGAGCTCCAGTGAGTCAGCGGCGGTCATGAGTTGACTTTCCTCGGCCAGTCCTTCTGCCGTCTGCCGCTGGCTCTGATGTCTCTGTGGCGTCTCCAGCTATAATTAGTCTTGTGGAGATTTAACGGCCCATATTTGCTCTCATGGATCTATAATTTGTTCCCTGGCAAATCGTTTAGGCTGAGTGCAAAGATAAGTTTCATTACTTGTTTATTTTTAGGCTATAACTGTACGTTACCGTTGTAAGTTAGCCGACTAGAACTGACTTTGAATGTTTGACTGAATTGTTTGCTTTATTTCATGTGTAGCTTATTATACGTTTTGTATTATTGATCATACATAAACTTGCATTTAACAAAAAGAGACTGGGTTGTGTTTCATGTCATTTAATGTTATCACAGTGATAATCATATTGTCTGAAAAAACATTAACAAAAGATAAATCTCAGAGAGGCACGCATAAACAAAATTAGTTTCTAACATTTTTGGAAAAAAACGAATGGGCAATATTTCTCATGAAAAAAGTGGATAAGTGTTCATACACAGAGCAGATCATAATGAGCGAGCGTGCTTTAAAATAAAGTTTGAGGAAGCTTGATGATGACGTTGATCCGCGACCATGGTGTGCTGTAGTCCGTTTATAGCCTACCGTTAGCATTTTATATCTGACGGCTTTGTTTGGGCTTCAAACTGTATACATTTTGGATTAACTTGTAAAGATTATCTTGGTAGACAAAACGTGTAAGGGTCATTACTCTTTGTTGAACACAGATCTTATTTTTTGCGATTTTCCAAAAGTCTATGGGGAAAATGAATGGCTTTTTTAACGAGGGAACCCATGCGCCGCTAACTTCCGGGTTGGCCTACAAAGTGACGTCATTACTTCGGCACTCTATTTGAAATCTCCACACAAACTGTTTTCTTCGAGTGCATTTTGCGCATGCGTATACCGTTTTTCGGACGTAGGACTTGTTCCGCCAACATGCATTTTTCACTTCGACTTCATAGATTGACTGAGCACAATTAAATATGTTCGGTGAATATACAATTTCAATTTTGAGTGAAGACCTTAAGCTTAGTACAATGCATCTTTTTGCATGGGGATAATTATTTGGAAGTCATTTATTGGGCCAATATGTAATGATCAATTGTCACAATTTTTCCCCCCAATTTTTTTTTACAGTGTACAATTTGCTTATTGTGTTAATATTGTAATGGAAAACACTTGTTCCTCTATTGAGGTGGTATACGGGTAAGGTTAGGGGTAGGTTTGGTGGTATGGGTAGGTTTAAGGGTGGGCTAAGGTGTAAGAGAAGGTTCAACTGTGTAGATGTAATTACAGAAATGAATAATTACAGCTGTAATTATATGCAGGTATTTTGTTAAAATATAAGTTCAATGTAAAAACATGTACTGTATGAACACAATAAGTGCACATTCAAATGATTAGTACATAGTAGTTAAAGACGTCTAATATAAAGTGGGGGCACTTTTTCTTTACAAAAAGAGTTTTACAGCATATGCAAATTGGGAAAGAGTATCTATCAAAATAAGCCATCTAAAATAAAATCCTGACAAGGAAATTGCAAATGTGCATGAATGGGAAAATAAATGTTTATTTCAAACAACTAAATACATTTCCATAAACTATGACAAAAAAAAATGCTTATTTGTTGCCAGTAAGGCTTGGTCTTCATATAATGTATCAGCCATACGATCCATGTGTTTATACGAGTCTTTCATGTGGAAATACATGCATTGTATAAATCCTGAAAGAACAACTGACTGAAGAAAACAAAGAAGGGAATAAAATGTGTAATTATTATACCTAGGCCTAATAACAAAGAATACTCACCGTCTGCTTGGTGGACAATCTGGAAAGAAAGGATATTAGGTTACTAATGCACCTTTTTTTCTTTGATTGGGCACCTGTGACATTTCTGACTCTCTTCCGATAAGACTGTGAGCCATGATGGTCTAGTGGTGTAATTCTATAGTTTGCATGGGGGGCGATTTCAAATTCTAAATACAATATACATTTTTATAACAAACCAAGCAAAACTGGAACTGAACTCGACTGTCAAAAGTTAAGTATTCTCTTTTCTCAAAACAAGTGTTCATGTTTAATATCAGTTACATGCTAGCTTTACAGGGAGCAAAATCAAAAGTCAGATGTGACTGGGAAATTAATCAACTTCACAGTAAAAAATTATATGATCAATAAGTTATGACAACATATGTTTTTACATTGTTTTAACTCATCAAAATAAGTTAAGCAATTGTCAACTTTTTATAATTTATACTAGCTACAACTCATTCAAGTCAGTTTAACGTAATTTAAGTTTAAATGACTTAAACATCCAAGTTAATTGTACTTAATTTCATGCTGCAACTTTTTTTTCAGTGTTGTGTAGTGACCCCAAAATTTTTTGGACAACTTAGTCAAACTTAAAAATGTATCAATTGCAATGCAGATACAAATTGACAAAGCGAGTGGCATCTGCTATACCAAATGATGTAAGAGCTTTTCTCAGAACTAACTTCTGTATTTATTATTTTGGCTTAACTGTTGTCGAGTGGTTTTTATGTGTGAACCTGTTGCTTTCACATTAACACTTAGTGTAGTGGCAAAATACGTTTCGTGTTCATTTTGAATACCATATCCATTTTTTTATCATTTAAATGCTAATTAATTTATTTTTGTGAAATGTTTTGCTTGTCCTAATTGTTTTTAATAAATGCATCTTGGTTTGATATTTTTTGCTTAGATCTATGTTACGGCCCCAATTGATCTAGGGGAGGACCGCAACAGAAACATATGGTTGGTGGTAAATGAATGTGCAACAGCAGAGGAAACTCTGTCTTCAGGCCCAGAGTGGCTACAATAACCTCAACAACCAGTCAATTGCAACATAAGAGAAGTTTATTAACATAATTCAACAAACAAAAAGAATAATGAAAGGGGCATCAGCTTTTAAAGGGGTCAAGGCCAAAACAACAAACATAAAGCTAACTCCTACATAATCAACTAACTGTGCTACAAAAGAAAGAAAACAAAATACATCAGGCTAAGCAAACTCCCTTACATAACCAGGAGAAAAGAGGTAATACAAAACAAATGGCACCCACCTTCCTACTAATCCCAACAAAGAAAAATGGTGGTATTGAATAAAGCTAGATCAGTATTTACCTTAGACAACTCAAATTAAGGGTCACTTCCATCTTTGAGGTCGCAATCATAGCTGTCAACAATGAGACAAGGGACAGAGGTTCTATTTAAGTAGTCTCAACACAATTTAGACAAAGACACACCAAATCAAACTAAGAGCATGATTATTACAACAAAAGTCAGTCTGGAGATGAAGACAAGACCTCAGCCATTGCACACCATCAAGCCACCACCAACACTGCTCTGTAGGTAGCTGCAGTTTAAATATGCTCTCTTCTCCCATCATCCAATCACAGCAAATCTCCAATTAGTAACATCAGGTGGTGATACTGGTTCTGCGGGGAGAGAGACAACAAGAGCACAGCCCTAGGGCTGTGACGGTTTGGGATTTTTTCTTACCGCGGTGTAAGAAAAAAGAATGCATGAACGCATGTAGCTTGTAAATGAAAATGGAAATTAATAATTATAAAGCAGTTTTCTTTATTATTAACACAGCAAATTAACATTAATATTAAATTGTAAATATTAATAATGAACTATAAATTAGGCTAAACTTAAACAACCTTTTTTAAAATGCAATATAAAAGAGCTAGCCTAGTACAAGTGTTCGGCTGTTGGGCCGCTTAACCTACCTCAATCCACACCTTGTATGTTTTGTTTTTTGTTTTTTTTAAGTAGGCTAACATGTCAAAGTGATGTGGATTAGTCTAGAGCACAGCCTGTTGACAGTTAGACCCACGGCAGAAAACACCCTGTCAAGGCTTGCTTATATTATACTTTGGTCTGTCTCCGCAGTGCGAGCCTCCGCTGACTGCGCGGCGCGCACGCCTTCTCCGAAGATTCTTACTTTCGGTATGGTTAAACGGTCAATATGAGCATCCCTAATCACAGTCAAGTAGGCTACTGAAACCTAGCAGTTAATTAATAACAATCAGACACCCACAAAATAAATCCCCCATATGTTTAATAAACTGTCCCTCCCTTGCTCAGAAAGGTTTTTTTCTCCAGAAGCCCTTGAACATAGAACTCATTGTAACTTTCACCGCAGCAAAAAAAAACCAAAAAAATTGCGGTGATGACCTCACATCGCGCGGTAGGCATCTCATTACCGCGATATTGCGGTGATTCGGTTATCGTCACACCTCTACTCGGCCCAACAAAAGAACCTTACGGCTCTGGACGTAACATCTATTAATTTATTTGAACATACATTATGCAACTCATATATACCATGATGTGTCGTTCACCTACCGTACACAGATGCATGTAATGGCACAGAACATAATGACCAGCCAGCTGCAACAACAACAACTCCAATCATCACAGAAGAAAGATTCACGCCTAAAGAAGAATAAAGGAGTGTTTGGAAAACCAGACGATTCACTGATTCAATTAAACAAGGGCTAGCGAATCATATCGTAATTTTTCAACAAAAAAATAATGATGGCAGGAGCATGGGAACGATATGAAAAGAGAGAGATTAACATTAATGTTTGATACTGTTACTGGCTTTTTTTCATTTACTAATCATCAGTTGACAGATCCTCAATTTCCCACAACCCTGAAGAGGATAAGCAATATGGAGAATGGATGGGATGAAATTTGTGTTCTATGGGATGAATCACAGAACTGAAACTCACGTTCAACAGGGGGAGGCAGTTGACTTGCAGTGCCATGACTGTTGTTCCCGACACACTCCAGAGTGGATGTGTGTGTGTGTGTGTGTGTGTGTGTGTGTGTGTGTGTGGGACTGACTGATGAAGAGTGATGGAGCTCCTCAAGCCTGTGCACAACAACAAAAGGCGACAAAACGCAGACACAGTAAACTGATGCCTTGTTCTATTTATGACGTACCCCAAGCACGTGTCCGGTGTACAGTGAAAATACAGTAAAAGTAAAAAAAACCTCACTTAATTGTATTTCAATATTAAAAAGCAAAAAACATTTAATTGGAAACAAGTAGGAGATTTAATCATTTTAGTATTTTTTTAATGAAAAAACTTTGTAAAGAATACATTACATACAATACATTACATTATTCATTGAATAATTCATTGTTTAAAAAAAGTTAAGCATGATTGATTTGCTTGTTTCATTAAGAAAGAAAATATTTTTATTTTTAAACCAAGGAAAGATTTAAGACGATTGGCATAATGTAGGCTACTTCCTACTTTTAAGTCTACATGAAATGGTAACACTTTAAAACACTGTACATTAACACTTACTAACTACTAACTAATATAGAAACAAGCTTAACTAATCAGTAAGTAATATTTAATTGATGAAATAATCTTACTTAAAAAGGAACTATCCTCATTAATAACTAAATGACAAATTATAAAAGAACATTATTGTGTGTCTGAGACATCAATCATCTTTTTTTTAAATCATCAAACTTAAACTTGGAATCTTAATGGATAGTGGGGATTGATCTCACACTCTGAGAAAACTAAAACAGTGTAAGGTTATGGGTTATTAAGGTTATTAGGAATCTGAGCTGAAACTTCACTAAATCATTAATATAAATTATGGAAAATGAAGAAAAAAAACAAGAATGAAAGAGTCTAAATGAATCCATTACTTTATAAACTCTATTGCTGCTTATAAACTCCTTAAAGAAATAAATTACTAAGACCTGCTGCTTTATCTTGAAGGTGTAGCTACCTATAAACAGAAGAAAGAAAAAAAATCTAAAACAGAATGAACACACCTGAAAATATTAAAAATTAAAGATAGGTCCTAGGTAGGCCACTGGAATATTAAAATGCTTACCAGTTGGAGAAATCCTCTGAATATTGTTTTATAAAGAGTAGGCTACTTGTGCTCTGCTGTTGTGCTGTGTGAAGCTCACTGATATGACTTATACACCTTGCCATTTTACCCAGCAGTGGGTGTAGCCTAGGCTACCCAACAAACATCTTGCAGTCTATGCAAAGTATTATTACACATAATGAACAACAAACATATTCAAGAAAGCAAATAGGACGCTTGATTAGTCTTTCCATGAAACCGACAGCATTATTTGAATTTCAGGGTTTCTGCGTATGGAGCGCAAATAAATTACTCCTTTATTATAGTCCAATAATTTAACATTCAAATGCATTTGTATTTTTACTACTTAGGATGAAATGAACGTGTCAGTCATGTCCATAGACTGTAAGGGCATGTCCCCAACTCCCCATGATGGCTCTTTGCACCAGGACCGTTTCATTTGAGCTCGCAGGGCGGAATTTCACTGACGGACGGATGTGAGTAACGGCGTATTATGTCCCTTGCGCTTTTATTTTTCTTCTGTCAGGCAGTTTGCTAATTCGTCTGGTTCTTTTTCATATGAAATCCTTTTGTCATTTATATTTGTTTATTTTTTGTTTATCAATATAATTATATACCGTCATTTTCTATGCGACTAGTTTCATTGAATGCGCATTTTCAATCGATGGAAAACTAGCAAGCGATGCTAGCAGGCTAAAGCTAGCTGCATTTCTGTGACACAGGTGATACAATAATAACTACTATTGTTTACATAATTATCATTAATTAAATAAGCCTCGGCAACTTTGTATTACTTAAGTAATTTATTTTGTAACGTTATCATCTCAGAAAGACATGTCTATTGTCAACCTATGTTTAACTAGTTGGTTGTGAACTCTGTTGACAGGTTTATTTACAGTAAAACTGTTTTTACAGAGTAACGTTATACAGAACATTAATGCTTAGTTTCATAAAGCGTCGCAGAAGGTAATATGTTAGATACTTATTTACTATATTTTATGTTTTATATATATATATATATATATATATATATATATATATATATATATATATATATATATATATATATATATATATATATATATATATAATATAATATATATATATCATTTATTCATACCTCGCATGAAGATGAAAACATGAAGTCATTTAACAAAGGAAGTCCTGCTCCTGCAAAGTTCAGTTTCAACTCTACTCCAACACACCTGCCTGTGATTTTCAAGTAATCAATTAGGATGTTCATGTGCCTTTGACTAGGGTTGGAGCTAAACTCTGCAGGACAGTGGCTCTCCAGGAGCAGGGTTGGCTTCTCTTGCCATACATCCATATATTTCAAGTGCCTATTTTATTTTTTACAGTCTCTGTACTGCAGAACCAGGATGAGGATGTTCTCAGTTTCACACAAGACGGCCTTTGTGGTCGATCACTGCCCGTACATGGCAGATTCCAGCCGGCAGTTGATTGAATGTGACATGCTGACCAAAAGCCGTTCACAGGGCGTGATTCCTCTGGCTCCAGTTTCCAAATCTCTCTGGACGTGTGCAATTGAGTGCTCCATGGAGTACTGCCGGATCCTGTATGACATTTATCCCACCAAGAAACTGGTGAGTGTATGGAAATTGCCGCTGTTTATAGGTATAGTCACTATATGAATGAACTGTTTAGTATGTGAAAATTCTTCAAAAATGCTTCTTTTATGTTCCATGGTGAAAAAAAGTAGGATATACATTAGGAATGAAATGCGGTTAACTAAATAATGACACAATTACATTTCTGGTTCAACTATTTCTTTAATGTCTCAGGTGAACTACATTGTGAGTGATTCTGAGGTTCACATCTTGAACAGCTGGAAGCAGGAAGAGCAGAACACACATGAGGTAAAACGCACATCTGTCACTCTGCATGTCCATATCAAACACCCTTGTACCAGAGTTATCTGAGCATTGTGTTGAATTAGTGTTAAGTGTATATCTGTGCTGTTTGTCAGCTGATGGCTGCCTTGGCGGCTGTTGGTCCTCCAAACCCTCGTCAGGATCCTGAATGCTGCAGTGTCTTGCATGGACTGGTGGCAGCTGTAGAATCGTTGTGTAAGATTACAGAATATCAGCATGAGACTCGTACTGCTCTGATGGACGTGGCTGACAGAGTGGCCAATAGGGGGCGAATTATCTGCCTTACCAATGCAAAAAGGTAAGCACTATGGCCTGGTTTCACAGACAGGGCTTAGATTAAGCCAAGATTAGGCTTTAGTTCAATTTAGGACATTTAAGAAGCTTTTATAAATGTGCCCTAAAAACATTAATGGTGTGCATCTTGAGACAAAACAATGACCGGGACATATTTTAAGATATGTATGTGCAAGTTGCAGTTAAAACAGCTCAAACATGCATTTTAGTCTGGATCTAGGCTTAAACCTTAAGGGTATATATATATATTTATATATATTAGTCAAATTCTGCTAATTATTTACAACAGGATCTGTATTTTCATGAGTTTAAATACAATATTTTTTACAAGATACAATAAAAGCAACTACTGCTTTCATGGTAAAACATTTTTTACTTGATTTTCAAAAGCCAATGAATTTGCAACAGCTGAATGTAAAATTTTTGACAAGCCAAACATGTCAGACTCTGAGAAGCATGTCATTTATTTAAACCACAAAATAAACTTAATTCCTTAAAATAAGTATAATGAACTTCACAATAAGCATTTTTAACGTCTCCAGCACATTTATGATTACCCAAAAATCAAACAAAGTTCACCCCTCATGCACATTATCATGTCCGTCAAAAACTTTTTAGATTTTTTGAATATTAGAACTAAAAACATCGAAATAACACACTAATGGGCATCAATCACTTCACTGAATACTTGCCGGCTAGGAAACAAATAATTATTACCTCACGATCCATTTGCTTTCAAATTCATATCATTTGAATATCAAAAAATCAATGTCTGCCAAAAAAGAACGTGTACAATACACCGTAGTAGAGGTCCAGTGAGTACACACATTTCCTTGAAAACCCTCACTACCGGATGTTTTGAATGCATCATCGCTTTACGAGAAGAGGGAAAAAATGAAAATGGTGGCCTGAACGGCTTCAACATTCTGTCTGTTAGAGACGATAATGTGCATAATACATAAAGCACATGAGAAAAAAATGGTTCTTTACTCACTGAAATTGCATCAGCATGATCAGGGAACTGAGTGAAATACTTCAAACTGCATGCTAAAGAAAATAAACGGCAATCCAATTGAAAATTTTTGCCGGAGTAGTAAACATCGTTCAACATATATATATATATATATATATATATATATATATATATATATATATATATATATATATATATATATATATATATATATATATATATATATATATATATATATATATATATATATATATATATATATATATATATATATATATATATATATATATATATATATATACAATATTATAAACTTCACCGGTGATTTTTATAAAATGTAGTTTGAATACTATCTTAGATGTATAAATATGTTTATGTATGAAAATTAGCATTTAAAAATGAGTATGAAGTAATGGCTGCTGAAAATTCACGTCATATTACTTCCTAATATAGCTATTTAAAAAAATGTTTTTATTAAAAATAATTTTAAAATATTTTTCACAGTAGTATTGTTTTTACTGCATTTTTCATCAAATAAAGGAGCATAAGAGACTTCTTTCAAAATAAAAAGTTGTATGACTATATATAACTGTCTCTCCCTCTTAGTGACACTCATGTCAGAATGCTAGAGGACTGTGTGATGGAAACCATTCAAGAGCAGAACAAACTGGCAGCAGGCTCTGACAGGTCAGTTGTGAAATCTCTGAGTGCTGCAGTCACTTTTATTATCATACTATTAGCAGGCTCAAATTCTTACTGTTATTTTTTTATTGTTCAGACTGATGCCGATTCAGCAGTGTGAGCTTGTGCTGGTCCACATCTACCCTCAGGGTGACGACACTCTGGTCTCGGATCGGCAAAAGAAAGAGGTAGCATCTCGCTCTCTGCATTAGTGCTAAATGAAAATTAATTTCCATTGGGATATCCATAATGATATATTAAAGTCTTCTATAGAGAGTTCTGAGCCTTGAATCAGACCAGCTCCATAATTATTGACATTATAATATTTGAAACAAATAAGTATTTAAAAATATATTTAACAATTATTTAAAATAATAACAATTTTAAAAAAAGTCCCAGTTTTTGATTCTGCTTTCATGCTTTCAAACTTCACTTGCCATAATGTGTTGTTTTTTCAGGTTCAGTGAACTATATTGGAAAATTGTTGTCACTATTGTTTAGTAATGTCTCTTTCTCTTCTCTGTGTGTAGCTCTCATCAGTGTTGAGCAGTGAGGTTCACAGTGTGCGAGCTGGACGCTATCTAGCTTGTAAACTGAATGTGCTGGTTCAGCAGCACTTTGATTTGGCTTCAACCACTATCACAAACATCCCCATGAAGGTCAGACTGACTGTCAAACAGTTTCCTCTCTACCTGTCTCTCTCTTTCTCTCTTCATCACTTGTTTGCACTGTATCGGTTGCTTACACAGCTGCTGTTTTCATGGTTTATTGTTTGTTTTGCTAGCCTACATTAAATGTCTGTGAGCAGGTCAGTACTTTACAAGAGCTACTATTACTTATCCAGATCAAAACCCCACCCCCTCATCCAGTTCTTGCTAATCTCTGATTATTAACGGGAGCTTCAAAGAGTTTACATTTAATTAGGCTATAGTTCTTTTAAATGCATTTTCCTAAGCACAACTTAATACATTTGGATAAGACTGTTGTAATGTTTACAGTCTAAAAAATATAAATTATAATTGCATATTAAATATTATTCATTAATTTAGTTAATGCATAAAGTCAACATGAAATCAGATTTGACCTTGTTTACTTTCCTAATGAAAATTTCTGGTCTTAATTAGCCGTTTTTATGCACATTATTATTTTATTATTATTATTTTTTTTTTTTAAAACCTTATTACACTGTTTGAATATTACTCTGCCTTGAAATTACTTTCCTTTTTTGAAGGAACGGTACGGCCGCAAAGTTTTCCGCGACTATTACGCAGGAATGAGAAAGTAGTTCCTAGCCATATAGGTGTAGAAAATCGCAACTTTTCATTTTCAGTTTGTCTTAGCAAACGATGTAACTGTACAAGAGTCAAGTTTTAAATAGGAAAAATATTGAAAGTGTCTTTGGTCATTTTTTGAATGAGATGCTAATGGACTGTTTAGAATCAATGATGCCAAGCTATGCTAAAAGTGCTACCGCCAGATACAAAGATCGGCTGAATGGATTCAAAAACGGTAAAACTCATCTATTTAACTCTAGGGGACTTGTAAAATTAGCCTATTTTTAAAAAAAGTTGAGTGTTCCTTTTAAGATTTGAACAGAATTCGGAGGTACATATAATTCTTACATATAATTCACACACACTGTTTTTTAATAATTTGCAATTAGATCCGGCTGATTTCCGGCTGAGTTTTTGATACACTGAACAGAACCAACTCGTTCTGATCACAATGATTGATATCCGTTTTTTTATGATCCTGTTCATTTTTAATGGCTAAAATCAGGTCCCACGCCCTTTTTTGTCTTTTTGAGCAAGTTTCAGTTTTAAATCAATCACGTCAGGGAAGTTAAATGGGTTGAGAAAGCCATTTTATGTTGACTTTAACAGAATTACACAATTATTGCCACATGCTCTCCAAAGAATGTAGATTAGCACCCAGCTGGATGAACAATTGACCCTCTAGATCCCCTTTCAGCCCGAGACTTATTCTCTATCGGGATGATTTCTCTTTTGCTTTTGCTATCTCTCTTTCTCTCTTCTTTATGGGTGATGTCTTTTGCCCTGGCTGGGTGTGGCCGGATGTGAAGTGTGTTTTCTTGTTCTGGTCGCTTGTGTTTTTAAATGCTGCAGGTCCCTGCAGGAACACAGTAGTTTTAGGGTGTGTGTTTGAGGCCAGTGACCCCAGGGATGAAACGTCCTGCTCCATGGAGTCCACCCGTCTCTGTTCTCCCAGTCTTTCTCCTCTCTTCTCCTGTTCTTAATGTGTGTAAGCTCTATTTGTTGCTTACAGCCTCTGATCTCCACAGCATATGAACCAGCTGGGAGACTCCGAGGCCTTTGTGGACATCAGATCTGTGAGAGCACAGTTATTTTATGATCTGTGCTCTTCAAACATGAAAGCAGCAGTAGATTGTGATGTGTTAGAGAAATGTAGAGGCCCAGCTGCTGATGCGAATGTGTTTGTGTATGTGTGTGTGTGTGTGTGTGTATGTGTGAGAAGGAGGAGCAGCATGCTAACACTTCAGCAAATTACGACGTTGAGCTTCTGCACCATCGTGATGCACATATGGAATTTATTAAGAGTGGTGAGTGAAATCAGTCCTTTGCAGCAAAAATCCAACACAGCCTACATTTCACTGCCATAAAGCATTTGGACATTAGACCATTTTTGGTTTGACCTGGTGGAATATGCAGACATTTCAAAATTTCACATGATACCATGTTATTACCACACTTAAAATTGAGAAATACTTTGAAATGTCTAATTATACCAAGATTTTTTGGATCAATGTTTTATTTAAAAATATTTATATTTAAGATATTTATATTAAAATATTTATATTATAGATATATTATTTGAATATAATATAATCAATGATTTAATTAAAAAGATAGTTCACGTAAACATAAACATAAGTAACATTCTGCTAAATTTTTCTCATGTGTAGGTGATTTGCACATGGCCGGCAGCACCAGCAGAGACAGTGGGCTGAAGGAAACAGTCACACTCAAATGGTGCACTCCACGCACCAACAGTGTAGGTGAGTGGAACTCTGGGAAATGTTTTCCCCTTTCTACCACATGACAAATTCATGATTTTCTTTTATGTCTTTTTGCAGAACTACATTACTGCACAGGGGCGTATCGTATTTCTCCAGTAGACGTTAACAGCCGGCCATCTTCCTGCCTCACCAACTTTCTGTTGAACGGTGTGTGTGCGCATAAATCCCTCTGCCCCATCATGCATTTTTTTTTTCTTATTGAGTATTGTTTCACTCATAAATAGAGGCAAGGATATGAAACAATGGAAGTACATGCTTATATTGTATATTTTCCTTTTTGTCTGGGGTCTTCCCAGGTCGATCTGTGCTACTAGAGCAGCCCCGCAAGTCAGGGTCAAAGGTCATCAGTCATATGTTAAGCAGCCATGGAGGAGAAATCTTTCTGCATGTCCTGAACAGCACACGCTCCACATTGGAGGACCCGCCCTCCATCAGCGAGGGCTGTGGTGGCCGAGTGACTGACTACCGCATTACTGTAAGCTCAACAAGCACTAAGTCTGACCTACTGACTTGTGCTGCGTTCACATCATGTAGCGATTACCATAATTGCGTGTTTCCAAGTTGTAGAAACCATGTACGTCTTTGCCAAACGTGTAATTACAACTTGCTCTATACACTAACAACTAAAATGGCAGAAGCTTCAACATTTTCATAGAGGACCAATAGTAGTGGTGAAACATTTTGCGATTCACAACCGCAAAACCTTAAATGGATCCAATTTGCAGCTATGAGTGTTGCCAACTAATTTTAGGTTGTTAATGCCTCAGTAGAAAATTGTCAACTTGTAATTACAAAAATTACAACATGCAATGTTAATGCAGAATTGTTTAGGGATACATTATGTTTCCTAAATGTGGCAGCAGAGTAAATCATGTTAATATCACTTTTCAGGACTTTGGTGAGTTTATGCGTGAGAATCGTCTGACTCCGTTCCCGGACTCCATGGTAGATGCAGCAGGCAGAGCTCCTGTAGAGAGAGCCAAATCTCAACTAGAACGACACACACGATACTGGCCAATGATCATCTCCCAGACCACCATCTTCAACATGCAGGCGGTGAGGGACACAATCTAAATCAGTGGTTCTCAACCAGGGGGCAGGAGCCAACTAGGGGCCCTCAGCAAACTTCCAAGGGGGCCGCACGATGACTTAAATTATATATTATTAATATAATTAATAACACAACATATAATCCATTAACAGTGTTGGGGTAACGCATTACAAGTAACTTGAGTTATGTAATAATATAACTTTTTCCAAGTAACTAATTAATAACATAACATATAATTCATTAATATAACATAATATAATAATAATAATATTATTAATGGTTTTAATATTATATAAAAAGATAATAATCTGTTAATATTATATTATGTTGGGGGGCTTTGAATATTGTGTTGGACAGTGGGGGGGGCCTTCAAATAAAAAAAGTAGAATTTTAGACTTTTTTGCATGCATATTGTGTGCATGATATGTGTGTGTTTTCTTGGGTATTGTGGTCATCTTTGTGTGTATATTTCAGGTGGTACCGTTAGCTAACCTCATAGTGAAGGACACTCTAACAGATGAAGATGTGCTTACCTGTCAGAAGACCGTCTATAATCTTGTTGATATGGAGAGGAAGAGTGACCCTTTGCCCATTTCAACTGTGGGCTCCAGAGGAAAAGGACCCAAACGGTGAGAATATCACATCAGGTTTCGATTTGTGTCTTGTTGTGTGGCTCTGTTCAAAAACCTAGTGAGCTAACCTTGCTATCTACTACCTACATAGTCAGCTGCCTTCCAATTATGTGAACTGAAATGGAGATTTTCATTTATTTTAGCACAAGTTTACAATGCTGCCTAAATAGGCTGCTCCCTTGATTTTGAAACTGTGTGTGTGTGTGTGTGTGTGTGTTGTATTAGTGAATAAATGTTTACTATGTATGTTGATGCTGATGTTTTATGTAAATAGTGATGAGCAGTATCGGATCATGTGGAATGAGTTGGAGACTTTAGTAAAGACTCATGTGGGCACCAGTGAGCGGCACCAACGTGTGCTGGAATGTATCAGTGCTTGTCGGAGCAAACCACCCGAGGAGGAGGAAAGGAAAAAAAGGGGAAGGAAGAGAGAGGACAAAGAGGACAAAACTGAGAAAAATGGCAAGGACACCGAGGAGAAGGCCTGGACTACAGACTCTGAAAGGTTGGTGTTAATGAACAAGATGCTGACGTTCACATTTACATCTGTCAAGCCACAGCTACATGTAGATTGATGACCACGGCTTTCTTCATTAATCTCCTGATATGCGTGTTTCTGATGTATATGTCCTTTTTCTCCTCCAGGCTGAAGGGGGTAATGGAGCGAGAGAAGGATGAACCGAGCGAATGTGAAATCATCAAAGATTCACCGGACTCACCAGAGCCCCTAAACAAAAAACCACGTTTAGCTACAGAGGAGCAGCAGCCTCCGGAGAAATCTAAAGGTTAATTTTATGATTCTTTTTGGTAATCAATCCTCTGTTGTGAGGTAGTTTATTTAATATTAATAATAAATTAAATCGATATATAAATATTAAATGTATTATTATTTATTAAATTATTCATATTGGATTATTGGATAATATATTTTAACAATCCTTTTAAGAATTAAACATATCATCGTAAACAGGATGTATGACTTTTGGTGAATCTTAAATGCTCAAGAATGCATTGCAACTTTCAAAAAGCTCTAAACCAAGATACTCTTGGGCAATGATAGATATTCTGCACACAATAGAAAACATACACACACCGAGATGGACCTTTGTGTAGACCTAGTTTTCAATCACCCTTTAACGAGAGAACTAGTGAAGAAAGCAGCAGCTACATCAGCACAGTCGAGTTACTTGTACAGCACGGCATCAATTTTATGGTCAGAATTAGCAGCTACAAGCCAAGTCAGAAAGATCATCATCCAAAGTGAATGAAAAGCCAAGTCAGAAAGATCATCATCCAAAGTGAATGAAAAGCCAAGTCAGAAAGAGCATCATCCAAAGCGAATGAAAAGGCAAGTCAGAATGTGGCAATATGAGGTACATCTGCCAGTCAGATCTAAGATGGGTAGAAACAGCTGTCAAATAAAGGTCTCTTGTTTTGCAGGTCCTGTGTCTCTACTCACCCTTTGGACCAACAGAATAACTCAAGCCAACTCCAGGAAGCATCAGGAGTTTGCAGGAAGATTGAGTTCAGTGAATAACAAGGCTGAACTTTATCAACATCTGAAAGAAGAAAACGGGTGTGTTGACCTCATTGTTTGTCTCACTGTGTACCCTGTTATCACATGAATCAGTCATTTTGCATTTACTCCCTGTGTTTTCTTTATTAGGATGGATGTTCATGAAAATGGAAAAGCCACCAGATGATGTGTGGAACACGCCTCTTCTCATCTCTGCAGGATCATTGATTTGTTGAGAGGATGTGATGTGACCTTTGGCATGATATCAAATGATGTTTTTGCCAGGATGCTGGTTTTGTGCCAGACAAAGAAGAGTAAGGCAATGTTTTATAAGGACACACTTTTTATATGCTTTAGTTTGTACAAAGAATCTGAAATATTCTGAAACAGAATAAAGAAACTTGTAAACGGTGTTAGTCCATGTTTGTATTAATGCTAATTTTCTTTATCCTGGTTCATTCCTGTGTATTTCTTGTAAGTTCAGAAAGAATATCTACCTACCTCTGGAAATATCAAGAGATGGTGAATCAGTGAACAAAATGAGAAAAATACACAAAACCCTATATAAACCCTCATTCCACTGTTTACATTCACCAGGATATGTCCTGTCCCAAATGACACCCTCAGTCCTCATCCAAGTGTATATTTCTGTGATATCCTGCCAAAGGTTTATTTGACCACATGGAGGCACTCTTGAGCACTCTTTGGAACTCTAAAATGACAAATGCGGCACCTATGGTCTCGTGGACTTCATAGGCCTTGTCCCAAATGACACACTTCATTTGCAATTGCTTTCTTGTAGACTCACAATGGCCCCCATAAGCATGTGTTCCACAAAACCGTAGGGTGTCGCGTTTGTCTTTTTAGGTTTCAGAAGGCTGCTCACTGCAGCCCTTATGTGTGCCTTCTATGTGCACCTTAACCATTCTACCCGGCAGTCAAAACGGTATTACGTCATGAAATCTGGACTTTGAGGAAGACCACAAGGGTTTAGGGTGCCATTTGGGACAGGGCCATTGACATCCAGCTAAGACTCCTTATCAAGGGTGCCGTTTGGGACAGGGTGTACTTCACTACATTCCAAAGCATGATGTCGTATTTCCACTGACTACGTTTCATAGTTGTTGTTTTTTTCCCTTTAATACTTAATGTTGAGTTAAAGTCTACATTTTTTATGTAATTAAGTATGAAATGATATTCAATATGAAACGTAGTGCAGTAAAAAGTACAATATTATGCTTTGGAATGTTTTGAAGTAAAAGTTTTCCAAAGAAGAACACTGATAAAGTACATCTACTTGAAAAATGTACTTGAGTACAAAGTAAAAATAATTCACTACTGTCCGCCTCTGCAAATTGTACACTCGATATTGGCAAGAAATGTTAAAAACTGCCCGTTTGACTTGCCATCTGCTGTGCAACATTTTTATCATTGCCAGAAGGCAGTATTTTTTGTTTAAGTAGTAAAAAAGATTGTGCTTGGGAACAACTTTGTTTGCAGTTATGTCAACAATGTTGTATTTTTGCATGGATGAAAACACTTGTGGGATCATCTCTCAACTATTTTATGTGGTCAATGGTCAGACAGCCCACTCTTGTGTCTTTATGGTTATAGTCAAAAGTCTAGCTCGTGCAAGTATTTAAAAATGCTCCAAAAGTATGTTTTACTGGATGTGTAAGCCTGGATGTGTTTTGACTCCGTAATGCACAGAAACAGGAATCTAGCCAAGGACAGAGGAAGTTAGTGTCGAGTTTTCTGACTCCAGTGAGGATGAGGCATCGAGTGTTGCTATATGAGATCCTAATGCTTGCTCTCATACTCTCGGTGCACATATTGAGTAGACGTGAAAGTGATTGTTTGTGTGGGGTTTGGTTCCTGGCATGCGGTGCTCCTTTTCTCAGCAGAACTCTCCACCTCTGCACTGGAGAAGCCAGCAGTCATTGGATGTGAGTGAAATCCATCTAACAGGGCAAGATAACTAGCCCCATGCTACTCTCTGCATTCAGCTTAGACCTCTGTTGGGAAGAAACCATCAGGGAAATCAAGGTGTTTGAACTTAGTCAGGTCTAACCAGCTGGATCCCCTCATTAAGCTGAGACTGCATGGGATTGTTCTGATATTTTTAGGACCAGCTTTGTGGACACTTTTGTAACTGTTGCTAGGCTGAATGAATTTCTAAATAGTAAACAAAAGAAATCTGTTCATGCTGGATTTCTCCAATCATATAGTCTGCTTAAACCATACCCCTTTCCTCCAGTCGCTTGCAAGCTCGCATTCATATTTGCATCCATTCAATAAACAATAGATGGACAGAACCCCCAACTTAGACAAGTCCTTACCTATTTTTGTTTTCTTTTTAATAATACACTTACATGTACAATATTGAAGAAAGGATTTGTCACTACTTCCGTTACATCGCAACTTTGGTTGGAAATTGATTGTCTTGAACAATGGTCAGTTTCGTTGTCATTATTCAAAAATATCTGACCACAGAATACTGCGATTTGACCAGCAGTGTAATAATTTTGCTAAACATACACATAACATTCAAGTTCTAGGTTGCTGACTGCAACCATAAAAGACACAATAAACAGCAATGCTCTATTCTAAATTTATTTTGTAATTTACAATGTTACTGCACCGTTTTCACTGATGGCATAAATAGTTTATGCTGCTCGATAAACATGTCACCATAAATCATTTCAATGTGTTTTCCAGGCATTTGACACTTCTTAAGAATGAAGTAGTTTAACATAATTTGTTAAAAAATAAAGCTGAATAGAAGTTTGTTGCCCAAAGAGATTTTGGTACTGCATTAAAGGTCAAAACTCGTGATCCAGCGATATCAAACCATGATGCCATTTGATCTAAACTATCAGCTGAGCTTATTTTAGTCACACCTGTGTGCATAGCAGCAGGTGATTAGAATGCACACTGTTAATTTCTAATGCACACACATCAGTCCCAAACCTCAAGCCTGTTACAATTGCTCAGATATTTATATGGGCATTTAGCACAGTCCATGTTACACCTTAATACAACCCCCTTGAGTATTATACCTGTATTAAGTGCCATAGGTGGATCCTCAGGCCTCTCACACAAGCTCAAAACTGAACAGTGCATGCAGCCTAACAATGCTAAAAAGAAAAACATTGTTTATTTTAGCTGTTAAGAAAGCGTTGTGCAATTTTTTTTCATCCATGTTAAAAATAGTCATCTTTGCTACTTATTGATATGTTGCTATATGCTATTTGCACTTTTTTTTTTTTAGAAAGGCATGCGTCTCAAACATTCCCCTCGTTACACAGAGATGACTTAAAGTTCTTAAAGTCATGCGGCATTCAGACAGCCGAATGCTCTTTTGCAAATCATCTGAGCACCAGTTCTGTGTAAAATCAACACACAGCTACTCCAAAAAATAAAATATCCAAATGTAGAAGCAGACAGATTTTGTTTTGAACGTATAGAAGCCTTAACATGCAAGGCTTTAAACCAAAGCTGTTTTTTTACGAGAGAAAATTATTTAGTCATCCATGAAAATCATGTTAAAATGTTAGCTTTTGCCAAAATAGTGTTTTATGGGGAAAAATCAGCTTCATTAGTTTACAAAAATTTCAAAACAAATCCAGAAGCTAGTACAGCAAATCTAAATGAGCAATTCCTTGTACACACTTCCAAGAGCTCTTTGCTTATGTCTACAATAAATGTAAAAATAAATGTCATTCTGCATTTGTGTGAATGAGGATTTAAGGGAAGTAGGTGCTACTATAGTTAAGCATTCAGAAAAAAAAAAAAATAATGTCATCAACAAAATATTTTGGAGCTGCATCCCTTTGCACAATTACAAATCTCTACATTCATGACTTCCAGAACACTTTGGTTTGATCTGAAATAAAATATAGTTCTGAAAACTAGTAAAAACACAAAAGTTTAGTTTAAAATAAATGCAACTAGTGTGATTTCTGCTAGTATGTGTACATTTTAGTGATTTAAAAATAAAACTAAATATTCAGTGTCAGAAATAAAATGCATTTATTGGCCAAAAAGGTTCACTGGCAGAACATGTTGATCTAGACCAGTCATTGTGCGTAACTACATTGTTCTGTACTTACGTTATTTAAAAGGCTGCTTTTTTTAAATGAAGCTGTTCAGCACAATTTACCTTTTACATTTTAAAAGGTAACAAATTTCACTTATCACAAGCTGCTTTCATGCAAAAACACCTCTCTTCCTCACTCTCACACTATTTTAAAATACTGCATGCACCTGTTTTCCTGATTAGTGCGATCAAACGCAGAAAATTATTCTTCAGCTTTTAACGTTTCGGTAAAATTCCACAGCAGATGTTTTGGCCAATAAAGTGCAAACTAAGGCAAAACCCCACCCCTTTCTATGAGCTTTCATCACGACTATGAGCCATAAAATATAAACTGCATAATTTATCATCCTCAACAATCTCTTTGCATCTCCCTAAAATTCCTGTTGCTTGCATATCGCATTGAGTGTGAGGTTTACCTGGAGAGTCAGAAACATTCTTGAAATGAAAGACATCATCATGCTGCATTTTCTAACTTGCACCAAAATGTTGATGGGTTGAATGTAGGCTGAGGCAGCTTGTATTCTGTCTCTTTTTCTGTATGAGTTTAGTAGTTGCCTTGTTGAATACATGTTCAAAGCCTTACTGCGTTTTGGGTCTAGTGAAAGTGAGCATACATTCAGCTGGATATGTCTTTGTAGGATTTGGAGAAAGCACTGATTGGTTGGATTAGTCAAACAGCCATCAAGAGGAAAGAATCTTCACCATGAACATGCTCACTGCATATTTTCTGTTGAGTGAACAACAGATACCTCTATATTTCCAGGGAGTGTGATCTCGCCAAAGACTCAGTCATGGTCTCGGAGTGATGTGGAGTCATGTGGGAAATGCAGACCGCGTTTAGATGTTGATGCCGGAGCAAAATCAGACATAAATGCCTTCAGGGTTAAAGGTCGTGTTCAGGGGGCTCTGCAGAACTCGTAGGTCAGCGGGAAGTTGTCGGGCAGATCCAAGCCGCTTCAGAGATCCAGACTGACTTTCTGACTCTACAGAGACAAAACAAAGAGGGACTTTATTAAAAGAGTATACTTGAAGTTGACAGAGTTTAGAAATGTACGTTATAGGTTGGTTATATTTGATTTACATAAATAAAGACCTGTGTTTGTACCTGCGTTAGCTTCCTCCTCACCAGGGTCTGCTGGTAGAACTGTTACTTTGGTGCCAGTCTGTTGAATAAACTGTTGAAGGTTTACCTGCCTCAGCTCCTTGGTTAACTGCTCCAGCTCCTGCTCTCTTTCCTAAATCAAACAATTAAAAGTAAAATAATCTAATATCTAAAATAGACAATCAAATCAAATGTTTTTCCTTATACCTTACTATGTTCACGCTTTAAAAAAAAAAGAGGGATGCCAAAAGACATCCATCTCATTTGTTACCAAGATCCAGAGAGAATTTAGTGCTCTAAATACAAGTGTTTCTGTGTTATGTAACATTCCCGGTGAATGCAAACTGTACTAGAACATATCCTACTCCTTCACTTCATTTGTGAGCTCTGGAAAAGATCTTTTACATAACATCTGTGACCACTACCCTCCACCCCCACCCTGCTCCCTAACATTCTGCAAAGCCGATTAGTCGCACTGTTGGAACTTAAGGCCAAGGAGTCCAACACAAAGCAGCTCTAGCTCACTAGGTTTCAACAGAGCCATGATTCAACTGCATGAAACAAAGTATTGCATGATTGTTTTGCTATTCATTAGTACTTTGCCATTAGAGGCTGTTGTCACACTTGGTTTGAGTACTTTGGATTAACTACCAAAACTTTATATGCACAGAACAGCACTTGAGATCATCTGCCACTGATGCACTGCAAGAGATGCAAAGACTGTGAACTGCTCATAGAGAAGAAAAGCAGCTATGATAGAGGTGTCCTATCCTGCTCCTGGAGGGCCAATGACTTGCAGAGTTTAGCTCCAACCTGCCCCAACACAATTGCCTGAGACCTTGATTAAGTGTTTAGGATGTGTTAGGGTTTGAGCTAAACTCTGCAGGATATTGGTCCTCCAGAAGAAGGACTAGGCACCCCGGAGATATGAGAAATACATCTTTGAAAAAGAAATCCACAATTTCCCCTTTGCATGCTCCCCAATTCATTAACAGCAATTCATACCAACTGTGAACAATACTTGCATACTTGGGATTTGGTTTACTGTTGTGCAGCTGTTGAGTTTGGACACTTTCACACCAACCGAATTAACCTTGTTGATGTCAAATGGATTCTGTCCACCCCAAAAAGCTCTAGTGTGAATGCAACCTCAGTCAGAAAGCCAGCAATCAGGCTTTTACCTGTTAGTGTAAGTGAATTATCTTCCTTTAGGTAAACTCACCTGTAGCCTAATATTTGACTGCCCAAGCGAGTGCTCCACAACTCTGCAGCTGCTCTCCAGTCTTGCAGCCTGCTGCACCTGTATGTCCAACTCGGCACGAGCCTTGTCCACCCGCGACCGTACCTCCATTTCATCTGCTAGTCGCGTCTCCATCAGCTCTTGTTGTAGGCGCTCAGCCTCAAGCCCTGCTTCCATGCACTGAATACGAGCCAGGTACTCTCCCAGCTGCTCCTCGCACTCTTGTACACGGCTACGCAGTTCCTGCAGCTGTGCACGCAGTTGCCTCTCGTTGTCCTGCTCAATCTGCAGCTCATTCTCCCAGAATTCATGCTCCTTCATCTCCGCCTCATTCCTGCGGACCTGCTGCTCTAGTTCGACCAGCTCCTCTTCCTCTTCCTCTGTCAATTGCTGCTGCAACTCTGTCTCACAGCGTTGCAGTTTCTGCTCTAGGATGCGCAGCTTGTCCTTCTGCAACTGCACCAGGCGGGACAGCTCCTGCGTAGGTGCCGGTGTGCTGCTGCGGTTTGTGATCACCGTTCTCTGCTTGGTCTCACCCTCACGACTCTTCCCAAAGATGTCACGCAACCCCTTGGCACCACCAGTGAAAGTGAGGGACTTGCGTTTTGGTTCACGGCGTTTGAGGGAACGATCGTTGGCTGTGGGCCGGAGCTTTGCCATGGGAGGGAGACTTTGGCGGTATAGGCTACGCTCAGGGGCTCTTGCAGAGGTGTCCGAAGTGGGACGCTCACTCAGAGAAGGGCCTGTACGTTGAAGCACCAACTGCACATCGCTAGCGTACTGACCCCACTTATTTAGAGAAACCACAGGATTCTCATGGGGTGCCAGGTGCCTCTCTGTCTCACGCCATTTTTCAATCAGCGTGTAGCGACCAGTCCGCCCTGCAATCCAATAATTTTACATCAATGATTGTTCAAATACTGATTAAAACATCTGTAATTAGCGCTGTACTGACAATTGCGACTTCTATTTTCAGTTCAAGATGAGGTGTATAATTCTGAGCCAGTAGCAACACTAAAACTTGCAAAATTAATTATTTTATTCAAACAAGTTTCCCAAATTTCCCCCTTTGGCCATTGGTTGATCTTGTGTTGCAGTGTTAGGCTTAATCGAGATGTTAAAACAAACACAGCATTGTTTGTTAGTGAAACCACAGCCTTTACACTCTGGGGAAATCAGCTTATGAATGGCTTACATATAGTTGTCTTTGTATATTAAGCTGAGATAGAAGGTATTTTAACATACAAAAAACTGCACCCTTTAACTTTAATCAAACTGTGTATGGCTAAACAGAGAAGCACTAAAGCTCTAGAAACATGGTGACACAAAGATTTAACTTTCAAAAGGAAATTCATATGACATTCACCAGAGACCAGGCGCCTCAGTGGAACAGAGATTGTACTTATTCATGAAATAATGGAATAAGACACAGTCTCCATTTTTCCCAGCATAGGGTGATAGGGTCGAACTCTAAGACTAGAAGGGACAATACTGCATTTCACTCCTCCAATCTCTGATCTCAATGAGGGCTTGTTGTCAAGGAGACAACCATAGTGAGTGGTATGTTGTGTAAAAAACAGAGGAAAGGAGAAACAAAGGAGCTTGGAAGGGAACATACAAAAAATGGGAAAATGAGTTCTTTTAAAAAAATGGTGCCATTGTGGTACATTTACAAGTTATTCACAATCAAATTTAGTGTCTCACCTATTGCTTGGGCCAAAGCGATCACAACCTCTTGACATGTGGTGACCTCTGTGACCCCGCAGACGATGCGCTGCACTCCATCCACCCACACCTTCAGCTCCATGCCTCTCATCTGGATGATGTCATTCCTCACTTCTGCAGATACCAGTTACAAGCTCTCTGGTCTGCATGCTGCCCTTATCGCTGTTTGTGAGACAAAATAAATGTTTGCTGTGATTCCACTTATTTAAGAAATTATTTAACCACAAACAACCTCTCTGCCATCTTCAATAACAGTGACACTTGGTACTTTAATATACTCCATAGTGTCAGTCTGGCAGATAACATCTTTAGTTCCTGGTGTAAATGGAGGGTTTGGGTGCTGTAGTGCTAAAGTTTTACCCTGAGCTTGCTCACACAAGCTCTCATTTGTTATTATTCTTAAATCCAGCTTGCAAATCAATTTTCACTTACTGTATTGTGGTTCGGTTGTTAATGTTATCCTGTTTTTCTCTTAAGGATTGTTACAATGGAGAGCTGTACTCTGTAAGAGCCAGTTACAGTGTGTGGCTAGTTGATGGACATCTCATTTTTTATTTTTTATTCACTGTAAAGCTACTCCAATTTATTTTGCCAGTCTGACTTTAGTACATTTTATTTTTATTGATTACTGATAAGAGAATAATTTGTATCAATTTAAATATATACATGTATATACAAATGTAGAACACTCATAACTAGGTAATTTAAATTTAAGACATTAAAAGATCAATGAAAACAAAGCATATGTTAACACAAACACCATAGATTATATATGCTTAACTTCCTGGTTCAGATTTGTTCCTTTTTCTTTGTTGTGCAAGTTTTGTTTACTGCAAATCATTGGTAAGGAAAGCATTGGTCTACTCTAAACCGATGCCTCTTCTCTTCCGTGGCAGTAGCGCTGAGTGATGAGAGTGATTTATTTAGCTGTGAACCGCTCAAGCTGAAGAACTGGTCCAAACAGGCCTGTGTGAACACTATAGATGGTGCCCACTCCCATGAGACGCACTCATAAAGGATAAGTGGGATGAGCTGTATGCCCTTGACAGGTAATAAGTCTTTCAGTGTGTGTGTTGTGAAGAGAGAAAGTCCTCTGTTTGTCTCTCATTCTGTCCGTCTCTGAGAGTGTTTGGTCTGCTGAAATCTGAAGTGGCCTGAAGCAATATCTTGGTATGCCATCTCACACACAGCTGATATCTATGATGGATACACATGCCTGGATAGTGTGATCAGTATGTCAACACTACACAAATACAGTTGCAGCAAACCCCTAACCGCAAGTATTGTTAAAGGTTTTATGAGAATTAAATGATTGGTGAAGTCCTGCATATGTCACCAAAGAATAGTCTGTCATTTTACCGAAAGATCGAGTTATGACAATTCACCCTTCGCGTGGAGTTTGATTGACAGGCGATCTGACCAATCATAACGGCAAATCCGCCATTTTGTCCGACAAACAAACCAGACAGAAGAGTTAGTAGATTAACGTTACTGGACTTGAATTTGAAAAATGGTGCGTATTGATGTCTTTCCGTGAATAAAACATACCTTCTGATGTTCATTCATGTTAATTTCGTGCTATATCTAGTTGGAAGAGATGATTGGTTCACATGCCGCTTGAACTGAGGCACTACAGCGATCTGTCATGACACATTAAAGAGCCACAAAACAGTATTGTTTGAATTGCTTAAAAAAAGGACATTTGAAAGCTGAGACTGTTTAATACCAGAAGTAACCTACTCTGTCTTGTCTGTTGGTGCGTTGTCAGTGTCCTCCGCAATGTATTTTTCACTGCGTGAGAACATGATGTGTGGCATGAGAGCACCATGGCTTGTCGGACATAGCAACAGTAACTAAGAGGGAATTACCAGCTCAAAAAAGAATTAAAGATATGCATAGATGAATCGTTCACAATAAAATGAATTTAGAACATGGCAACAAAGAAAATCCCAAATTGAATAAGGGATTCAAGCAATAATATCATAGAGACTTAGAGGGTTGGGCTCTTTTGACTAGGCCCAGTAAGCAACCACCTATAGCAACCACAAGGAACACCCTAGCAACCGCCTTAAAATGCACTTACAACAACTTAAAACTTCTTAGCAACCACCCACAACATCATAGCTTTTGCATGGGAGAGCACCACTCACATCTAGTCTCATCTAGTTTTAATTCTGTCCTGGGTTGTAATGATACTCTGACATAATATTTTAATCAGTCTCTCATGGGCAGAGACTTCGGGCCAAGAAGGTACGTAACGTAATCATTCACTTCTGCTTCAGAAATCTCTCATGAGCTTGTTAATACAAAGTTCAGTCTCACCAGTTTAGCAAAGCAGCATACAGTTATGTGGTGTTGTTTTCATGTATGTTTTAACCACTGTGTTAAAGCCCTACCCCCACCAGTATTATGTGTCAGCTGCAGAATTTGTGTTTTAACTGTATACATGAGTGATGCAGGCATCTGCTCCAGACTAGCTTCGGCTTCATGACCTGGGGCTAAATTTAACAAACTCAAGGATTTGGTGGGGCCTTCACTGTAAGGTGCAGCCAAGACAGGAGACGTAACGCGTCTAAACTCACATTCCAGTCGACTCACATGTCTGACGTCCATAAACACAGATCAGTGCAGCACATATGGCTGGATCCAACAGTAACCCTGTCGGGTGTAACGGTCCCAGCATGCTGTGTTCTTACATGCTCTGTCAGGTCAATGTTGTTCATCCATTCTCGCTTTACTAACTCTGTTGAATATAACAGTCAAATGTTTATAAAACTCGTCAGGGTAGCTGACACAAATGAAAACGAAGGGTTGGCAGTACAGTACTTTTCCTTTTCGGTTGTATTATTTGGTTTCGGTCCTTTAATCTGCAAAATGTTAAAAAAGTTTTTTCTAAAAGATGTCCTTTGAGATGAAAGCTTGTATTTTAGTTGCTGTGATTCTTGGAGTTTTATATACAGCACGTGAAAACCTCCTCAGGACCGGTGTGTTTGGACTGTAGTGGGGGGGCTTTTCTAACTAGGGTCCAGGCAAACACAAAGGTCTGCTGGAGAGACGCCCACCCCTGCAGGCCTCACAGCATGACTGGACACAAACAATCCATCTCCATGGTGATGCTTTTGCAGTTTTGTGAATCTCTCACATGGCCGGCTAAGACCGGCCTGGGAACTAACAAACACCAGCAATTAAGGAACAATCTCTTTATTTTAACTTTTGTCCGTGTCCCACTGTATAACTTTATCCTGTCAGGGGTTCACAGCTGAACAACGCACCAACGAGTCACAAACTGACACTGAATTGAAGCCATTTAAAATAAAATAGTTTGTCAGTACAGCCTCTGTTAAGGATGAGAAGAAACCCTGAGTAAGATTCATTAACTCAAAGTAACTTTAGTCTGAGGTGAATAAGTCACAGTAAGTGGCTCTATCACAGACAATGTGGGGGAAGGGATGCTGCCCATACCATGCAGTTCAGAACAAAGTTTAATTAACGATATTTAAGCAAAATGTTTCAACTCTCTTTTGTCATTCATTGTTAGATTATGTGAGAACTATGTTTGAGCAGGATAACTCTTTCTATTTTCTTCAAATGTTTTGAGTCCCTGCACTTTGCCATTGCATGGGCACTCAAACAATGTGTCAAATTTAGATTTTTATATTATTGAATGCTTGCATGTACAAAAAAAATATATGCAGACATGTTTGGGTTTGGGTCAGACATGGACAAACCCAATCATAGGGTTTAAACATTTAAACCAACGGCTGGGTTTGTTCGTATTTGACCTAAACATGGGTTGAAACAACCCAGCTTTATTTAGTGCACCATAATGCCAGGGTGTTGCAGTTATCAATGCACTGCTATAAGGTGTTTGGAGTGGTTTTTAATGTGTTTCTTGGGTGTTCTGGTTGGTTTCAATGAAGTCACCAGAGTCCACTTTTGAGTCTGTATAATATTCTGACCCCTATATGACTGGTGTCCTTCCCTAAATGCAAATCTGTGATAATTTATCGCCCATTTCATCTTCCACCAGTCTGATCGCTTAGATAAATAATAGCACACCTCTCCTCAACACAATCTGTGTCACTTACAGCCCAAATTATTTAGGATAAATGCTAAAATTTAATACCCAAGATCAATTATAATTCAGTTTTGATGCAAATGCTAGCCTATGCATACCGCCAAAAGTATAACCTTTCAAAGTATACTCCATAAACACAGGCACTCGACACGTGCGCACTAGAAGGTTTCATCCTCATCCAGCGCTATTTCACTTTAGAAGTGGCATATAAAAATAACACAAATAAACTTGCGGGTGTCTATTGTTGTTGCAGGCTCAAGTAGTTTGTTGTTGTCCCATATCATCTGTTTCTTTTTTGTCTGTGAAACAACAGCCTTGCAGTGTTGCACTTTTCGGACAAACTAATTAGTGCAACAACAAACTAAAAAAAGTATGAGCAGATGCAAGCGTGCAGTACATACTATGCTGATGATAACATTTGCATCGAACGCACTGTATGCAAGGCTTCAGACAGGCCTCCATTGGCATTCAGTACATTGACACTTCCAAGATCCATGAAAGGCACTTAAAACGTCGTTACAAAGTCCATCTCACCACAGTGGCTCTACAATAATTTTACGATGCGACGACAATAGTTTTTGTGCGCAAAAAAAAATCAAAATAACACCTTTAACCAACTTGTTCTCGACTTCCGTGTGTGCCTCCACGACGCATGCGCGAGAATATGACGTAGCGCCGGCGTTCGGGAATCCATGAAATACACACTTTAACCCCATTTTGAGAACTACGCCGAGACCTAAAGCACGATCAATGTAGAATCCAACAGCTTAGACACGCGCGTCTTCCTCTGCTCGTAAACAAATCGCTTCTGGGTCATATGTCCGAACGCCGGATCTGCGTCATATTCTCGCGCATGCGTCGTGGAGGCACACACGGAAGTCGAGAACAAGTTGGTTAAAGGTGTTATTTTGATTTTTTTTTTGCGCACAAAAACTATTGTCGTCGCATCGTAAAGTTATTGTAGAGCCACTGTGGTGAGATAGACTTTGTAACGACGTTTTAAGTGCCTTTCATGGATCTTGGAAGTGTCAATGTACTGAATGCCAATGGAGGCCTGTCTGAAGCCTTTCTCAGCCATCAGCTTTCAACTAAAATATCTTCATTTGTGTTCCGAATATGAACGGAGGTCTTACGGGTGTCCAACGACATGAGGGTGAGTAATTAATGACAGAATTTTCATTTTTGGGTGAACTAACCCTTTAAAAGCCAAAGTACACTTTTGGCTTAAAGCCACTAGAGGTCGCTTATTCAAAACAAAGGCGTAGCTTTTATTATGCCGCAGACGACTGCTCACGCTTTTTCCGGTCATGCGTATGTGGGGTAACGCAGCGTTGTTTTAGCATATTAGATACATTTGAGTGTGTTGAAAGTTATGTTATAATGCTTCTTTGTGCGTTCACTCGGCGGCTACTATAAGACACTTGTTACACACTTGTTGATCGATATTAGGCATGGTAAAACGTGGTATTCGTGGTAAATCAAGAAAACCACTGCTATATAACAATGATTAGTTTTCTGTCGATGAATGTATACAAACAGTTGCTCACCTGTCTAATAAAACGCTTAATATATTAAAGCGTCTTCTTTGGTGTTTCCATGGTTTCTACTTCAGAAATTTAGGGTAACCATGATGTCATTGATAGGCGACGCAGGAACACGCTCCATGTCCTGGTTAAAATTGCTTATTTCTCTGGATTTAAACATTCTTGGAAACATTTGGGATAATGTAAGTACACAAGTCAACAAAATATATAACATTGTTCTAGTGGTTTTTGGATATTTTAATCCAAAAATCTTACATATTGTGCCTTTAAAGGTTAAGGATGTGGAAAAACAAATAACAATGATAATAGCGACGCATTAGCAAGCACCCCTAATTAGTAGAAATACTGGTAAATTAATGCAATGTGCCATTAACAAAAAGAAACCAGAGAACAAAAGGCGATTTTCTCTGTTTCTCTTTCATTGTTTTTCTCTTGCACAACAGACAAATCCCTTCATTTCCTTGATTTGGTCAGTGTGGGTTCAAAAGAGGGAAGTGAACTGTCTGTGGCCTGTGACACACTCTTATTAGAAACCAGCAAGAATACACAAGCAGGGATATTTTAATTACCTAAAGTTCCTGAGAGTGTCGTGAAACTCTAAACATCATTCATACAGTCCTGTGGTTACACATACTGTACGCACAGACCAAATATTTCCGGCACATATATTTAACAAATAATGTGTAGAACTTCATATTTAAATATAAAAGGAAGGATGCCCCAATTTTGTGGAAATCGTTGGGTGTGAATCTAGTCTTCTTAACCCATCAAAAGAGTAGAACAGCCTTCTTCAGCCTACTCAAGATCCTGATCTGCATTGCCATGCATTTATTCATGATATTACATGTATCTCTCAGCACAGTTCCATCTCACTACCTCTGTACTATTACTCCGCCTTCTGCTCTTCTGCTCTCCTCAGCTTTCCTTTGCTTTTTCTATCTTCCTCTGGTAGGACGTGCACTGGAGTTATTTAGCACTCTCATGTACAACAATCCATGATCAGCAGATCTGATCAGTGGGTGTTTGATGAGCCAGCTGTTGTCATATAAGACTGTGTGTAATAAGAGGCTGAGGCATGTGTAATTGGTTATGAATGAGGCATATGTAAACAGATCTACGGGTGAGTGAGGCATAGGAAGGTGGTGTCCGGAAGCTTAGAAAATGCACATAGAAATTCAATGTTTGCACAATATCCTGTCCACTAAGATGACTCAATCTGGTCTATTTTTGATGGGTCTTGCGCTCCCCTGCATCTGAAGGAGCGGTACATTAGGTCATACAAAAAAAATGAACTAATGATTCAATTTCGCAACATAGCTATTAAATATTTATCTCTAAAGCTCATTTGAATTTGTTACAAATCATTTGACGTAACGTTATGGTGCCTTTAGAATGTGGTATAGGACCTTTTTCCCGAACAGACAATATGAAAGCATCCTTTGGTTTTCGCACACAGCTAAAGTGTCTTTAAGCACACAGCTCTCTAAATGAAGTTTGGAGGGTGAATTTATCATACTTTTAGTCTGATTTTAGCAAGAGTGGACATGTAGAAAATTTCAATCTGATGCTGATGAACAGAACTTCAGACCTGCTGAAAAGCGCATTTCCTTAATCACAAAGGCAACAGTTTGGCTGAATATTCTTGTGCAAGTTCTGAAAGTCGGTTTATGTAATCAAGCCACCTTAACAAAAACATTCCTATCTATTAATAAGATTGCACAACTTTACAGTTTGTATGACTGTATGTATATAACTTTGAAGGTGTTGGATCCCGAGTTGTTTGAGATCATAGTTTGATCACATTCATAACTGAAATATTCATAAATATAAATCATTAAGCAATGTTACAGAGAGAAAATCTGTCATTTACACCTTATTTTTAAGATAAGAATGGGTGCAGCCATTTTAAAGTCAGCCGCTTGTCGTCTGTCTGTCATGCTGCTTAATGTTGCAAACTAGTATTTGTTATTTTATTTTAATCTTTTATCGTAATCATAAACACACTGGTTTGTTGCACACATAGTTTTACCATTTACTGCACTTTGTTATTCTTTCAGATATTTACACATAGCAGCTAATGAATCAGGAGTCTTGAACTTTTACAGAAAATAGCTTTGGCATTAAAAAACAATATGGTGGATAATGATTAAAAAATGACAGAATTTTCATTTTTGGGTGAACACTACATTTAAAAGGATCATACATTTCAATAATTAGAAATGTCATTTAACTTGGAATCAAATATTTTCACATTCATTTTGCAATGTACACTAATTAATACATTTGCCTGTGAGACTGTGGCTAATTGTCGCACTTTTACTCCAGTGAAAAGCAATTTCTGTATAGACAAATATGTTAATACACAAATAGAGGGCATGTTGTCAAGTGATAGTGGACCTTTAAACAGCTTCAAAACATATTATGATTCAAAACCATATAGATGCTCAGAGACGGCCATTGTGACAGCTAGCGTCTAATAATGGCTCATTAATGAAAGTTAATATAAAGCCACGTCTTAGGAATCGTTTAGTGTTCATGGGATGCAGTGCTGTATGTTCTGTAAGTTTAGGAGGGGCTGCTGGCCCGCTGCTCATCTGATGGAAAACACTCACCATCATATAGTCATTTAACCCGTTAAAACGGTTAAAACGCATATCAGTAGATCTAGGCTGGTGATAAAGACCTGACATTGACTGCACACAGTCTCGTTTCATGCGTCTGTTCTCCTGCGCGTCCATGTAACGCGTCCCGTCACAACTATTTAAAGGTCCCCCATGAAAACACATTCAATACATGTCGCCCTTCTCTCGGGGTTCCCCGACGGTCGAAAACACGCTAGCTACGGATACGTATATTTAAAATAATTTCCGTACCTGCGTGTGTCTGCAGTCCTGGACAGCCAATATCCTCAGACCTCAGTCCGGGTCCACTTCGCTTCCCCAAAGCAGAACCGTGATTTAATCAGATGATCTGTCTTTTCCTTTAATGTATCGTAAACACCGTCTTCATTTGATGTCACTAAATGCGTTCCGGTTGAGGTCCGTTTGGAGGGTCCGCTCGCTGAAGTTCAGTGTGGCCCGTTACATCAGCTGCAGCTCTGCTCTCACGCGAGTAAATACTGTAAGCGCGAGCGGGACACCGCAAGGCATCATGGAGCGAGCACTTTAAAGCTGCACAGCCCGCACTGAACAAGTGTGCTCGCTCACACACACACACACACACACACACACACACACACACACACACACACACACACACACACACACACACACACACACACACACACTAGGCTACTGCACATTAAAGGGTTATTTGGCAAAGTCTGTAGAATTGTTAACGCTTTCACATCTTTCATTAAGTCATTAACCAATAATATTTATTAATTAGTACATTCACCATTATCACTTCAATTTATACATGTTTGATGTGCATTAACGACAGCGTTATGTTTATTTAGAATAATATATATACTTTTTTATATATATATTATTAAATGTATCTTTTTATTGATATAATATAATAAATAAGCTGTCCTTTGACTTTTGAGAGATTAAAAATATTAAGATACTATATTAGTTTATTAAATAATATGAAATTCTTAGAAATAATAATATTTAAATTTCCATGCCATTTCTATAACTACAATTTCTTCTGACTACACAAATGATATAATCTTAATGCCATTGTTGGTGTGAAAATGTATTCATGTCAGCAGTTTAGATAAAATATTTTTTTTTAGGGCTGTCAAACGATCAATTGAGATTAATCGCATCCAAAATAAAAGTTTGTGTTTACATAATATGTGTATATTTGTATTATTTATCATTTTAAGTAATTGTTTTAATATAAATAGTAACTGTATATACATTGTATATATATACAAAATTACTATTTATATTAAAACAATTACTTAAAAATGATAAATAATCCAAATATATTAAAAATTATTCAAGATATATTACAAATGTAATTAATTATATTATCAATTTAATTTATGCTCAATTTATTCTGCTTATATTTATGGTGTTGGTATTTAACAACTATAATGCCTGTTTGTTAAAGTTGTCCGTGACTTTTTGCGCTCTAGCGGTTAATAAACAGAACTGCATGCGTCTTGCGGAAGAACATTGCAGCCGGAGCTACTTCTTTCTGTTTATGTCTATGGCGAGTCACGCAGGGACTGTGCTCCTCCGCAGTGGTTCCTACCAGTCTGGCCTGAAATAGTCCCAATTTAAACACTTATTATAAGTGTACCATAATGATTCAGGGTAAGACAAAAACACGTTTTGGAAAATGGATTCATGTTGTACATTCTCCTTATATAATTTTTGTACATCTTGAACACAAAAAAAGTTACGGACAGCAGCTTTAATTGATGATGTTTAATAAAGAAAACGTTTCCTCTACTGAGCGATGAGCATGTGCAGACTGTCATTGATCTTGTCATTCCTTCTTCTGTGCTCTTAAAGGGATAGTTCACCCAAAAATGAAAATTAGCCCATGATTTACTCACCCTCAAGTCATCCTAGGTGTATATGACATTCTTCTTTCAGACGAATACAGTCAGAGTTATAATAAAAATGTCCTGTCTTCCAATGTTTATGTTTTTAAGTGCATAAAAGTGCATCCATCCATCATAAAAGTGCTCCACACAGCTCCGGGGGGTTAATAAAGACCTTCTAAAGCGTGCATTCACGAGAGACTGTCGTTCCAGCGTATGATGAAGGACGCTCCAGTGAGAATATGCTAGTTCTCGCGAGAACCAAGTTTTGTTTTGCTCTATCCTCTACGCTTCCGTGTTCGTCACCGGAACTTATGCTACGCCTGCTTCCTACGTCATACGCTGGAACGCCAGTCTCTCATTAACGTGCGTACGTCAGTTAGCAGAAGTTAGAGATTACAGTTTGTAAAGTTTTAAATATGGATATTTTTCTTACACAGATGCATCGCTTAGCTTCAGAAGGCCTTTATTAATAATAATAATAATAATAATAATAATAATTTGTTACATTTATATAGCGCTTTTCTAGGCACTCAAAGTGCTTTACATATAGAAGGGGGGAATCTTCTCAACCACCACCAATGTGCAGTATCCACCTGGATGATGCGACGGCAGCCAGATTGCACCAGAACGCTCACCACACACCAGCTGATTGGTGGAGAGGAGACAGAGTGATGAAGCCAATCGTATATATATATGGGGATGAATAGGAGGCCATGATGGACAGGGGCCAATGGGCAAATTTGGCCAGGCCATTTTTAATGACCACAGAGAGTCAGGACCTCGGTTTAACGTCTCATTAACCCCCCAGAGCCGTGTGGAGCACTTTTATGATGGGTACATGCACTTTTATGGACTTCAAAACAGAAACAGTCATTCACTGCCATTATAAAGCTTGAAAGAGCCAGGACATTTTTTAATATAACTCAGATTGTATTCGTCTGAAAGAAGAATGTCATATACACGTAGGATGACTTGAGGGTAAGTAAATCATGGTCTCATTTTTATTTTTGGGTGAACTATCCCTTTAACTCATTTTAATATTAATCATAATAATAAGAATATTATGATTGTCATAACAAATGCATTATTGTGCTGCATCGCACTGTATTTTGGCTCATCCTGAATACTTTTTATGTTATTATACCACAATGTGGTACAATTTACCATGTGCACTGTTTTTAATGTTTTGATGAGGAAGAATATAGGAATATGTAAAAATACTGCATATTAGTAGCATATGAATCTGCTTTATGTTACCTTAAAGGGAGAAAAATAATTTGACCAATCTGATTAAAGAGCATTGCAAGCATGTCCACATGGAGAGATTGTCATAAACCTCAAAAAAGTGGATTAGTCTGAGCAGTAAATGCCTGGATGAGGTCTGTTTATCGGCTGGGCTTCATGTGAAATCTGCCCAGCCCATGATGAGATTATCCACCCAGAAATCTGTGATCTATTACTCTGTGTTGTGTGGGATAACACGGCCTGGAAATCTGTTTCTCATAGAGACCTGCTGCTGACCTGTCTCCTCCCTTTACACAAGTTATTGAACAACATAACTTAAAAATGAGCAAATATCCATGGGCTGAAAATATTAGCCAGATGTGAGAATGCAACTTTGTCTGCATCAATGTGTTTCTCAATGCTCTTTAAATACTTTAAATACTCTTTAAATACTTAAAATATTCCACCGTAATCTCTGTAAAATAATTAAAACACACTCGCTTAATCATAAACGATTGTTTGTTATTGATTCTACCACACCGGCGATGAGAAAGATAACAGGTCACACGTGACCAAGCCGGTATTAAGAGAAGACTCCTACTAAAGACACCAACACAAAATGGTATAAAATTATATATATCTTACAGTGACGAGAGAAAAGACTGTAAAATAACTCCTCCTCTGGTGGTACTGATTACTGAAGTGCAGTTTGCCATCCGCTCCACTAGGGGCGATTTCACTTTCAGCATGACACCTATGGCTGCTTGGCAACGTGACGCTTGTAAACAGTCTCCACAACACGTCTGAATAGGTTGAATTGGTTTTAACCTTGGTTTTTATTCATGTACAGCTCGTGCAGATGAGAGCTCTGTGACTTCAGTGTCTACAGACTACTTTTAATGTAAGCAGTCTCTTTCCACACAAAGCGTTTATCTTGTAAAATAACTAGCATACTAGTGAATGATGCTTTGTTTGAACTGACGCCAGTAGCTTACTTTATTTTATATTTTTAAGGTACAAAGTAGAAAAATCCATTTATCGCTATTAATGTGGTAGTGTCATATATTCGTCTTTCTTTTAAAGGTCCTGTTCTTCGTGATCCCATTTTTCAAACTTTAGTTAGTGTGTAATGTTGCTGTTAGAGCATAAATACTACCTGTAAAATTATAAAGCTCAAAGTTCAATGCCAAGCGAGATATTTTATTTAACAGAAGTTCCCTTTCAAAGCCTACAGCGAACGGCCGGTCTGGAGTCTGGACTACATCCATGTACATCCTGCTTTAATTACGTCAGTAGAACAGTTTGTCGACTAACCTCCGCCCACAAGAGTACGCGAAAAAGGGGGCGTGGTCTTGTTGCTTCCGCGTGGATTAGAGGAAGTGTTGCGTTCGGTTGCGTTTGTAGAGTTTGTTTGTCGCCATGTCGTGGAGACGCTGTTATTTTCATCCCGGAGTCAAGTCACCTTTGTTTGGCTTTCCCAGGGACGCTGTACTTAGAGATCATTGAGCGCATGCATCCCCGTTATGGTAAGAGGCGTGACCTTTCCGGTAACGTGTGCTCTGCGTGGCTAATGCTGCGTTCCAGGCAGGTTTTTGAGCCCGTAAATTACAACTTCAAACCACGACTCACGACTTTGTAGTGTTCCAGGCAAAGTCACGCCAAACTGCCTGAGCGCAAGGAATTGTGTGGTAGTTAGATGTAAACAAAGCGTGGCGGACTGTACGGGGTGTATGCTCATTTACAATCATTTCTATCGCCAAAGGTGCTTTACTCCTTGCTTATTTGAGGCAAACGGAGGAGAAAAACAGCGCAGACGGCAAGAAAAGCTGTTATACCTTTTATTTTACGTTATTTGTATATTTGTTTCATAAACACCGCATCCGTAGGGGGCTGCCATTGTTGCTTCGCGGGCTATGTGACGTCAAAACTCGTTACTGGGAGTACATCTATCTAGTACGAGTTCACGGGTGGGAAGTCACGGGTTTGACTGCCGTTCCAGTCCACTTTCACGGGTAGAAGGTTGGAAAAACACGGTTACGGGTTACGGGTTGCCTGGAACGCGGCATAAGCTGCTGTCGAATCACAACACGGGAACCGCTGGCACAATCAGAACTCGTTACGTGTTTCTGAAGGAGGGACTTCATAGAACAGGGAAATCTTTCAAGCCGTTTTTAGGACAGTGAAAACAGCGGTATACAGAAAAGTAAATTGTGTGAAAAATACTGTGTTTTTTTACACGCGAAACATGAACACATGTTATATTGCACACTGTAAACACAATCAAAGCTTAAAAAAAACACGAAAAACGGGACCTTTAAAATAATAATTTGGTGTTGTGGGAAGCTCTGATGTTCTTCTTCTATGCCATATGCTTCTATGGTTTTCCTACTTCTAGCTGTATGTATGATACAAGATTATAGCACAGAGTTCAATGTCATTTTCCATATTTGTAGGAGTACAATAAATATGCTGCCATTCAAATGGGAATTTTCCATTCAAATGTACAGACAGTGACACACTTAGCTTTGATAAGATGCATGCAGTCACTACAAGTTGATGTCTCCTTCAGTACCACTGTTTTCAAGCGTCTCTTAAGATATATAATGTATATTTTATTAGCCATAATTGATCAATTAAAAGTTTCACCTTCTTTCAATTCACACAGCAAACTTTTTTAAATCAGGGTTTCTGCAGGTTTTATGAATGTAAATTCAGGACATTTTTAAGACCAATTAAAGACAATTTAAGGAATAAACTGAAGGGAACAAAACACGTAAAAAATGTTCTCTAAATGTAAATGTCTGTTAAAAAAATTATCTCCATAACCTTTTAATTAATTCTACAAAAAATAGCAAAAAAGTTTGAGATTAGAAATCATGGGAAATCTGTGATTTTATGATTAAAACAAGAACAAATATCTGCCAATGTATTCATAAAACTTAATTCCAATGTAATTTACCCAAAGACATATATTTGTTCTTGTTTTAAGCATAAACTCACTTCATGTTGGTCAATTTCTCAGGAAACAAGACTTACTTTCTTCATTTTGCATGTCAAGTAATGCATCTTGATTTAAGGATGTTTAGAATTTGTTCTGGAAAACAAATATCCTGAGGAAGACATCCAGTATTATACAGTCAATTCCATTTTTATGAATGGATTCTGCCATTCAGTCCACATTTTCTGCATCACAGAAATCATAGATCATAATCAACCCTAATTTAATGCCATGATATTGAATTTAAGACTTTCTCCTCCAATTTAAGACATTTTAAGGCCTTGAATTGTGGAAGGTCATATTGGGACTTTTTTTTAAGACCTGCAGAAGCCCTGTAAATGTATATTGTGTTTATTTTGGTGAAAAATGTGTAAATGGAGATTTATAGTTCTATTGTACAATTGAAAATTATATACAATATGAATTACTTGTGTATGTATGTTTATGTGTTGTTTTGTTTGTCTTTTCTCTACAGAATGGACCGTACAGAGTGCTGGGTAATGTGGACAGACATTCGCTGTAATGAAGAGATCTGCTCATGCACAGGTAATGCTTATTTCATCTCATCTCACGTGTTTTGTTGTGTAGCAAATGTGTAGGTTACCATCATTTTGTTTTTGAAGGGTCGCCTCTTTGAAAAGAAAATGATGGTAACCTAAGTAGGTGGGGAAGGGACGGGGAATGAACATTTTATACAGCTAATTTTTAAAAAAAATTCAGTCTGGCCAAAATGTAACCGCTTCTGGACATTGTTCTGGAAGTTCAGGGGAGACCTCTCTGGTATCCCCTTCTTTGGGCACGCCCTTCACACTCACACCACAACACACATTCATATCACAGACATCTGGCTGGGATCATCTGGCGGTCATACCTGTGAGCCACAGATCTCCTGTCTGTCTGTCCGTCCGTCCGTCCGTCCGTCCTTATATTTCACTCTTCACCTGTATGTGGCCTGTGAGTTTCTAATAAAGGAGGCAGAATAAGGCTTTAAACCTGTAAGTGTGACTTAGTGATTGTTTCCCAGCACACAGAGGTGGGGTTTGAACCCAAGCCTTTGGCACAGCCTCGTTCACCAGTGACGTGTGTTTAGCCACTGTGACTCTCACATCAAGTGCTGCTGTTTGGACCTCTTTGTTGGATATAATGCAATACTTGAGTTTTAATGTTAGCAATAGTGGAATTTGATCTCAGGTCTCCATAATTTAAACACAACACCTTATCTACTGAGCCACTGGATCTGGGTGATTGTGTGTGTATTTTAGTTTGAAATATGATACATCATAATAAGATATGACAAAGTATAACTACAACAGGATTTAAATCAAGTTTTATGTACTATAGGCAACTATCCTGTGAAGCACACATTTTTTAATAAAGTGATTTTTATTTTGTTTTTGGTAGGATTTGAACCCAGGCTTTTAATTCTCCACACAAACACGCACACCACTGCACCACCAGCACCTTCTTGCTGTTACTTTTTTGAGATTTACATTGCAGTTTTTCCATGTAAGAAACTAAAGCCATTTTCCCATGTCCAGGGTGAGATTTGAACCATGATTCTCCACATGAAAGAGAAACACTCATACCACTGAGCTACTGGCACATGTGTTTTTCTTGTCTCAATCATTCAAAAATGAAAGAATTAAGAAAGAAAAAAGCATTCATGCATGCGTGTAGTTCAATTGCATTAATATTTCCCTCACATTCTTTGAAGTTTTTCTCAGTGACCAATTTAGAAACTGAAGTAGTCTTTATCAGACTGCAATTAATAAAATAAAAATATAATTCAAATAATAATTTAAAAATTAACTCAGAATACCAGTTAGAGTTGCGTGTGAGTGAAAGAACCCTAATTAAACTTTCTTGTAATTTGCAAGTAATTCTGAACATTATGATTAGCTTGTTGGGGTGTGTTTGGTTAAGGTTAGAGCTAAACACAACCATTTAAGAGCATTATCCTTGATCCCCAAACCACACAAACTCCTGACTGAAGCTCTTCTCATTTTCTATGAGACTGATGAGCATTACAGCTCATTTATTATATTTATTCAGGATGGATCATAGCCAATGTTTTTGACTCGTGTCATGTTATGAGCTGTTTTGTTAATTTCACATCAGGTACATCTGTTCAGATGTCTGAGTTTTATTATGAGTTGATTTTACAGATTTATTCATTGAGCACAAGAGTCACTCGAAGAGACAGACACCAGAACATCAAATGAGCTCAGAGAGACTTTATTCACGTGTGACAGTGCATTTGTGACACAAGAGTTACTGATCCATCTGGAAGATCTTATGTGTATGAAAAAGACATGGCAATTTCCTTCAGGGACCAACAAACACACCAAACTTTTAACATATAATAACATTTCAGACAAGGAGACGGTGGCATATATCAAATCTCAAATGTGTTAACAGTCATAATATTATTAATTCAATATCAGTTCGTAACATGAAACAATGAAAACGGTTCAGTAAACTACTAATATTAGATGACAGCTGTTGATGCAATACGCTGCCAAATAAAATTGGGTACAAAACAATTACATTGTGTGTAAATGAACTATGGACTGATATCATGTGCTTTCATATTAAAATATGGGTCAACATTCTGTAATTTCTGAATGATGAGAGAGAAATTAAAAGTTTTAACCTTGATATTATTGCTAGTTACAAAGAACAATTTTATTGTATATCATACATTTTCATCTCATGATGATAGTATAGTCAATACATAAAATTACATATTTTAACCAAGGTTTATCAAACGGGTTCTGCTGGAGTCTAACCCACCCAGCACTACATTTTGGATGTCTCCTTTATTGAACACATCTGAACTGAATAAACTCGTGACAGCTGATTAGTAGAGAACTACATGACATGGATTCAATAAGGGAACAACTTAAAATATGCAGTTAATTATATATATATAAGATGTCAGTAGTTTTTTTTTTTTTTTACTTGTAAGGCCAAAGAGTCCACAAACTCTCTAATCTCCGTTATTAGAGTAAACATCACAACTTGTTTGTTAATGTCCCCTCTCTAGCAATTATTTTACGTTAATGTGGTTCGAGGACTTACTGAAGCTGTACCGTTTTGTGAGCCAAAATATAAAGTTGGTATCTGTAATGAAGCGTTGTCGTTTTTAAGAAACACAAATGTGTTGAGTTATAGATCCTGCGTATTTCCGTGAGTTTCGCCTTTGTGATTGTTCTCCCTCTGCTGGTCACGAATGGTATTTCACAAATAATCAAGTCGACATGTGGACTGACTGATCAATTTACTTCTGCTTGATTTACACACGACACGCGCAACACGGTTTCTGCTTTCCTCCACGTCCAACTTACAAAAATACATGTCAATGATGCCTTCACGCGCTTATTATCGAAAATACTAGATTCCTGGTTTACAAAATGGACACGAATGCCCTCTTAAGTCAACATTTGAATAATATGAATATTCAGAAGAAGTAGGACATTTCCGATAGCATTAATACACATTGGATTAAATGAATGCAGAATCACTCCATTTTTGTGCAGTGTTGCCACCACAGTCTTAAACTTGCCGAGACCTGCCCTCTTGTGGTAAAACATTGCAACTGCATTTAACTTAAGGAAATAACAGGTTCTCTGAATGCGAAAGGCTAAAACACGGGATGATATTCTAAACCAGATTAATCATATTTGTCGTGTTAGAGAGTTGTATATATTCACAATCATACGCATATTTGCTCCAGTTTCGACACAGGGTCAGGAGTGAACTAGTCTGGTTTTGCTAAGCTCATCGATGAGTGGGTGTTGAAACTTACTGGAACTCTTGTGCAACGCAGGCTGCAGCGAGCCCTACTTGGAGAAACTGGACTTTTCACACGCACCAAACCGGAGTGTCTTTTCCAATTTGTTCTTATTTTTACGATTCTCACAACGGCAGGGTCAAGGGGATATGACAGTTCAAGAATGAATGTCTTAAAAGGGAAGTAAACGTTTATGGCATAATCCAGAGTCGTTTGTTTTTCTTGTCACATGGCTTGCTTAATATGAATCGAACTACTACGCGTGTTGGCACCGTCTATGGTTGGCACGTTAAACTTGGGCGCGTTTCGTTTTTAGGCTTTTGTCCCTTATGGCCGCTCATACATCATCAGCTCTTCGACTATGGCGCTTACATCAGAGGCGCGCTCGTGCGGCGCTCGCGACACTCCCAACACAGACAGGCTCGAGACTATCGCTTCCGGCAGAGCTGACGGCGCAACGGTACGTACAATATTGAATATTGAATATCTCTGTTTGACAACACACACACACCCAATGATGATAGACGGGTGTCGGGTCAGTTATAGACTAGGTGTTTTTTTTTTCCTTTAGATTGATATATCACAATTTATCACCTTTAATGAAGGTATATTATGTTCATATTACAGATGTGATATAATTAGATTCTCTGGCCTGATAAATATAGCATACTCATTTAGTGCACGTTACATGTGTTGACATTTAAACTGGCATGTTTTTATGAAGGGTGCCTGCCTGTGTTGTATAAAAAGAGCTATATAAATAAAGACGACTTGCACAGATACAAGTTCAGTAACACCAATGCAAATCGTGTGAATACAAATCGCCATGTGTGAATAAAGGTATATTTTTAAGTGACTTGACGTGTGTATTGTGTCCCTGTTTTATTCTGAAGTAGCTCAAAAACATGTTTTACCAGGCGTGTGTGCAGTTCAGCTGCAGACAGAGCATCCATGGCAGAGGAACCTTTAGTCACTGCAGGGAACAACTTCCCGTTGGATTACCGACAAGAGCAAGATGTTACATGTTCCAGGCGGGACTCTCGTGGGTGCTTTGTAAACCCTTGGGCAACATGGCAGTTCCCCTCCTACAGACTAATGGCTCGCTTGTTCTTCACGGAGAAGAACAACAGTAATGTGCCCAGTGTCAAAGAGGTGAACACACACCTCTGCCCGGTCACTGATCAGGAATGTATTGAAGCAGCAGTGTCGAACCTGTAATATCAGGAATATTATTCAATACAAACATTAACAAGTAAAACATGTTTAGATTTGACTTCTCTATTTGTCTGTAAAGTCTGGGGTATAGAGGATTTTAGAAAGTAGATAAGTGTCAGCTAAATGGCATTTAACGTTTCATTTTATAATGTTTTAAAATAATTTGCTTCAAATGATGAAATAGTTTTTCAGTATACTGTTATTATATATTTATTTTATACATTTTTAAATTTTAATGTACTTTTTACCTATTTATACATTCATTTATAATTTACTTTTACACCCATTTATAATAATTATACATTTAATATAGAATTTAATATACATTTACTTTTATGTAGAATTAAATGGCATTGTCTATTTATACATTTATAATGATATATTTATGACTATAATTCTAAACATACAAATTATAAAGTGTACATTTATTTTTATATAAATGTACATTAAATGTAATTTTATATAAAAGTACATTTTATATATAATATAAAATATATATTATAATTATAATATTTATATAATATTACATTGTCTATAAATATAACATTTTGTAATTTTATATAAGTACATGTATAATCAATTTCATATTGAATGTACAAATAAAATGTATCTACTTTAGAAACTTTATATAAATGAATATTCAATATTTATGCATTTATACATGGGTATGAAAAGTATATTGTAAAATTATAAATGTATATTAAATGTAACAAAATTATGCATAACATTGTTATTTAAAATGTATATATAAAATCAGTTTTCTATCCTCAGGTTCTGGACCGTGAGCTGCCGATTCTGAAGCCGTATTTCGTCCAGAGGCCAGATCAGTGCGGGCAGACAGGCCCATCTGTGCGAGCGACCTGGCTGGGTCATGCCACTGTTCTGGTGGAGATGGAAGGGCTGGTGGTTTTAACTGATCCCATGTTCAGCCAGAGAGCCTCTCCAGTGGCATTTGCCGGCCCGAAGCGTTATCGTGACCCGCCCTGCACTGTAGACCAGATTCCTCGCCTGGACGCTGTGGTCATCAGTCATACACACTATGATCACCTTGACGCAGACTCTGTGGCGGCGCTGAATGTCCGCTTCGGTTCTGGTTTACACTGGTTTGTGCCGCTTGGTTTGGCCGAATGGATGCAGAAGACAGGCTGTGAGAATGTCACTGAGCTGGACTGGTGGGTGGGCAGTCGCATTCCTGGGCACGACAATGTCACATTTTTTTGCACGCCGGCACAGCACTGGTGCAAACGCACACCTGTGGATGACAACAGAGCATTATGGGGTAGCTGGACTATCGTAGGGCCCCATTGCCGTTTCTTCTTTGCTGGGGATACGGGATACTGTCCAACGTTTAAGGAGATCGGAAAACGCTTCGGACCGTTTGACCTGGCTGCCATCCCGATCGGAGCGTACCTGCCCAGGTAAGACTGTAAAGAACAGCTGCGTGTTTACTTTTTTAGCAAAAGTATATTAATGATTTAACTCGTCTTGTTTAGAGGGATCATGAAGTCTCAGCATGTGGACCCTGAAGAGGCTGTTCAGATTCATATCGACATTCAGGCGAAAACCTCGCTGGCCATTCACTGGGGGACGTTTGCTTTAGCCTACGAGGTATGAGCCCGTCTGTCTCTCTCTCCCACACGTTCATCTTCTCAGTGTGAATGGCTTTCACTGAGCTGTCACTGCTCTGATTGTGTGTAATAGCTGCCCAGCTGCAGTTGGGGAGTCCAGTCTTTGTTGTTGTATTGCGTCAGGCTTCACTGCTGTGCCTACGCTCTCATGCTTCTTCAGGCTCGACACTTCCTCAGAGAGGCATTTAGACATTTTTCAGCAGGTTTCCAGATTAGCTGAGAACTTGTTTTACTGTGTCTCAGGGTTATGCATGTTATTATATTTGTCATTCCGGGGATTAAAGGTGCTCTAAGCGATCCTGGGTGGAGTAACGTCTTGTTGACGTTCGAAGTGTTGTCAAATAAAACAGAGGCTAGTTAGACCCTCCCTCCTCCTACTCCCCCCCCCCCCCCCCCCCCCCCCCGTGCTTCCTGATTGGAAGCCCTTCGGAGTTCTCGCCACCTTCCGAAGGCTTTTCCGATGTAAATTCGGGACTTTGCGCGTTCCTTCTCCTTTTCCCTTTTCATTGCAAGTTGTTCATCAGAACGTTGTCTCTTTGGTCGCGTGTCGGCCATATCAAAATCATATAATTCGATCTTCCCTCTTTATGCTTCTCATGTGCACGCGCACAAACCCCAAACCTCCACCCCCAAATCATTCTTGTCGGTTATTGGCTGGAGCACTGTTTATTATGTTTCGTTGTCCAGACTGCCCAATATTGTTTTTGTTGCCGTTTGTGGAGCTTGTGCTGACTACAGAGACTGTTTTTTTTACAGTGTGTTCAGGGGACAGGCAGCTAGCGTATAGTGAGATGTTTGCTGTATGTGACAAAAAATGTTTTGGCCTAAAAAACTTGTGACATCGCTTATAGCACCTTTAGTAAGGGGAGAAAACACATTTTTACAGACCTTTAGTTAGGCCCCTCTTGGTAAACTACTAGGAATTCAGTATTTAGGATTAGGGATTTTTATTGCAGTTTTGTATTTTCTGTTTATTTATTTTACACACACACACACACACACACACACACACACACACACACACACACACACACACACACACACACACACACACACACACACACACACACACAAAATACAAATGGTTTCTTGCATGTTTCTTGAGCACCAAATCCAGAATAAATAAAAAAAATTAAAATGTTTTTGAAATGACTGAATTAAATCCAGTTTCTTTCTGTTTATTTCTCTCTCTCAGCACTATCTCGAGCCTCCAGCACGTTTGCGTGAGGCTATGGTAAATCAAGGACTGAATCCAAATCAGTTCTTCACACTTCATCACGGAGAGTCACGGATGATCAACCACAAGGACACGCACTCATCCAGCTAAACTAAAACCCAGGAAGTATGCAGATACACATACAGTATATGATTTATGCTTTACACAGGCTGCATTTTTATAAATCATTTTGAAGATTGTGCTGATCCAGTGGCTGGACTCTGGATTTAATGCAAAATGAATATATTGGATTTCTATTTTGTTTATTATGTCATTTAAAACATCATGGTATGACCATAATAAAACAACATCTGAGTGTAACCTGTGTTTCAAAACGGTATTTAGAAGCCCTGCTGGCTAGAAGAAGAACATCGGTCAGGTGGTGAGATCTTACCTGTAATCGGCACTTGCAGCGTTCACAAGATGCAGAAGAACCAAACCTTAGGAAATTCACTTTATTTGCAATTGTTTAATAACATCATTCCTCAGATAAAAATGCAATATTACAGGAATATACAGCAGAGATTAATTTAAAACTTCCTGTCAAGAACCATACAATCTAAAGATATTTTTTAGTTTTTATTTACTGGTAGCGTGCGTTATAAGCAAGACACACTCTGTCACCAAAGACAGACTGACAGATACAGATACAAACTGTACAATCACTTATTTACAAATCCAATTTTTTGTCGGTTTTTCTTTTCACTTTTTTTTTGAAAATAGGAGTAGAAAAAGTGATTGAATCTTCAGATTTACGTAGCGTATTCTTTTTCAAATCTAAATGAACAAATGAAAGAATGATGAAATGAAACAAAAGAGTCAGTAAAAGTAGAGGAGGGAATGACAGACCATGCAGACGTCTCACAGACTTATCAATAACACCTGGGGTCTAAACTCGATTAAATAGTCCAAAATGTGAATGACCTCTGACGGTGTTTTCGTGAGAGACCTGAATGGTCAGCACTGATTCCTTCGAATTCTACCAAAAGCACGACACGCATCTAATTTTAATTCAGCTCGTAAATCTAACAAACAGCTCAGGACCTCGAGACTACACTTCCCGCCCGCACCGTCGATCAAAACTACAGAAGCTGCTCGTGTGGTCACCGAAATAAAGCGACTGAGAGTGAGTCTGATGGACTTGAGTGGTTAAATGACAACCGAATCGCCCCCCTGACCTCATCAAAATAGTGTAACGCAGATTGGCCTTTCAGCCAACAGAAAGAATTGTGGGACGGTGTAGACGAGTGAGCATCAGGGAATCAATTCCCTCAGTTGTAGAAAGAGACCCAAAGCTTGACGCGATCAAAGAGAGCATTACGTCCATCTCTGCAGAAAGAAAGCAGGATGTGTTAAAGAATAAGCTGTTCACTCATACATGGAGATTTTGTGCAATATTAACTATTTGAGCTCCTCATCATAATCGTTACCGTTCCGATCATTTCTTTCTGTCTCTAGTGCTACATTCGCTGGGTGGAACTAGAGGCGGGGAAATGCCACTCGAAAACCTTGGATTGGTTCATATAAATTATTCTAGGCCCTAACCTACCCCACGATTTCGGGTTTCAAATGCAGTCAGTGCACTAAAAAAACACTAAAGACCCGTCTCGCCTACTCGAGGAGACGGCCTGAATTCGATCTGCATTCATTATCGTCCCACCTGCTGAAATGAAACTATGGCAAGATTGACGTTTTGAGCTTAGGGCGAAATTAATATTTACACGACAGCTAAAACCTATGCATAAATTCATCCTTCACTTGGATTATGTGTACGATGTGTCCAACTAAACGTGGTTTAAATGTGCAAATTGTGATTATTGCATCACCACCTTAGCTTTTAGTTTATCATTAAAACTCATTAACACACTACATTAACTTATAATATCAAATTAACAGTCATATAAAGGAGGACATTAGAGATACGTGCTACACAAAGGTTAAACCAGAGGGCAGACATTGCAGCTGTCCAGGCTTTCTCTGGGTCAAAGGTCAACCCCACGGCACGTTCCTTCAGTCTGACACATGCAGAATTAGCAAACGAACACACATGAACCCAGAAAACACCAGACCGGATAACTGAACTACAGATGTCCTCAAGAAATCCACTAACTTTTTGTCTTTGTGCATTACTGGGTTAATCCAAATTAAACAAAAACACCCTATAGATTAAAAATACTGTGGTTTACTGTAATGTGTTATGAACGGTTATAACAATGCTGCGCAACTGTTATGGATAGTGGTTTTTTTTCATACGTTCTAATCAAACCATTTTTTATCAATATATCCTTTTTTATTAGGGAAATGTGTGTGTGCTCTACTGCTACAGATGGCAAACCAAAATATAAGCCACAACCAATCAGAGTCCATCAGGAGAGCGACCTACGCTTTTCCCCCTCCAACTAGTGCGAATGATCTAAACTTCCATCTGATAAATATTTCTCTCATATTAAAATATATAAAATAACTTCTGATTCTCTGAGAGAAGGAAAGCTACATTACAACCATTTGGGCAAAAACCTCACTGAGCAACTAATAAAATATTCAGTCAAATATTTGGTACATTTCCCCAAGGCCTGAGCAGACAGCTCTCTGTGTTCATTCATTAGCGGTTTCATTCAACACAGGGGCTGCTTTTGTGTCATGAAAGCTGGTGGCTTTTCCACACTGTTCTATCATGTGCAGATGCTCGAAGGGGAACGCGATGTGTTGATCTGAATAAAGCAGCTGTGAAAAAGCCCTCGGATTTGAAATCTCATGATTAATCTCATTGCACTCCTCCCTCAGCAAAAACGCCCAACCATCCCGTTTAGCAACAGGCCGTACGACCGGAGTTTCAAAGGAGCTACTGCGGTGAATACGAATGATTTAATCTATATTTCTCTATCATAAATTTAATTTCTATCTATACATAATCACTACATACATTCTCAAACACGGTTGTGTGTAGCCATTTTAACCCTGACATTCAGCAGATATAGATGAGTTTATATTGTCGCTCTTCTAGAGTTAATTCTTCTCTAAATCTATAAAAATATACAATCATTGGCTAATGAAGGGAGAGAGGAGGACTCCGTCTGCTAGGTTGATTCTTAAGATTCCATGCAAACGCAACCAAAAACGAGAAAGAAAAATTCCAAACCCATTATTTCCAACCTAAATCTCCTCGCCGAACGCAGATTGTCCATGAGACTTGAGAAATGACAGGGGATTTCTAATGTTTCCGCTTGCAGCCTCAAATAATAGTGAGAATTTATGTGCATGACCAACCATTTAGAGTGAGCCCATTCACCGGCATGCGGGTGCCGTAATAAAACGCCTTCACTGTGATGTCTGCTGAAGAAAGGACAAGGAGGGTGAGTGAATGAAAAGATAAAAGGGGGGAAAAAGCGAGAGAGAGAGAGAGCTGCTCTTGCGTATCATGCACCTTTCAGCTGAGCACAAGATATGCAAAATCATTTTCACACCAACGAGACGCTTCTCTTCTCCGTCTCTATTTACACCTTCGCTCCTCGTCATCAGTGTTTCCTCAATGTTTAAAATGAAAACAACAGAAAAAATACTCAAAACGCTTGGCACACCAAAATAATCCTCATGCAGAGATAATTGAAACCAACAGAAGAAAAACATCAAACCAAACTGACCCGCACAAGATTTTCAAAATACTCAATACTCAAATGCACCCGATTTCAAGTATGACAGGTTTCTTCGATTTAAAGTTCTGTAACTTAATACACAACAGTGAATATATTTCTCTCTGTATCTTAGATTTTTGTACAGCTGTAGTTCTGAAAGAAAACTGTTGTACAGTCAAAGTTATTGCATTGTTTTTGCATATCTTGTGGTATGCAAGCACATACGCATGCACTCACGCACTCATCCTGCATATGCTAACACGAACACCACGCAAACACACTCGTTTCTGCACTCTGCATATGCTAAACACGGACACAACCAAGGCCTCGAAATATGCCTGGGGCAGCCTCACAATGACGTATGGCACGTGTGTGGAGGAGATATGAGGGTGAGGTGGCGGCTTTGGAACAGAGCAGGTGGATTCTGGCTACATTTGTCACGTTTTTTTTTTTTTTTCACAAGCTTTGCATCGTCTTCAGAGCAGAGACCTCCTGTAAACATTCAGGATCTCTATCGCACCCGCAAAAACAGCACAGGACCAGAGACGGAGATCGAATGGGATGTTTGAGGCCTGAAACCAAACGCCGGGACGCTCGGTGTAGAAAGTGAAGAGTCGGCTAGACAAAAATAGTCGATTATCTTTTCATGTGTGGAAAGAGAAATTCATATTGTCTGAAGTAGTGTGCAAAACGGCGACGGAACTTCTAACCGGGTCTAATGTGACACGGACGGAGAGATGCCTGGAAGTGGATTGGTCAGGTTTCTCATCAGCGGATGTGTTTTGGGGACACCTTCCATCCCGTTGACACATTACCAACACAATGCTAACGCTTCAACACCTTATTTGCATAATAGATCAATAAGTAGTTCTCTGTGTGTCTGCGGAACTGCATGGAAACAGTGCTAAACCCAGCAGAAAAATATCCTTAACAATAATAGTAATAATAATAGCGATCGATAACATTGTATGACGATGACACTGCTGATGTTGGTACTTTCATAATGATGGTCATATAGTTAGCCCTGTGTGAACTACATTAGAGTTTTTTTGTTTTTTTTTAAATGATGCGCTACCCAGACATCCCTGAATACTCCACCCTTCTTCCTCTCTTCAAAGTGCACCTTTACTGACCTTCCGAAGATCTGCTGTTTCCTGTGTCGAGCAGGTGGGATCGTGACAGAATGGCAGCTGTCGGCTGAATGTTTCTGGAGATCAGCAGTGAAGAAACGTCAGTAGTTTCAGAGCAAAACGTGAGTCCGATCCAACAGCAGCAAGGGGAACCATGAGACCTGTCAGTGCTACCTGCGTCCAGGCGAGTGACACTGCTCATTTACAGCTTGTGAGCTACCAATAAACATTGTGAGAGAGACAGAACCCCCGGCGGAACACGCTTCACCTCTGACAGGAATAAATAAATAAATATCTTTTTTTGTGTCTGCACGAGGCATTAGATTCACAACACTGCATCTGGCATAAACATCTTAAATGCCTTCAATAATAATAATAATAATTTAAGAAAAAAAACAGCATCCATCTGTGTGCAATCCAAGATAAACAACATTATAGACACTAAATGCTGGAAAATAAAAAAGGAAATCAAACCTGAAGCAGATCTCGAATAAAAGGCCACTGATGCAATGGCCCGTACCTTGCATGGCTAGAAAGCTGTACCGGTACACGAGAAAGAGAGCAATTTTGGGAGTTCATTCTTCCACTGATTAAAAAAAAAAAAGTTATGTGCAGGCTTAACTAGAGAATCATGGGTAGAAATCTAATTCAAAAAGCAGCAAAAATCCTCAAATGAACAAAAGAAAGCCGTAAAGGAGACGGATGACTTGAGGGCGCTTGCGGACGACACTTCTCTTGATGAACGGATGGATGGATGGATGATGGACAGCCCCGTGAAAGGAAAGAGAGAGCGAGGATGAGAGAGCCGCTCCCGTGTGTCCCTCTGAGCATCTCTTGAACCCGTGACGGCTCTTGGGCCATCAAGATCCACCTGCTCGGCACAACACGTCCACGCCGATGAGGCGGCCGTCGAGTCCTACCACCACACACAGGTCAGCACAAACTCGCTCTGTCCTCCCACCGGCGGACAGATCCCACTGCTTGAGCAACAACAGCGCATCTTTTCCCTTAATTCCCTGCTCGGTCAGGGTTGTTTTTCATTTCCTTACTGCAATCAAGGTTGTGAGAACTGTGAGGCACTTTTAGAAACACGCACACAAACATGTACACACGCCTACTCGCTCGTGCTCTCGCAAACACACAGACGAACTAAAAACCAACTCGGTCTCAGCTAAGCAGAATGGCCTTATACCCCTACGGTAGGTACACGCAACAGACGGGTCAGACTGCAGGACAGCAGTGTCCTCAGAGAGAGCTGGGCTAAGACACAGGAAGTCCTCCGTGCTGCTGTTTCCGTTCCCCCTACAAGCTCGTCACACACTCCATATCTTCGTCCTCCATCAGAGCGCTGTTCCTCTGCCCAGCCCCCTCGGAGTGCTCTAACTCCGTCCCCAGCAGCTCATCAGAGCCTGTGGCGGTAGAGAGGCCCAGAGCGTGGCTGCAATGGGACTCCTGCGAGCCAGTGTCTCTGCACTGTATGAAGGGTAGCAGGTTTCCGTTGGCGTTGGGCGGCGCGTTCGCGTTGAGAATGTTGTCAGCGGCATTCTCCATCTCCTCCATGGTCATGTCGCAGGCGTCCGCTAGTTCCTGCTTCGCTACCTGGATGAAGGTGGGATCCTGTGCATAGCGACCCAAACCCTCGGATATCAACACCTGAGCGGAGAAAGCAAGATTTTAAGGACTTTAGGCAAGACACTACAGGTGAATATGGTAAAAGAAATGTCACCATACTTTCCCCAGTGGATCAATCCCAGTACATTAAAGGGATAGTTCACCCAAAAATGAAAATTTCCCCATGATTTACTCACCCTCAAGCCATCCTAGATGTATATGACATTCTTCTTATAGACGAACACAGTTATATATAAAAAATCTCCTGGCTCCTCCAAGCTTTAAAATGGCAGTGACTGTTGGGTCATTTTTGAAGTCCATCAAAGTGCATCTGTCCGTCACAAAACTGCTCAACACGGCTCCGGGGGGTTAATAAAGACCTTCTGAAGCGAAGCGATGCGTTTGTGTAAGAAAAATATCAGAATTTGTAAAACTTTATAAAGTAAATTATCTAGCTCCCGGCGAAACGCCTTCCGTTTTTAACGTGTGGAAAAAGTGTTGTGCCTCTCGCAGATCAAAATGCTTACGCTACGCTCGTCAGACGTAGCATAAGCATTTTGAACCCCCAGAGCCATGTGGAGCAGTTTTATGACGGACAGATGCACTTTTATGGACTTCAAAAATTACCCAACAGTCACTGCAATTATAAAGCTTGGAAGATTATTTTTGGGTGAACTAACCCTTTAAGACAATTGTTTATTAAGCATTTTCTGAAATGTTATTTTTAACGGTGCAGTATGTAGGATTGACAGCTAGTGGTCGAAATAGGTACTGCAGTCCAAATTCAAAATATTGGAGGTCGCTGTTTCCCCCGCCCCCTCCTCCTCCTCCTCAGACTCGACAGTCATATTGCCAGCTTGAGGACACGGAACAGGACCGAGCGCAATTGACAATGAAAGCCACACTGTAAGTTGATGAGTTGATTTATCTGCGTTTTAATATGCTCTCATTCATAGAGATTTTTAGATGGATGCCGAGGCTTTTTAGGTCGGGTAGAATCTGCGATCTCTGACCCAGTTTGTTCACTGGCTTCCATGGCTGCTGCATTGCAGTACGCAGTGTTTTCCGCCAACTGGCAACCTGGGGTGTCGGAATACTATTGGGTAAACTGGCAGCGTGTTTTGTACAGACCAAAACAAAAACATTTTGAACATTTCCGAAAAGGAACGCACATTTCAAAGTAGAATAACTGGCTGCAGCATTGTTTTTCAGAGAAACAAGTAGGTGAATTTAGCCTAAATATCTGCAAACATATTGTGGTATTTTTAAGTAAAGTGAAAAACTTACATACAGCAACTTTAAATGTGCAAATGAGGCATTACCTTTAAACATTTCCAGAACAGAATTCTTTTTATGTTCAGGTTTTTACAGAGGGGATCTTAGATATCCATTTTTATCATTCCATAAACCAGAAAATGGCATCAACAGCCAGAAAGGGGAAAAAAAATCAAAATTTTTAGGAATAAAATGTTATATAAATTAGGTGAATGTTATATGAACAAACCCATCTGAAAAATGGAGATTTCTAAAGACATTGTATTGTATTGTAACTGAAATCTACAGATGGAAATGGATAAATTGTATTAAAATATACACTTAAATGTGTATTTGGAATGTTTTCTTTCCATCTGTCTTAGGCCCATGCGTATTGGTAAATCAGATCACAAATAGATGTGTGAGACACATTCCCGTTTACACCTGGTGTTTTAATCCGTCTCTTTTGTCTGCTTTCAACCACTTTTGTCCTGATTTCTTCGAGGGGAGGGTAAATGTATGAGCTTTTTTTTTTTTTTTTTTTTTTAGATCTTTCCATTAAATAGACAAAATAAGCACACACAATTTAGATATGAACGCAACCGAAGATGACAGAAAAACATACGGAGAGCAGCAGCTTTTGTTTCTGCTCTGACAGCCGCAAGACATCAGGAATGGTGAGAGAACATTGTGGTACGTTTTTCGTCTTCAACCAAACTTGGGTCTTCAGTAGAAAAAGTTGAATCCCATCTGGTTAGCTTGCCTCCCATAATGTTTACGCTTTAGGTCAGTAGGAGGAATAGGTGGTCTTTTGAGCTGTTTGAGCACATTCGACCACATGAGCATCTACACTACGAAAGCAATCCGGTCGAATGCGTTTTCAACTACCTTTGGAAGTGGTTGAAAGTGGACAAGCTCAAAATGTTTTAGACCCCCGTTTACACCTGTATTCAGCATTATCCACTTGTGATCACACCAGTGGCCGGTTGCATAAGCTGCTTAGTCTTAAAAGTTAGTCATCTATATATTTTTTAAAGACTGTTCATAACTTTTTAAAGTCAGTTATGTAAAAGGGTATTGTGGTATAAAGCAAGAATATGTACCCCTTGGTTAACTGCTAGTTGGTCAAACTAGTTTTTAAGACAGTGACCAAGTTTATGCAACTGGCCCCAGGAGTAAACAGGGCCTGAAAGAAGACACGTTTTGGAAGCAAAACAACACAACATTTCAAAATGTAGCATTGTCTTTAAAAACAATGCCTGTAAAGTCTTGCATAAAGTGAGGGAAAATGTGTCTTACCGCCTCCACAAGGCTGCCGGCGCTCCCGTGTGCCAGGGATATGGAGTCTCTGCGCGAGACCGGAGGAACCGTGAGGGACACGGGTCGCTGCGTCCTCTGCACGCTCCTGCTGTGGTTGCCGTTACTGTCGCTGTACCACGAGCTGCAGTTCACAGACGGCATGCTGCTGTTGAGTTTCTCGTAAGATCCGCTGCCCTCCAACCGCAGAGACGGGACGGGCTGGTAGCACGGCCCTCCCCCGCCACGGCCACTGGGACTCGCAGGAGGTGTGGAACACAGACGCGTGAACAGCGTCGGAGAATGACTCCGTCTAAGCAAGGGACTTAACCCCGCTACGGCCAGAGCCTTTGAAAAGCAGAAGACGAATGAGTGAAAAATATATTTTTTAAAAGCCTTTGTAGAGCATGGGTATGTGGATAAGCTCACCTGATGATGCACTAGGTGCAATGGTAGTGCTGTCTTCTGAGAAACATCCGGTCTGTTATGTTTTCTCAGACACTCCAAGTGAAAGGAAGACCGTCGACCTGTGTTAAAAAGTAAATATGCATTTAACTTCAGCGTCACATTTGAAGCAAAACTAAAGATTGGACTGTATGTATGTGTGGGTATTTACCCAGTGCAGTGGGGCAGAGAAAGGCCCGTCGCCGTGGAGACTGCCACAGCCTCCTCTCCTCCTCTACATCCGCCTCCACCATGGGAGCCAATTGCTTGCTCTCTTCATCCTGAAATTCCAGCCTGTACCCAGCACACACACATTCAGAATATTAAAATATTAGGTAATCCTTTATTTCGGTGGTCCACGTTACACTGATACTGACTATAAGTAACTTTGCAACTACATGTCAACTCTATTAGTATTAGTAGACTCTCTATTCAATAATATCTGCTAACACTTTTATTTTGATGGTTCCCTAACAGACATTCTACTGACTATAAGTAACTTTGCAACTACATGTCAACTTATTCTACTAACCCGGACCCTAAACTAACAGTCTACTGAGAGTTCATTGACATGTAGTTGCAAAGTTACTTATAGTTAGTCGAATGTCTGAAGTGGACTTGAAATAACCAATTATTATTCTTTCTAGGAGATCTCACGAAACTGTCAAATTTCACCCCAAAATAATGAATAAGAAATTATATTTTGTAAAGTTTGGGGTCAGTAAGATTTTTATGTTTTTGAAAGAAGTCTCTTACTGTATGTTCACCAATGCTGCATTTATTTGATCAAAAATACAGTAAAACAGCAATTGTGAAATTACATTTTAAAATAACTGGTTTTCTAGTTATTCCTTCTATGAAATATTGCGTCTTTACACCAAATTTGCCATTGTATAGAAGGCAATAAGCTACCTGAGGTCATGCATTACTGTATCGCACACTCTCCAGTGGCTTAATGTCGTATTAAATATTCTGATATTAATTTAGGCAAAAACAGAAGAAGGAAGTATTACATGTCCATTGAGAGCATGGTCTGATCTCTCTCATCTAGAAATGTTTCATCGTACGTCTCATCTGTGGATGCTTCCTCTCGACGTATTATAGGGAGACGACTGTCACTGGAATCAGAGCTACACAAGACACATCAACACACACAGGTGAACTGTAAGCACATTGCACAGATTTATCATCTGCTTTTTAGCAGGCTTCAGAAAGTGAGGAAACCTTACCTACTCAGATAACAGCAGCTACTCTCTCCTCAAGCTCTCATAAGGCTGTTATAATGTGAACACAATCAAATGCAGCAGCTTAAGGTTTGTTTTGTCTGAAGCACTGGCGTCTAACAAACCGTCTTGCACAGTTTTAACTGATTGTGTCACATTACAGAAGCACTGATATTATTTTTGCATGGAAACCTTATGATACTAGATTTAAGAGGAGAAACGTTTTGACAAGGGGCACTTCATAAAGACTGGAGCTCCACTAACAGAAGTAACTCTGTTTTTAGGATTATGCTGAAAACATGTAGTACTTCCTGTTTAATAACTTGCAGGCAGAGCTGCTTGTGAAATTGATGCTTTTGTGTTTTGGTCGAAATGAAGTGCCCCTCCAGCACAGCCTGGAAATGACCAGCAGGATGAGCTTCAACACAAACACCCACATGGCCGAGCAGAGCGGTTCTCAACTGGTGGGTCGCAATTCTGTTCTGATAGCAGGGGGAAATAATGCAACAACCATACAAACATGCTTAGTTATGATAAATAGGCTATAGTTTCATATTACAAAATGAATAGCCTTATCCCATATGTTATTTTGATGTCAAAGGGTCTACATTCAATCAAACATTCAAACAAATACAGTATTTTGCAACAAATTAATCTGTCAGCAGTGTTATTAAATATTATTATATTTATTCATATTTTGAATTAGCTTTTTATTTCCAGTTTATGTGAAGTTATTTTGCTTTTGTCATTTTTATTAGTTTTTTTTTTAAGTTTTATTTTATTTTTAATTTATAATAATTAAGTCATTTAAAGGGTTAATTCACCCAAAAATGAAAATGTTGTCATCATTTACTCACCCTCAAACCCGTAAGACTTCGGAACACAAATGACGATATTTTTTATAAAATCCGAGAGCTCTCTGACCCCATATGGACAGCAATACAACGACCACTTTCAAGGCCCAGAAAGGTAGTAAAGACATCGTGACACATAGTCCACATGCCTCCAGTGGTTCAACCTTAATGTTGTGAAGTGATGAGAATACTTTTTGTGCGTAAAAAACACAAAAGTAACGACTTCAATCTCAATAACTTTTCTACGTGGTTATTGTAAGCACCACAGCGCATGCATGTGATGCTCAGCCAATAGTGGGCCGCCGTTCTGCTAGAATTAGGAAGCGCGGCACTGTGAATAGCCCAACAACATGAATAGCGTAAGAGAGTGACAGGGAAGAGAAGAAATTGTTGAATAAAGTCATTATTTTTTGTTTGTTTTTAGTGCATAAAAACATTAAGGTTGAACCACTGGAGTCACATGGACTATTTTAACGATGTCTTTACAACATTTCTGGGCCTTGAAAGTGGTCGTTGTGTTGTTGTCTATGTGGGGTCAGAGACCTCTCGGATTTCATCAAAAATATCTTAATTTGTGTTCCGAAGATGAACAAAGGTCATACAGGTTTGGAACGACATGAGGGTAAGTAATTAATGACAGAATTTTCATTTTTGGGTGAACTATCCCTTTAAATGTAACTTTTCCGTCCACTAGAGGTCGCCTATTCAAAACAAAGAGTAGTTTGTTGACGCCACGTTTGAGAGCAGAATCTTGGGAAAGAAACTTGGTCTTCACCTCACAGCCGGTGGAAAAGAATCGGGATATGACTCGGGCAGAAATCATGTTTATGGATGCGATTATTAACGTTACTGTAGTATGAAGCAAAGCAGGACCGAGTGTTGTGGGAGCTGAGCAAGGCCGCTGGAGCGATTGTAAATAAGAAGAGCGGAACACACGCCTCGCGAGCAGCGGGACATTATGGCATAGTCGCCAGTAGGACTTTTATTATGCCACAGTCGCTGGCACCATTTCCTCTTTTCCGGTCATGAGTATGAGGTAACGCAGCTCTGTTTATCATATTAGAAACATCTGAGTGTGTTGAAAATGATGTTATGAGGTTACTCTGCGTTCGCTCGGCGGCGGCGTTTCTGCAGAATAAAACCGGAAACCGAGGGTAACGCAGATATGACGCAATTGACAGGCTTCCTCCCACGTCCCGGTTCCTTGGTTTAAATAGCAATTTTCTCACGATTTACAAAGAGTTGGAAACATTTGGGATATTGAAAGTACTCAACTGAACAAAATATTTAACACTGGCCTAGTGGTTTTTGGATATTTTACTGAAATTTTTTTACATAGTGCACCTTTAACTTGTTGAACATGTTGTTTCACATCCCCTCATCTTCAAGAAAAACAAAGGTTTGGGGCGAATTAATCATTACCAAGAGCATAAAATCTAGGTTCAGTAGGAAAACCAGTTGAAATCCGCTGGCCTAGCACATGCTCATTCAGCTGTCAGCCAATCAGGAAAGCTGCTCACAGATCCTGCTATTTAACGCTATGCATAGAGTGGATCTCTCAACACACTGAGAGTGTGTGTTGCACACATTTCGCTTCAGATCCACCCCAGTATGGACAGAGCATACAGCAGCCCTCAAAAGTGATGAGGTCTCTCTCAGTCTCCATGAGAGCAACGTACCGCATGAAAGTGTCATAGAAACAGCTCCTGGTTCACATGAGACAATCAGGGGCGAGACAAACCACAATCAGGAACCATATTCTGACAAACCTGAAAATATCCCCACAAACTCAAACGGCCGCTTTCAAGTACAGAAAGCATATGTCATCATACCTCTTGTTTGGAAAGCACCATGTGGGCCGTGGCAGTGGGACGGTGGTGAGGGGAGGCCCCGTGTGTCCGTCCACTGTGCTGACGGTGGGTTTGGGATACCGGTGTCCGATGGCTGTGTTGTTGGCATTGTTGATGTTTGCATTGGATCCTGAGGAAGAGTAACTGCTTGGAGTGAAGGTGGAGTCGACGAGCTTTTGATGAGAGGGAGATTCTGCCTCGCCAGGACTCCCAGATTTACTGATGTGCAATGGCCGCTGTGTTGTGAAGGACTGTGGAAAGGTGGCGTGGCCATCACTTTGGTGGTAATAGTTGACATGGTTACCGAAGAGACCGCCAGACCGCTGCAAAGACAAATATGCGTGCATGAGTGGTCTCATTTATGCAAACCTGATCATCCCTCCACCTGGTATTAACATCAGTGATTGTTTCATTAGTGGTGACTACATACATCACTTCAGTGTGACATTACATGTTGAAATTATGAAGTCTTGTGCAAGTACATGTTTGCATGGATGTGTTTGTTTGAATGTTGTTTTTCTGCATTCAACTTCAGATTTTATCATAATCTCAATAAAACAAAAACTCTTAGGGTTTACAGTCCCTCACTTTCAATGAGAGCAGAACAAATATTTGGGGGGAGGGAAAATAAACTTCTAAAGGGAAAACATCTTACACTGGCAAATATTTAAATTATTTTTTCAATAAAATGTTATACTATGGTTACTATTTTATATTATTAAATCATTAACTTTATATTATTATTAAACTTAGTACATTTGGTTAGATTTCTCTGAAAACAATTTTTTCCTGTCATCAAATCGGATCACTCAACACAAAAGTTAATACCAAGTAAATGAGGCCAAACACACACACACACACACACACACACACACACACACACACACACACACACACACACACACACACACACACACACACACACACACACACACACACACACACACACACACACACACACACACACACACACACACACACACACACACACACAAACACTTTCCACTTCCTCTGTTCACTCTGCACTTACATTCAGACAGCAGTGATGTTTTTGATTTTTCTAAATTGTCTACAAATGTACTTCAACATCACTGATGACTAAATCCAAACTAATCATTCTTAATAGTTATTTGGATTTTCCTTTGATGAGGGCAAAGCGCTGTTCATTAATGCCTTCTGATATCTTTAGATGTAAAGCTTTTAAAATTGGAAACATTTATGAACTTAATATGAACATAATGATTTGTCCTTATAAGAAATGAAAATAATTCAAGGCCCCCAACGCTTAGCAATGAATCTAATCAAGCAGCTCTGCTACAGCAACTCTTCATAGCCAGAAAAGGACTCTGGTTTGAAGATCTGGCTGATGGTCCCATGCAGGTGGGCAAAAGCTCCGGCAGCAGAAGCGATGATGTGAGCAGAGAGGAGGAGAGGAAATAAGAGGCAATATCAGACCTTTACCCTGAAGATATCATCCTCAGAAGCAGTACAAACAGTTTCTTTCATGGCTCTCTCCAATTCCTCCTCCACAGTCAGGTCTCCTGATATCGCTCTTCTGATCTCAGGACCCATATCATGCAGTGTACGCAGGCCAGCCTGGTCAGAACACATGCAAACAGGCATATTCATATGCAAACAAAACACTTTTCTCAGTTGTAGAGGGTGAAGGTGTGCATGTGGTGTTCTGTACCCACCTGCAGTGAAAGAGCAGTCTTTGGGGGAATTTTGGCCACCAGGCCCTGTTCCTTGCGCTTCTTAAATTTCCTGAAGTATTCCTGAATCAGGAATGTGGCATAGAACTTCCCCACTGTTACTTCATCATCTGTTGGGCAAGGAAACACACTCAGATTGTGCTGGGTGGACGTTATGTTGCTTCTTGCATTTTTCTTTTAGTTAATAAATATATCATGTTAAGCTCTTGAAATAAACTTGATAGCATCTTGAAGTTCTGGGACAGGAGAAGAAAACTTGGCTACCTTATTTTAATATTTAGTACACAAATTTGGGATCAAATTGAATAGTTATTACAAATGGTAATAATAATTCACAATGTTGCTGTTTTTACTATATTTTTGGATCAAATAAATGCAGCCTTGGTAAGCATAAGCAAAAAATGACAGACACCAAACTTCTGAGTAGTGTACTTAAACGTATCATGCGTAACATAAACCTTTGACCTTTTTCCACCACCCACCTCCAGCAGGGGGAACAACTTGATCCAGCAGCTTCATGCTCGTTCTCTTCCAGATCTTCTTCACGATGGCCCTGAGTTCCTCATTCGCTTGTTCAAGGTTACCTGATACAAACACATACAAACAGTGACTTTTTCGTGACCAGACTGATAAAGATCTGTCCATTTTTGTGCATGTAGGTTAGTATGTTTATTAGATTAAGGCGTGTGTTTAGGACCTGCATAAGTGTTGTGTGACATTTTCACACCTTCAGTTTTGATTCGCAGAGCCGTCCGTACAAGAGCAAAGAGAGTTGCGTTGAACATCACCGTACCGTCGCTATTGAGAGGCATGTTCATGGACACAAGCCGCTGGAGATCCACGCATAAAATAAGTCAAGCAACGTGTATAACGCACTACAGAAATAGTTTGTTTTGTGATTTTGGGTACCTTGCACGCCACTCTATGTGGACAAAGCTTTCCAAATCCAAGGGGAGGCTGAATCCTGCGCAGTAACGTCACCACATCCAGGTGCTTTATCCGACCCCTGCAATCACATTAAAGTCAGATCTCAACTTTACTAATAATAATCTAGGATTATTACTAATAAGATCTAGAAACTGCAGATGATTGGAGAGAGTGGAAGTGTGAAAGATGGCAAAACAGGAAGTGACTGACTTGGCCTCAGGATCGTATTCCGCCCATATCCTCTTGAACTCATCCAGATGATGCGGCCCCAATATTGACCAATCGCGTGTTAAATAGTCAAAGTTGTCCATGATGACGGCCACAAAGAGGTTAATGATCTGTGGAAGAGCAAGGATCTGAATCATCTTGTGCTCGGAAACCCAGAATCACACCCGCTGCTTCTGTTATTATTATGGATACGGTAAACATTGATGTCATGCTGGTGGAGATGATTTCACAGCTGATATACAATAACACAGTTGCTTAGTGGGAAGGAATATCGATGTCAACTCACCAGGAAGGCGCAAAGCATATAAAAGCTAACAAAGTAGATGATGGCAAAGTGGCTGCCACAGTCTTCACTGGAATGGTTGATCTCTGACCCCTTCTCACACGGGCGGTTTGGCGAACAGGCCAGCATGATTTCCTGCCATGCCTCCCCTGTTGCACACCTATACAAATACACGCGCTCACAGTAAGAAAGAGACATCAAACACGTGAAAGAGAGAAAGCGATAACTGACCTGAAGAGCAGCAGAACAGCCTGAGGAAACGTCTGAAAGTTGTTGTTTCGGTTGATCTGGCTGTTGTCCCTCAGGCCAATCTTACCAAACATCTGTGGAGTCAGAAACACATGACCCATCATGAATTGCACCAACATGTATAAGTACAAATACAGGAGCTATAACAGACATGAAGTCATTTCCTTGGGGAAGATGAGGAGGGAGTGTAAAGCAAATTAAGCTGGGTCTGACCTGCATCCCAATGACGGCATAGATGAAGAACAGCATTACGATCAGCAAAGCAACATAAGGAAGAGCCTGTGAACAAAGAGAGGGGGATGGAGAAGGGAAAAGGAAAGATTGAATATACAGAGCAAAGACAAAATGCAGGATTATAGCAGAAAAATGTTAGGCCACTTTTTAGTAATCCTGAAGACTTTGATTACAGTGTGTTTAATGAGGGTTGAAGCTAAACTCTGCAGGACAGTGGCCCTCCAGGAACTGGTCTATACCTCTCCACCCCCTGGTCTATATTCAAAGTGACAATGCTTTGTGACAACGCAATCACAGCCATTGAGAACATATTTAATGTTGAATACACACGTTTTTGGACCAATAAGATTTCATGGGCCAATGGGCAAATCTGGCCAGGATGCCGGGGTTAAACCCCTACTCTTTTACGTAGGACATCCTGGGAGATTCAGGACCTCGGTTTAACGTCTCATAGTCTCCATTACTATACTGGGGCGTTAGGTCCAGCACAGACCACAGGGTGAGCACCCTCTGCTGACCTTACTTAAAACTCACTTAATATTCAGCAATATTATTGACCTGACTGCACTGACACTATTGGATGAGAACTGAACTGAGCTGGGTGATGACATCACTGAATTGAACACATTTCATAATTGATGAAATTTACAGTTATTGAACTGAACTGACTTCAGCTGAACAATGACACTAGTGTCTTGTTTTAGAGCTGATTCACAGCAGAATTGAATTCTGAATTGAAATGTGAACAATCAAGTTTTGTCACATGCTGCTTGCATTCAGTGTAGCCATGTAATAAAACAAATGTGTTTGTTAGACTGTTATAAAAGTGTTTAATTTGGACATAGTTACACAAAAAGAGGCTGCCTAATTTCATTCTTCTCACCTGAAAGGATTTAATGAAGGTCCAGAGTAGCGTCCGAATGCCCTCTCCTCGAGACAGGAGCTTCACCAGCCTCATCACGCGGAACAGCCGAAAGAACGTGATTGAGATCCTGGCATTATCTTCAGTGTTTTGCAGTCCCTTTTTCAGCATGACAGACAAACATATGCGTATTCATGGGAAGGCACACACACACACACACACACACACACACACACCCAACCATCTGTACAGCACCAAGAACAATTCAAGGTGACACACACACACACTAAATTAATATATCTACTACATCAATAGCAAGCTACAGAGACACAGAGGATGTCTGGTGGCTTTATGAAAAAATGACAATTTTCCAAATGGATGCAAAGCATTTATAGATGCCCACCACAATACACAACACCCCTGAAGTAATAATCTTTCCAGCTAATCAAATATAATATACCCTACAGCACTAACCTGACATGGAAGCATATCACTGTATTTCACAGGTGATATTAGAACACAGACACTTAACCACAGGCATAACATTTATCTCATCCTTTAAAATTTGTCATAAATGGAAGCCCATTTCCGCCACATAAGAAAAAAAAAACCCATCATGCTTTGGTAAGTTATAATTTTGACAAAGTCAAAATTAGGAGATAGTAAGTCATGATTATGAGATTAAAAAGTCCTAATTATGACAAAAAAGTTGAAATTATAAGATACTAAGTTATAATTATGACACAAAACTAAATAAAGAAAATTTAAATATTTGAAACATTTTATTTCATAAATTGAAATAAAATGTCACAATTATGATCAACAGTGCCAAAAGTCAAAATGACAGTCATTATGTCATAATTATCACTTCTCTCATAATTATGACTTAATACATCAGTTTTTAATTTTTCACAATGACAATTTAAACTTTGTATGTCATAATTATGATTTAGTTTTTTTTACTTG